>NW_027139290.1:0-300000 GCF_035084215.1 Heptranchias perlo
TAACCTCCTACTCTCCAGGGAATAAAGTCCCAGTCTGTCTAACCTCTCCCTGTAAGTCAAACCATCAAGTCCCGGTAGCATCCTAGTAAATCTTTTCTGCACTCTTTCTAGTTTAATAATATCCTTTCTATAATAGGGTGACCAGAACTGTACACAGTACTCCAAGTGTGGCCTCACCAATGCCCTGTACAACTTCAACAAGACATCCCAACTCCTGCATTCAATGTTCTGACCAATGAAACCAAGCATGCTGAATGCCTTCTTCACCACCCTATCCACCTGTGACTCCACTTTCAAGGAGCTATGAATCTGTACTCCTAGATCTCTTTGTTCTATAACTCTCCCCAACGCCCTACCATTAACGGAGTAGGTCCTGGCCCGATTCGATCTACCAAAATGCATCACCTCACATTTATCTAAATTAAACTCCATCTGCCATTCATCGGCCCACTGGCCCAATTTATCAAGATCCCGTTGCAATCCTAGATAACCTTCTTCACTGTCCACAATGCCACCAATCTTGGTGTCATCTGCAAACTTACTAACCATGCCTCCTAAATTCTCATCCAAATCATTAATATAAATAACAAATAACAGCGGACCCAGCACCGATCCCTGAGGCACACCGCTGGACACAGGCATCCAGTTTGAAAAACAACCCTCGACAACCACCCTCTGTCTTCTGTCGTCAAGCCAATTTTGTATCCAATTGACTACCTCACCTTGGATCCCATGAGATTTAACCTTATGTAACAACCTACCATGCGGTACCTTGTCAAATGCTTTGCTGAAGTCCATGTAGACCACGTCTACTGCACAGCCCTCATCTATCTTCTTGGTTACCCCTTCAAAAAACTCAATCAAATTCGTGAGACATGATTTTCCTCTCACAAAACCATGCTGACTGTTCCTAATTAGTCCCTGCCTCTCCAAATGCCTGTAGATTCTGTCCCTCAGAATACCCTCTAACAACTTACCCACTACAGATGTCAGGCTCACTGGTCTGTAGTTCCCAGGCTTTTCCCTGCCGCCCTTCTTAAACAAAGGCACAACATTTGCTACCCTCCAATCTTCAGGCACCTCACCTGTAGCGGTGGATGATTCAAATATCTCTGCTCGGGGACCCGCAATTTCCTCCCTAACCTCCCATAACGTCCTGGGATACATTTCATCAGGTCCCGGAGATTTATCTACCTTGATGCGCGTTAAGACTTCCAGCACCTCCCTCTCTGTAATATGTACACTCCTCAAGACATCACTATTTATTTCCCCAAGTTCCCTAACATCCATGCCTTTCTCAACCGTAAATACCGATGTGAAATATTCATTCAGGATCTCACCCATCTCTTGTGGTTCCGCACATAGATGACCTTGTTGATCCTTAAGAGGCCCTACTCTCTCCCTTGTTACCCTTTTGCCCTTTATGTATTTGTAGAAGCTCTTTGGATTCACCTTTGCCTGATCTGCCAAAGCAATCTCATATCCCCTTTTTGCCCTCCTGATTTCTCTCTTAACTCTACTCCGGCAATCTCTATACTCTTCAAGGGATCCACTTGATCCCAGCTGCCTATGCATGTCATATGCCTCCTTCTTATTTTTGACTAGTGCCTCAATCTCCCGAGTCATCCAAGGTTCCCTACTTCTACCAGCCTTGCCCTTCACTTTATAAGGAATGTGCTTACACTGAACCCTGGTTAACACACTTTTGAAAGCCTCCCACTTACCAGACGTCCCTTTGCCTGCCAACAGACTCTCCCAATCAACTTCTGAAAGTTCCTGTCTAATACCAACAAAATTGGCCTTTCCCCAATTTAGAATTTTAACTTTTGGGCCAGACCTATCCTTCTCCATAGCTATCTTAAAACTAATGGAATTATGATCACTGGTCCCAAAGTGATCCCTCACTAACACTTCTGTCACCTGCCCTTCCTTATTTCCCAAGAGGAGGTCAAGTTTTGCCCCCTCTCTAGTCGGGCCATCCACATACTGAATGAGAAATTCCTCCTGAATACACTCAACAAATTTCTCTCCATCCAAGCCCCTAATGCTATGGCTGTCCCAGTCAATGTTGGGAAAGTTAAAGTCCCCTACTATTACCACCCTATTTTTCTTGCAGCTGTCTGTAATCTCCTTACATATTTGCTCCTCAATTTCCCGTTGACTATTTGGGGGTCTGTAGTACAATCCTATCAAAGTGATCTCTCCCTTCTTATTTTTCAGTTCTACCCATATGGACTCAGTGGGCGAACCCTCGGATATATCCCCTCTCACTACTGCCGTGATGTTCTCCCTAATCAAGAACGCAACTCCCCCTCCTCTCTTACCTCCTGCTCTATCTTTCCTATAGCATCTGTACCCTGGAACATTGAGCTGCCAGTCCTGCCCCTCCCTTAGCCATGTTTCAGTAATAGCTATAACATCCCAGTCCCATGTACCCATCCATGCCCTGAGTTCATCTGCCTTGCCCATCAGACTTCTTGCATTGAAATAAATGCAGTTTAATCTAGTCTTCCCTTGGTCTTTGCCCTGCTTTCTCAGACCATCTGTCCGGTCATGTTCTGTACACTCTCCCTTACTGCCTTTTGTTTCTGTCACCACTTTATTTCCCACTGACTTCCTGCATCGGTTCCCATCCCCCTGCCACATTAGTTTAAACCCTCCCCAACAGCACTAGCAAACACTCCCCCTAGGACATTGGTTCCAGTCCTGCCCAGATGCAGACCGTCCAATTTGTACTGGTCCCACCTCCCCCAGAACCGGTTCCAATGGCCCAGGAATTTGAATCCCTCCCTCTTGCACCATCTCTCAAGCCACGTATTCATCTTAGCTATCCTGTCATTCCTACTCTGACTAGCCCGTGGCACTGGTAGCAATCCTGAGATTACTACCTTTGAGGTCCTACTCTTTAGTTTAACTCCTAACTCCCTAAATTCAGCTTGTAGGACCTCATCCTGTTTTTTACCTATATCGTTGGTGCCTATATGCACCACGACAACTGGCTGTTCACCCTCCCCCTCCAGAATGTCCTGCAGCCGCTCCGAGACATCCTTGACCCTTGCACCAGGGAGGCAACATACCATCCTGGAGTCTCGGTTGCGTCCGCAGAAACGCCTGTCTATTCCCCTTACAATCGAGTCCCCTATCACTATAGCTCTGCCACTCTTTTTCCTGCCCTCCTGTGCAGCAGAGCCAGCCACGGTGCCATGAACCTGGCCACTGCCACCTTCCCCTGGTGAGCCATCTCCGCCAACAGTATCCAAAACGGTATACCTGTTTTGGAGGGAGATGACCGCAGGGGACCCCTGCACTGCCTTCCTACTCTTCCTCTGCCTGTTGGTCACCCATTCACTATCTCCCTCAGTAATTTTTATCTGCGGTGTGACCAACTCACTGAACGTGCTATCCACGACTTTCTCAGCATCGCGGATGCTCCAAAGTGAGTCCATCCGCAGCTCCAGAGCCGTCAAGCGGTCAAACAATAGCTGCAGCTGGACACACTTCCCGCAGGTGAAGGAATCAGGGATACAGGAAGGATCCCTGAATTCCCACATCCCACAAGAGGAACATGACACGGCGCTGGGATCTCCTGCCATGACTTAACCCTTAAATTAGCTTAAGAACAACTACAGTGTCAAGAGAAATAAAAAGGAAAGAAAAACTACTTACCACTCCCTTTAAGGAGTTTACTCCTTTAAATTGTTCTCAATTTAGAGAATGTTAACTACACTAGGGACCTTGATTCACTAAAAAATAAACGCTACTTCCCATAAGACCTGCAGACCTTCCCTTTTACTTCAGTTGCTGTCGATAAGTGGAAATACTCACCTGAACCTACTCACCAATCAGGTGCCTCCCCTGTGTCGCGTCCCGATCTGATTCCTGACGTCACTTCGAACTCGGTCGCAGCTCCGCTCGGCTCCTCTCAGCGCTCTGAAATCCCGCCTTTTATCGGAAGCTCCCTCCGCTCGGCTCGGCTCCTCTCAGCTGTTCTCAGCGCTCTGAAATCCCGCCTTTTATCGGACGCTCCCTCCGCTCGGCTCGGCTCCTCTCAGCTGTTCTCAGCGCTCTGAAATCCCGCCTTTTATCGGACGCTCCCTCCGCTCGGCTCGGCTCCTCTCAGCTGTTCTCAGCGCTCTGAAATCCCGCCTTTTATCGGACGCTCCCTCCGCTCCGCTCGGCTCCTCTCAGCTGTTCTCAGCGCTCTGAAATCCCGCCTTTTATCGGACGCTCCCTCCGCTCGGCTCGGCTCCTCTCAGCTGTTCTCAGCGCTCTGAAATCCCGCCTTTTATCGGACGCTCCCTCCGCTCGGCTCGGCTCCTCTCAGAGAGAGAAAGAAACACTGGGGGAGAGAGAGAGAGACAGAAACACATGGTGTGGGAGAGAGAGAAACACTGGGGGGAGAGAGAGAGAGAATAACTGGGGGGAGGATAGAGGGAAACACTGGGTGGAGAGAGAGAGAGAAACAGTGGGGGAAGAGAGGGAAACACTGGGGGAGGAGAGATTGAGATACACTGGGGGAGAGAGAGAGAAACACTGGGGGAGAGAGAGAGAGAAACACTGGGGGGAGAGAGAGAGAAATACTGGGGGGAGGAGAGAGAAACACTGGGGTGGGAGAGAGAAAGAAAGACTGGGGGTGAGAGAGAAACACTGGGGGAGGAGAGATTGAGATACACTGGGGGAGAGAGAGAGAGAAACACTGGGGTGAGGAGAGAGGGAAACACTGGGGTGAGAGAGAGAGAAATACTGGGGGGAGGAGAGAGAAACACTGGGGAGAGAGAGAAACACTGGGGAGAGAGAGAGAAACATCGGGGAGAGAGAGAGAAATACTGGGGGGAGAGAGAGAGAGAAAGAATGGGGGAGAGAGAGAAACACTGCGGGGAGGAGGGAGGGAAACACTGGGCAGAGAGAGAGAGAGAGAAACAATGGGGGAGAGAGAGAGAGAAACACTGGGGGAGAGAATGATTTAAACACTAGGGAGAGAGCGAGAGAGTGAAAAACTGGGGGGAGAGAGAGAGAGAACCACTGGGGGGAGGAGAGAGAGAGAAACACTGAGGGGAGGGAGTGAGAAACACTGGGGGGAGATAGAGAAACACTGGGTGGCGGAGAGAGAGAGAAACACTGGGGGGAGGGAGAGAAACACTGGGGAGAGAGAGAAAAACTGGGGAGAGAGAGAGAAACACTGGCGAGAGAGAAAAACACTGGGGAGAGAGAGAGAGAAAAACTGGGGGGAGGAGAGAGAGAAACACTGGGGGGGGGCAGACAGGGAGATACACTGGGGGAGAGAGACAGATAGAAACACTGGTTGGGGGAGAGAGAGAAACACTGGGGGGAGAGAGAGAGAGAAACACTGGGGGGAGGAGAGAGGGAAACACTGGGTGGAGAGAGAGAAACACTGGGGGGAGAGAGAGAGAAACACTGGGGTGAGAGAGAGAGAGAGAAACACTGGGGGGGGGAGAGAGAGAAACAGCGGGCGGCGAGAGAGAGAGAAGCAATGCGGGGAGGAGAGAGGGAAACACTGGGGGAAGAGAGAGAAACATTGCAGTGAGAGAGAGAAACACTGGGGGAAGAGAGAAAAACACTGGGGGGAGTAGAGATTGGGATACATTGGGGGAAGAGAGAGAGAGAAACACTGGGGGAGAGAGAGAAACACTGGGGAGAGAGAGAAGCACTGGGGGGAGAGAGAAACATTGGGGGAGAGACAGAAACACTGGGGGTGAGAGAGAAACACTGGGGGGAGGAGAGATTGGGATAAACTGGGGGGAGAGAGAGAGAAACACTGGGGGGAGAGAGAGAGAAACACTGGGGGAGAGAGAGAGAAACACTGGGGGGATAGAGAGAGAGAGAAACACTGGGGATGAGAGAGAGAAACAGTGGGGGGAGGAGAGAGAAAGACTGGTGGGGGAGCGAGAAACACTGGGGGTGAGCGGTAAACACTGGGGGGAGAGAGAGAGAGAAACACTGGGGAGAGAGAGAGAGAAACACTGCGGCGAGAGAGAGAAACAGTGGGGCGAGAGAGAGAGAAACACTGGGGGAAATAGAGAAACACTGGGGGGCGGAGAGAGAGAGAAACACTGGGAGTGAGAGAGAAACATTGGGGAGAGAGAGAAGCACTGGAGAGAGAGAGAGAGCCACCTGGGAGAGAGAGAGAAATAGTGGGGGGAGAGAGAGAAACACTGGCGGGAGAGAGAGAGAGAGAAACACTGGGGGGAGGGAGAGAAACACTGGGGGGGGAGAGAGAGAGGAACAGGTGGGGGAGGAGAGAGAAAGAAACACTGGGGAGAGAGAGAGAGAGAAACACATGGTGTGGGAGAGAGAGAGAAACACTGGGGGGAGGAGAGATTGAGATACACTGGGGAGAGAGAGAAAGAAACACGGGGGGGAGGGAGAGAGAGAAACACTGGGGTGAGAGGGAGAGAAATACTGGGGGGAGCAGAGAGAAACACTGGGGAGAGAGAGAGAAACATCGGAGAGAGAGAGAGAAATACTGGGGGGAGAGAGAGAGAGAAACACTGGGGGGAGAGAGAGAAACACTGGGGGGAGGGAGAAAGACACACGGGGCGGGAGGGAGAGAGAGAAACACTGGGGTGAGAGGGAGAGAAATACTGGGGGGAGTAGAGAGGGAAACACTGGGTGGAGAGAGAGAGAGAAACACTGGGGGGAGAGAGAGAAACACTGGGGGGAGAGAGAAACATTGGGGGAGAGACAGAAACACTGGGGGTGAGAGAGAAACACTGGGGGGAGGAGAGATTGGGATAAACTGGGGGGAGAGAGAGAGAAACACTGGGGGGAGAGAGAGAGAAACACTGGGGGAGCGAGTGAGAAACACTGGGGGGATAGAGAGAGAGAGAAACACTGGGGATGAGAGAGAGAAACAGTGGGGGGAGGAGAGAGAAAGACTGGTGGGGGAGCGAGAAACACTGGGGGTGAGCGGTAAACACTGGGGGGAGAGAGAGAGAGAAACACTGGGGAGAGAGAGAGAGAAACACTGCGGCGAGAGAGAGAAACAGTGGGGCGAGAGAGAGAGAAACACTGGGGGAAATAGAGAAACACTGGGGGGCGGAGAGAGAGAGAAACACTGGGAGTGAGAGAGAAACATTGGGGAGAGAGAGAAGCACTGGAGAGAGAGAGAGAGCCACCGGGGAGAGAGAGAGAAATAGTGGGGGGAGAGAGAGAAACACTGGCGGGAGAGAGAGAGAGAGAAACACTGGGGGGAGGGAGAGAAACACTGGGGGGGAGAGAGAGAGGAACAGTGGGGGGAGGAGAGAGAAAGAAACACTGGGGAGAGAGAGAGAGAGAAATACATGGTGTTGGAGAGAGAGAGAAACACTAGGGGGAGAGAGAGAGAGAAACACTGGGGGGAGAGAGAGAAACACTGGGGGGAGGAGAGATTGAGATACACTGGGGAGAGAGAGAAAGAAACACGGGGGGGAGGGAGAGAGAGAAACACTGGGGTGAGAGGGAGAGAAATACTGGGGGGTGCAGAGAAAAACACTGGGGAGAGAGAGAGAAACATCGGAGAGAGAGAGAGAAATACTGGGGGGAGAGAGAGAGAGAAACACTGGGGGGAGAGAGAGAAACACTGGGTGGAGGGAGAAAGACACACGGGGCGGAAGGGAGAGAGAGAAACACTGGGGTGAGAGGGAGAGAAATACTGGGGGGAGTAGAGAGGGAAACACTGGGTGGAGAGAGAGAGAGAAACACTGGGGGGAGAGAGAGAAACACTGGGGGGAGGAGAGATTGAGATACACTGGGGAGAGAGAGAATGAAACACGGGGGGGGGGAGGGAGAGAGAGAAACACTGGGGTGAGAGGGAGAGAAATACTGGGGTGAGGAGAGAGAAACACTGGGGAGAGAGAGAAACACTGGGGAGAGAGAGAGAAACATCGGAGAGAGAGAGAGAAATACTGGGGGGAGAGAGAGAGAGAAAGACTGGGGGAGAGAGAGAAACACTGCGGGGAGGAGAGAGGGAAACACTGGGTGGAGAGAGAGAGAGAAACAATGGGGGAGAGAGAGAGAGAAAGACAGGGGGGCGAGAGAGAAACACTGCGGGGAGGAGAGAGGGAAACACTGGGTAGAGAGAGAGAGAAACAATGGGGGAGAGAGAGAGAGAAACACTGGGGGAGAGAATGACTTAAACAGTAGGGAGAGAGAGAGAGAAACACTGGGGGGAGATAGAGAAACACGGGGTGCGGAGAGGGAGAGAAACACTGGGGGTGAGAGAGAAACACTGGGTGGAGAGAGTGAAACACTGGGTGGAGAGAGAGAGAGAAACAATGGGGGTGGGAGAGAGAGAGAAACACTGGGGAGAGAGAGAGAAACAACGGGTGGAGAGAGCGAAACACTGGGGGGAGAGAGAGAGAGAAACACTGGGGAGGAGAGAGAGAAACACTGGGGGGACACAGAGGGAAACACTGTAGGGGAGAGAGAGAGAAACAATGGGGGGAGGGAGAGAGAAACACTGGGAGAGAGAGAGAGAAAGACTGGGGAGGGAGAGAGAGAGAAACGCTGGGGAGGGAGAGAGAGAGAAACACTGGGAGGAGTGAGAGAGAGAATCACTGTGGAGAGAGAGAGACAAACACTGGGGGGAGAGAGAGAGAGAAACACTGGGGAGAGAGAGAGGGACTGGAGAAAAACTGGGGTGAGACAGATAAACACTGGGGAGAGAGAGTGAAGCACTGGGGGGAGAGAGAGAAACATTGGGGGGAGAGAGAGAAACACTGGGGGACGAGAGGGAAACACTGGGTGGAGTAGAGATTGGGATACATTGCGGGGAGAGAGAGAGAAACACTGGGGGGGAGAGAGAAACACTGGGGGGAGAGAGAGAGAAACACTGTGGAGATAGAGAGAGAGAGAAACACTGGGGGGAGAGGGAGAGTCACTGGGGGGAGAGAGAGAGAGAGAGGAACACTGGTCGGCAAGAGGGAGAAACAGTGGGGGGAGGAGAGAGAAAGAAACACTGGGGAGAGAGAGATAGAAGCACATGATGTGGGAGAGAGAGAGAAACACTGGGTGGGGGAGAGAGAAAAAAACTGGGGGGAGGAGAGAGGGTAACACTGGGTGGAGAGAGAGAGAAAAACACTGGGGGGAGAGAGAGAAACACTGGGGGAGGAGAGATTGAGATACACTGGGGGGAGAGAGAGATAAACACTGGGGGAGAGAGTGAGTGAGAAATACTGGGGGGAGAGAGAGAGAATCACTGGGGGGAGAGAGAGAGAGAGAGAAACACAGGTGGGAGGAGAGAGAGAAACACTGCGGGGGAGATAGAGAGAAACACTGGGGGGGAGAGAGAGAGAAACAGGGGGGGGGGGGAGAGAGAAACACTGGGGGAGAGATACAGAATGACTGGGGGGAGTGAGAGAGAAACATTGGGGAGAGAGAGAGAGAAACAGTGTGGGGAGCGAGAGAAACACTGGGGAGAGAGAGAGAGCGAGAAACACTGGGGGAGAGAGAGAGAGAGAAACACTTGGGAGAGAGAGGGAGAGAGAAAGACTGGGGTGAGAGAGATAAACATTGGGGGGAGAGAGAGAAACACTGGGGGAAGAGAGAGAAACACTGGGGGGAGTAGAGATTGAGATACATTGGGGGGAGAGAGAGAGAAACATTGGGGGAGAGAGAGAAGCACTGGGGAGAGAGAGAGAAGCACTGGGGGGGAGAGAGAAACATTGTGGGGAGAGAGAGAAAAACTGGGGGGTGAGAGAGAAACACTGGGGGTCGGAGAGATTGGAATACACTGCGGGGAGAGAGAGAGAAACACTGGGGGGAGAGAGAGAGAGAAAAACTGGGGGAGAGAGAGAAATACTGGGGGGAGAGAGAAACACTGGGGAGAGAGGGAGAAACATCGGAGAGAGAGAGAGAAATACTGGGGGGAGAGAGAGAGAGAAAGACTGGGGGAGAGAGAGAAACACTGCGGGGAGGAGAGAGCGAAACACTGGGTGGAGAGAGAGAGAGAAACAATGGGGGAGAGAGAGAGAGAAATACTGGGGGGCGAGAGAGAAACACTGCGGGGAGGAGAGAGGGAAACACTGGGGAGAGAATGATTTAAACAGTAGGGAGAGAGAGAGAAACACTGGGGAGAGAGAGAGAGAGAAACATTGGGGGGAGAGAGAGAGAGAAACAGTGGGGGAGAGAATGATTTAAACAGTAGGGAGAGAGAGAGAAACACTGGGGAGAGAGAGAGAGAAACAATGGGGGAGAGAGAGAGAGAAACACTGGGGGAGAGAATGATTTAAACAGTAGGGAGAGAGAGAGAAACACTGGGGAGAGAGAGAGAGAGAAACATTGGGGGGAGATAGAGAAACACTGGGGTGCGGAGAGGGAGAGAAACACTGGGGGTGAGAGAGAAACACTGGGGAGAGAGAGAAACACTGGGGAGAGAGAGAGAAACACCGGGGAGAGAGAGAGAAATACTGGGGGGAGAGAGACAAAAACTGGGGGGAGGAGAGAGTGAAACACTGGGGAGGGGGACATAGAGAGAAACACTGGGGAGAGAGAGAGAGAAATACTGGGGGGGAGAGAGAGCGAAAAAAACTGGGGGCACACAAAGAGAGAGTGAAAAACTGGGGGGAGAGAGAGAGAGAAACACTGGGGGGGTGAGAGAGTGAAAACACTGTGGGGAGAGAGAGAGAAACACTGGGGGGAGGAGAGAGAGAGAAACACTGAGGGGAGAGAGGGAGAAACACTGGGGGAGATAGAGAAACACTGGGTGGCGGAGAGAGAGAGAAACACTGGGGGAGGGAGAGAAACACTGGGGAGAGAGAGAAAAACTGGGGAGAGAGAGAGAAACACTGGCGAGAGAGAGAAACACTGGGGAGAGAGAGAGAGAAATACTGGGGGGAGGAGAGAGAGAAACACTGGGGGGGGCAGACAGGGAGATACACTGGGGGAGAGAGAGAGAGAAACACTGGTTGGGGAGAGAGAGAAACACTGGGCGGAGAGAGAGAGAGAAACACTGGGGGGAGGAGAGAGGGAAACACTGGGTGGAGAGAGAGAGAGAAACACTGGGGGGAGAGAGAGCGAGAAACACTGGGGGAGAGAAAGATTTAAACACTCGGGGGAGAGTGAGAGAGAAGCACTGGGGGGAGAGAGAGAATGAAACACCGGGGGAGAGAGAGAAACACTGGGGGGAGAGAGAGAGAGAAAGACTGGGGGAGAGAGAGAAACACTGCGGGGAGGAGAGAGGGAAACACTGGGTGGAGAGAGAGAGAGAAACATTGGGGGAGAGAGAGAGAGAAAGACTGGGGGGAGAGAGAGAAACACTGTGAGGTGGAGAGAGAGAGAAACTATGGGGGGAGAGAGAGAAACACTGGGGAGAGAGAGAAACTTTGGGGAGAGAGAGAAACTCTGGGGAGAGATAGAAACACTAAGGGGAGAGAGAGAGAGAAACACTGGGGGGAGAGAGAGAAACACTGGGAGGAGAGTGAGAAACACTGGGGGGAGAAGAGAGAGAAACACTGGGGAGGTGGACAGAGAGAAACACTGGGGAGAGAGAGAAAGATTGGGGAGAGAGATGAACTCTGGGGAGAGAGAGAAACACTGGGGGAGAGAGAGAGAGAAACACTGGGGGGAGAGAGAGAAACACTGGGGGGAGAGAGAGAAACACTGGGGGGAGAGAGAGAAACACTGCGGGGAGGAGAGAGAGAAACACTGGGGCGGAGGACAGGGAGAGTAACACTGGGGATAGAGAGAGAGAGAAACACTGGGGGGAGAGATAGAGAGAGAAAAACAGGGGAGAGAGAGAAACACTGGGGAGTGAGAGAAAAACACTGGGTGGAGAGAGTGAAACACTGGGTGGAGAGAGAGAGAGAAACAATGGGGGTGGGAGAGAGAGAGAAACACTGAGGAGAGAGAGAGAGAAACAATGGGTGGAGAGAGAGAAACACTGGGGGGAGAGAGAGAGAAACAACGGGTGGAGAGAGCGAAACACTGGGGGCGAGAGAGAGAGAAACACTGGGGAGGAGAGAGAGAAACACTGGGGGGACACAGAGGGAAACACTGTCGGGGAGAGAGAGAGAAACAATGGGGGGAGGGAGAGAGAAACACTGGGAGAGAGAGAGAGAAAGACTGGGGAGGGAGAGAGAGAGAAACGCTGGGGAGGGAGAGAGAGAGAAAAACTGGGAGGAGTGAGAGAGAGAATCACTGGGGAGAGAGAGAGAGAAACAGTGGGGGGAGAGAGAGAAACACTGTGGAGAGAGAGTGAGAAACACTGGGGGGAGAGAGAGAGAGAAACACTGGGGAGAGAGAGAGGGACTAGAGAAAAACTGGGGTGAGACAGATAAACACTGGGGAGAGAGAGTGAAGCACTGGGGGGAGAGAGAGAAACATTGGGGGGGAGAGAGAAACACTGGGGGACGAGAGGGAAACACTGGGTGGAGGAGAGATTGGGATACATTGCGGGGAGAGAGATAGAAACACTGGGGGGGAGAGAGAAACACTGGGGGGAGAGAGAGAGAAACACTGTGGGGATAGAGAGAGAGAGAAACACTGGGGGGAGAGGGAGAGTCACTGGGGGGAGAGAGAGAGAGAGAGGAACACTGGTAGGCGAGAGGGAGAAACAGTGGGGGGAGGAGAGAGAAAGAAACACTGGGGGAGAGAGAGATAGAAGCACATAGTGTGGGAGAGAGAGAGAAACACTGGGTGGGGGAGAGAGAGAAAAACTGGGGGGAGGAGAGAGGGTAACACTGGGTGGAGAGAGAGAGAGAAACACTGGGGGGAGAGAGAGAAACACTGGGGGAGGAGAGATTGAGATACACTGGGGGGAGAGAGAGATAAACACTGGGGGAGAGAGAGAGAGAGAGAAACACAGGTGGGAGGAGAGAGAGAAACACTGCGGGGGAGATAGAGAGAAACACTGGGGGGGAGAGAGAGAGAAACAGGGGGGGAGGGAGAGAGAAACACTGGGGGAGAGAGACAGAATGACTGGGGGGAGAGAGAGAGAAACATTGGGGAGAGAGAGAGAGAAACACTGGGGGAAGAGAGAGAGATAGAAACACTGGGGGGCGAGAGAGAAACACTGCGGGGAGGAGAAAGGGAAACACTGGGTAGAGAGAGAGAGAAACAATGGGGGAGAGAGAGAGAGAAACACTGGGGGAGAGAATGATTTAAACAGTAGGGAGAGAGAGAGAGAAACACTGGGGTGAGAGAGAGAGAGAAACATTGGGGGGAGATAGAGAAACACTGGGGTGCGGAGAGGGAGAGAAACACTGGGGGTGAGAGAGAAACACTGGGGAGAGAGAGAAACACTGGGGAGAGAGAGAGAAACACCGGGGAGAGAGAGATAAATACTGGGGGGAGAGAGAGAAAAACTGGGGGGAGGAGAGAGTGAAACACTGGGGAGGGGGACAGAGAGAGAAACACTGGGGAGAGAGAGAGAGAAATACTGGGGGGGAGAGAGAGCGAAAAAAACTGGGGGCACACAAAGAGAGAGTGAAAAACTGGGGGGAGAGAGAGAGAGAAACACTGGGGGGTGAGAGAGAGAAAACACTGTGGGGAGATAGAGAAACACAGGGTGGCGGAGAGAGAGAGAAACACTGGGGGAGGGAGAGAAACACTGGGGAGAGAGAGAAAAACTGGGGAGAGAGAGAGAAACACTGGCGAGAGAGAGAAACACTGGGGAGAGAGAGAGAGAAATACTGGGGGGAGGAGACAGAGAAACACTGGGGGGCAGACAGGGAGATACACTGGGGGAGAGAGAGAGAGAAACACTGGTTGGGGAGAGAGAGAAACACTGGGCGGAGAGAGAGAGAGAAACACTGGGGGGAGGAGAGAGGGAAACACTGGGTGGAGAGAGAGAGAGAAACACTGGGGGGAGAGAGAGCGAGAAACACTGGGGGAGAGAAAGATTTAAACACTCGGGGGAGAGTGAGAGAGAAACACTGGGGGGAGAGAGAGAATGAAACACTGGGGGAGAGAGAGAAACACTGGGGGGAGATAGAGAAACACTGGGGGGAGTAGAGATTGAGATACATTGGGGGGAGAGAGAGAGAAACACTGGGAGAGAGAGAGAAGCACTGGGGAGAGAGAGAGATGCACTGGGGTGGGAGAGAGAAACATTGTGGGGAGAGAGAGAAACACTGGGGGGTGAGAGAGAAACACTGGGGGTCGGAGAGATTGGAATACACTGCGGGGAGAGAGAGAGAAACACTGGGGGGGGGAGAGAGAGAAACACTGGGGGGAGAGAGAGAGAAACACTGGGGGGAGAGAGAGAGAGAAACACTGGGGGAGGGGAGAGGGTAACACTGGGGGAGAGAGAGAAATACTGGGGGGAGAGAGAAACACTGGGGAGAGAGAGAGAAACATCGGAGAGAGAGAGAGAAATACTGGGGGGAGAGAGAGAAACACTGCGGGGAGGAGAGAGGGAAACACTGGGTGGAGAGAGAGAGAGAAACAATGGGGGAGAGAGAGAGATAGAAACACTGGGGGGCGAGAGAGAAACACTGCGGGGAGGAGAGAGGGAAACACTGGGTAGAGAGAGAGAGAAACAATGGGGGAGAGAGAGAGAGAAACACTGGGGGAGAGAATGATTTAAACAGTAGGGAGAGAGAGAGAGAAACACTGGGGGGAGAGAGAGAGAGAAACATTGGGGGGAGATAGAGAAACACTGGGGTGCGGAGAGGGAGAGAAACACTGGGGGTGAGAGAGAAACACTGGGGAGAGAGAGAAACACTGGGGAGAGAGAGAGAAACACCGGGGAGAGAGAGATAAATACTGGGGGGAGAGAGAGAAAAACTGGGGGGAGGAGAGAGTGAAACACTGTGGAGGGGGACAGAGAGAGAAACACTGGGGAGAGAGAGAGAGAAATACTGGGGGGGGAGAGAGCGAAAAAAACTGGGGGCACACAAAGAGAGAGTGAAAAACTGGGGGGAGAGAGAGAGAGAAACACTGGGGGGGTGAGAGAGAGAAAACACTGTGGGGAGAGAGAGAGAAACACTGGGGGGAGGAGAAAGAGAGAAACACTGAGGGGAGAGAGAGAGAAACACTGGGGGAGGGAGAGAAACACTGGGGAGAGAGAGAAAAACTGGGGAGAGAGAGAAACACTGGCGAGAGAGAGAAACACTGGGGAGAGAGAGAGAGAAATACTGGGGGGAGGAGAGAGAGAAACACTGGTTGGGGAGAGAGAGAAACACTGGGCGGAGAGAGAGAGAGAAACACTGGGGGAGAGAGAGAAACACTGGGGGGAGAGAGAGAGTGAAAGACTGGGGGAGAGAGAGAAACACTGCGGGGAGGAGAGAGGGAAATACTGGGTGGAGAGAGAGAGAGAAACATTGGGGGAGAGAGAGAGAGAAAGACTGGGGGGAGAGAGAGAAACACTGGGGAGAGAGATAAACTTTGGGGAGAGAGAGAAACTCTGGGGAGAGAAAGAAACACTGGGGGGAGAGAGAGAGAGAAACACTGGGGGAGAGAGAGAAACACTGGGAGGAGAGTGAGAAACACTGGGGGGAGAAGAGAGAGAAACACTGGGGAGGTGGACAGAGAGAAACACTGGGGAGAGAGAGAAAGATTGGGGAGAGAGATGAACTCTGGGGAGAGATAGAAACACTGGGGGGAGAGAGAGAGAGAAACACTGGGGGGAGAGAGAGAAACACTGGGGGGAGAGAGAGAAACACTGCGGGGAGGAGAGAGAGAAACACTGGGGCGGGGGACAGGGAGAGTAACACTGGGGATAGAGAGAGAGAGAAACACTGGGGGGAGAGATAGAGAGAGAAAAACAGGGGAGAGAGAGAAACACTGGGGAGTGAGAGAGAAACACTGGGTGGAGAGAGTGAAACACTGGGTGGAGAGAGAGAGAGAAACAATGGGGGTGGGAGAGAGAGAGAAACACTGGGGGGAGAGAGAGAGAAATAATGGGTGGAGAGAGCGAAACACTGGGGGGAGAGAGAGAGAAACAACGGGTGGAGAGAGCGAAACACTGAGGGGAGAGAGAGAGAGGAACACTGGGGAGGAGAGAGAGAAACACTGGGGGGACACAGAGGGAAACACTGTAGGGGAGAGAGAGAGAAACAATGGGGGGAGGGAGAGAGAAATACTGGGAGAGAGAGAGAGAAAGACTGGGGAGGGAGAGAGAGAGAAACGCTGGGGAGGGAGAGAGAGAGAAACACTGGGTGGAGTGAGAGAGAGAATCACTGGGGAGAGAGAGAGAGAAACAGTGGGGGGAGAGAGAGAAACACTGTGGAGAGAGAGAGAGAAACACTGGGGGGAGAGAGAGAGAGAAACACTGGGGAGAGAGAGAGGGACTAGAGAAAAACTGGGGTGAGACAGATAAACACTGGGGAGAGAGAGAGAAACATTGGGGGGAGAGAGAGAAACACTGGGGGACGAGAGGGAAAAACTGGGTGGAGTAGAGATTGGGATACATTGCGGGGAGAGAGAGAGAAACACTGGGGGGGAGAGAGAAACACTGGGGGGAGAGAGAGAGAAACACTGTGGGGATAGAGAGAGAGAGAAACACTGGGGGGAGAGGGAGAGTCACTGGGGGGAGAGAGAGAGAGAGAGAGAGGAACACTGGTGGGCGAGAGGGAGAAACAGTGGGGGGAGGAGAGAGAAAGAAACACTGGGGGAGAGAGAGATAGAAGCACATGGTGTGGGAGAGAGAGAGAGAAACACTGGGTGGGGGAGAGAAAGAAAAACTGGGGGGAGGAGAGAGGGTAACACTGGGTGGAGAGAGAGAGAGAAACACTGGGGGGAGAGAGAGAAACACTGGGGGAGGAGAGATTGAGATACACTGGGGGGAGAGAGAGATAAACACTGGGGGAGAGTGAGTGAGAAATACTGGGAGGAGAGAGAGAGAATCACTGGGGGGAGAGAGAGAGAGAGAGAAACACAGGTGGGAGGAGAGAGAGAAACACTGCGGGGGAGATAGAGAGAAACACTGGGGGGGGGAGAGAGAGAGAAACAGGGGGGGAGGGAGAGAGAAACACTGGGGGAGAGAGACAGAATGACTGGGGGGAGAGAGAGAGAAACATTGGGGAGAGAGAGAGAGAAACAGTGTGGGGAGAGAGAGAAACACTGTGGAGAGAGAGAGAGAAAAACTGGGGGGAGAGAGAGAGAGAAACACTGGGGAGAGAGAGAGGGACTAGAGAAAAACTGGGGTGAGACAGATAAACACTGGGGAGAGAGAGAGAAACATTGGGGGGAGAGAGAGAAACACTGGGGGACGAGAGGGAAACACTGGGTGGAGTAGAGATTGGGATACATTGCGGGGAGAGAGAGAGAAACACTGGGGGGGCGAGAGAAACACTGGGGGGAGAGAGAGAGAGAAACACTGGGGAGGTGGACAGAGAGAAACACTGGGGAGAGAGAGAAAGATTGGGGAGAGAGATGAACTCTGGGGAGAGATAGAAACACTGGGGGGAGAGAGAGAGAGAAACACTGGGGGGAGAGAGAGAAACACTGGTGGGAGAGAGAGAGAGAAACACTGGGGAGAGAGAGAGGGACTAGAGAAAAACTGGGGTGAGACAGATAAACACTGGGGAGAGAGAGAACACTGGGGAGAGAGAGAGAAACACCGGGGAGACAGAGAGAAATACTGGTGGGAGAGGGAGAAACACTGGGTGAAGAGAGAGAGAAACACTGGGGTGAGAGTGAGAGAGAGAGAAAAACACTGGGAGGGGGGGAGAGAGAGAGAGAAACATTGGGGGGGCGAGAGAGAGAGAAGCACTGCGGGAAGGAGAGAGGGAAACACTGGGGGGAGAGAAAGAAACATTGCGGGGAGAGAGAGAAACACTGGGGGAAGAGAGAGAAACAATGGGGGGAGTAGAGATTGGGATACATTGGGGGGAGAGAGAGAGAGAAACACTGGGGGAGAGAGAGAAACACTGGGGAGAGAGAGAGAAGCAATGCGGGGGAGAGAAAAACATTGGGTGGAGAGACAGAAACACTGGGAGTGAGAGAGAAACACTGGGGGAGAGAGAGAGAAACACTGGGGGAGGGAGAGAAACACTGGGGAGAGAGAGAAAAACTGGGGAGAGAGAGAAACACTGGCGAGAGAGAGAAACACTGCGGGGAGGAGAGAGGGAAATACTGGGTGGAGAGAGAGAGAGAAACATTGGGGGAGAGAGAGAGAGAAAGACTGGGGGGAGAGAGATAAACACTGTGAGGTGGAGAGAGAGAGAAACCATGGGGGGAGAGAGAGAAACACTGGGAAGAGAGAGAAACTTTGGGGAGAGAGAGAAACTCTGGGGAGAGATAGAAACACTGGGGGGAGAGAGAGAGAGAAACACTGGGGGAGAGAGAGAAACACTGGGAGGAGAGTGAGAAACACTGGGGGGAGAAGAGAGAGAAACACTGGGGAGGTGGACAGAGAGAAACACTGGGGAGAGAGAGAAAGATTGGGGAGAGAGATGAACTCTGGGGAGAGATAGAAACACTGGGGGGAGAGAGAGAGAGAAACACTGGGGGGAGAGAGAGAAACACTGGGGGGAGAGAGAGAAACACTGCGGGGAGGAGAGAGAGAAACACTGGGGCGGGGGACAGGGAGAGTAACACTGGGGATAGAGAGAGAGAGAAACACTGGGGGGGAGAGATAGAGAGAGAAAAACAGGGGAGAGAGAGAAACACTGGGGAGTGAGAGAGAAACACTGGGTGGAGAGAGTGAAACACTGGGGGGAGAGAGAGAAACAACGGGTGGAGAGAGCGAAACACTGAGGGGAGAGAGAGAGAGGAACACTTGGGAGGAGAGAGAGAAACACTGGGGGGACACAGAGGGAAACACTGTAGGGGAGAGAGAGAGAAACAATGGGGGGAGGGAGAGAGAAACACTGGGAGAGAGAGAGAGAAAGACTGGGGAGGGAGAGAGAGAGAAACGCTGGGGAGGGAGAGAGAGAGAAACACTGGGAGGAGTGAGAGAGAGAATCACTGGGGAGAGAGAGAGAGAAACAGTGGGGGGAGAGAGAGAAACACTGTGGAGAGAGAGAGAGAAACACTGGGGGGAGAGAGAGAGAGAAACACTGGGGAGAGAGAGAGGGACTAGAGAAAAACTGGGGTGAGACAGATAAACACTGGGGAGAGAGAGAGAAACACTGGGGGGGAGAGAGAAACACTGGGGGGAGAGAGAGAGAAACACTGTGGGGATAGAGAGAGAGAGAAACACTGGGGGGAGAGGGAGAGTCACTGGGGGGAGAGAGAGAGAGAGAGGAACACTGGTGGGCGAGAGGTAGAAACAGTGGGGGGAGGAGAGAGAAAGAAACACTGGGGGAGAGAGAGATAGAAGCACATGGTGTGGGAGAGAGAGAGAAACACTGGGTGGGGGAGAGAAAGAAAAACTGGGGGGAGGAGAGAGGGTAACACTGGGTGGAGAGAGAGAGAGAAACACTGGGGGGAGAGAGAGAAACACTGGGGGAGGAGAGATTGAGATACACTGGGGGGAGAGAGAGATAAACACTGGGGGAGAGAGTGAGTGAGAAATACTGGGGGGAGCGAGAGAGAATCACTGGGGGGAGAGAGAGATAGAGAGAAACACAGGTGGGAGGAGAGATAGAAACACTGCGGGGGAGATAGAGAGAAACACTGGGGGGAGAGAGAGAGAAACAGGGGGGGAGGGATAGAGAAACACTGGGGGAGAGAGACAGAATGACTGGGGGGAGAGAGAGAGAAACATTGGGGAGAGAGAGAGAGAAACAGTGTGGGGAGAGAGAGAAAAACTGTGGAGAGAAAGAGAGAGAAACACTGGGGGAGAGAGAGAGAGAAACACTGGGGAGAGAGAGAGGGACTAGAGAAAAACTGGGGTGAGACAGATAAACACTGGGGAGAGAGAGAGAAACATTGGGGGGAGAGAGAGAAACACTGGGGGACGAGAGGGAAACACTGGGTGGAGTAGAGATTGGGATACATTGCGGGGAGAGAGAGAGAAACACTGGGGGGGGGAGAGAGAAACACTGGGGGGAGAGAGAGAGAGAAACACTGGGGAGGTGGACAGAGAGAAACACTGGGGAGAGAGAGAAAGATTGGGGAGAGAGATGAACTCTGGGGAGAGATAGAAACACTGGGGGGAGAGAGAGAGAGAAACACTGGGGGGAGAGAGTGAAACACTGGGGGAAGAGAAAGAAACACTGCGGGGAGGAGAGAGAGAAACACTGGGGCGGGGGACAGGGAGAGTAACACTGGGGATAGAGAGAGAGAGAAACACTGGGGGGAGAGATAGAGAGAGAAAAACAGGGGAGAGAGAGAAACACTGGGGAGTGAGAGAGAAACACTGGGTGGAGAGAGTGAAACACTGGGTGGAGAGAGGCAGAGAAACAATGGGGGTGGGAGAGAGAGAGAAACACTGGGGGGAGAGAGAGAGAAACAATGGGTGGAGAGAGCGAAACACTGGGGGGAGAGAGAGAGAAACAACGGGTGGAGAGAGCGAAACACTGAGGGGAGAGAGGGAGAGAAACACTGGGGAGGAGAGAGAGAAACACTGGGAGAGAGAGAGAGAAAGACTGGGGAGGGAGAGAGAGAGAAACGCTGGGGAGGGAGAGAGAGAGAAACACTGGGAGGAGTGAGAGAGAGAATCACTGGGGAGAGAGAGAGAGAAACAGTGGGGGGAGAGAGAGAAACACTGTGGAGAGAGAGAGAGAAACACTGGGGGGAGAGAGAGAGAGAAACACTGGGGAGAGAGAGAGGGACTAGAGAAAAACTGGGGTGAGACAGATAAACACTGGGGAGAGAGAGAGAAACATTGGGGGGAGAGAGAGAAACACTGGGGGACGAGAGGGAAAAACTGGGTGAAGTAGAGATTGGGATACATTGCGGGGAGAGAGAGAGAAACACTGGGGGGGAGAGAGAAACACTGGGGGAGAGAGAGAGAAACACTGTGGGGATAGAGAGAGAGAGAAACACTGGGGGGAGAGGGAGAGTCACTGGGGGGAGAGAGAGAGAGAGAGAGAGGAACACTGGTGGGCGAGAGGGAGAAACAGTGGGGGGAGGAGAGAGAAAGAAACACTGGGGGAGAGAGAGATAGAAGCACATGGTGTGGGAGAGAGAAAGAAACACTGGGTGGGGGAGAGAAAGAAAAACTGGGGGGAGGAGAGAGGGTAACACTGGGTGGAGAGAGAGAGAGAAACACTGGGGGGAGAGAGAGAAACACTGGGGGAGGAGAGATTGAGATACACTGGGGGGAGAGAGAGATAAACACTGGGGGAGAGAGTGAGTGAGAAATACTGGGGGGAGAGAGAGAGAATCACTGGGGGGAGAGAGAGAGAGAGAGAAACACAGGTGGGAGGAGAGAGAGAAACACTGCGGGGGAGATAGAGAGAAACACTGGGGGGGAGAGAGAGAGAGACAGGGGGGGAGGGAGAGAGAAACACTGGGGGAGAGAGACAGAATGACTGGGGGGAGAGAGAGAGAAACATTGGGGAGAGAGAGAGAGAAACAGTGTGGGGAGAGAGAGAAACACTGTGGAGAGAGAGAGAGAAACACTGGGGGGAGAGAGAGAGAGAAACACTGGGGAGAGAGAGAGGGACTAGAGAAAAACTGGGGTGAGACAGATAAACACTGGGGAGAGAGAGAGAAACATTGGGGGGAGAGAGAGAAACACTGGGGGACGAGAGGGAAACACTGGGTGGAGTAGAGATTGGGATACATTGCGGGGAGAGAGAGAGAAACACTGGGGGGGAGAGAGAAACACTGGGGGGAGAGAGAGAGAAACACTGTGGGGATAGAGAGAGAGAGAAACACTGGGGGGAGAGGGAGAGTCACTGGGGGAGAGAGAGAGAGAGAGGAACACTGGTGGGCGAGAGGGAGAAACAGTGGGGGGAGGAGAGAGAAAGAAACACTGGGGGAGAGAGAGATAGAAGCACATGGTGTGGGAGAGAGAGAGAAACACTGGGTGGGGGAGAGAAAGAAAAACTGGGGGGAGGAGAGAGGGTAACACTGGGTGGAGAGAGAGAGAGAAACACTGGGGGGAGAGAGAGAAACACTGGGGGAGGAGAGATTGAGATACACTGGGGGGAGAGAGAGATAAACACTGGGGGAGAGAATGAGTGAGAAATACTGGGGGGAAAGAGAGAGAATCACTGGGGGGAGAGAGAGAGAGAGATAAACACAGGTGTGAGGAGAGAGAGAAACACTGCGGGGGAGATAGAGAGAAACACTGGGGGGGAGAGAGAGAGAAACAGGGGGGGAGGGAGAGAGAAACACTGGGGGAGAGAGACAGAATGACTGGGGGGAGAGAGAGAGAAACATTGGGGGAGAGAGAGAGAGAAACAGTGTGGGGAGAGAGAGAAACACTGGGGAGAGAGAGAGAGCGAGAAACACTGGGGGAGAGAGAGAGAGAGAAACACTTTGGAGAGAGAGAGGGAAAGAGAAAGACTGGGGTGAGAGAGATAAACATTGGGGGTAGAGAGAGAAACACTGGGGGAAGAGAGAGAAACACTGGGGGGAGTAGAGATTGAGATACATTGGGGGGAGAGAGAGAGAAACACTGGGGGAGAGAGAGAAGCACTGGGGAGAGAGAGAGAAGCACTGCGGGGGGAGAGAGAAACATTGTGGGGAGAGAGAAAAACACTGGGGGGTGAGAGAGAAACACTGGGGGTCGGAGAGATTGGGATACACAGCGGGGAGAGAGAGAGAAACACTGGGGGGGGAGAGAGAGAAACACTGGGGGGAGAGAGAGAGAAACACTGGGGGGAGAGAGAGAGAGAAACACTGGGGAGAGAGAGAGGGACTAGAGAAAAACTGGGGTGAGACAGATAAACACTGGGGAGAGAGAGAGAAACATTGGGGGGAGAGAGAGAAACACTGGGGGACGAGAGGGAAACCCTGGGTGGAGTAGAGATTGGGATACATTGCGGGGAGAGAGAGAGAAACACTGGGGGGGGAGAGAGAAACACTGGGGGGAGAGAGAGATAGAAACACTGGGGAGGTGGACAGAGAGAAACACTGGGGAGAGAGAGAAAGATTGGGGAGAGAGATGAACTCTGGGGAGAGATAGAAACACTGGGGGGAGAGAGAGAGAGAAACACTGGGGGGAGAGAGAGAAACACTGGGGGGAGAGAGAGAAACACTGCGGGGAGGAGAGAGAGAAACACTGGGGGAGAGAGAGAAACACTGGGGGAGGAGAGATTGAGATACACTGGGGGGAGAGAGAGATAAACACTGGGGGAGAGAGTGAGTGAGAAATACTGGGGGGAGCGAGAGAGAATCACTGGGGGGAGAGAGAGATAGAGAGAAACACAGGTGGGAGGAGAGATAGAAACACTGCGGGGGAGATAGAGAGAAACACTGGGGGGAGAGAGAGAGAAACAGGGGGGGAGGGAGAGAGAAACACTGGGGGAGAGAGACAGAATGACTGGGGGGAGAGAGAGAGAAACATTGGGGAGAGAGAGAGAGAAACAGTGTGGGGAGAGAGAGAAACACTGTGGAGAGAGAGAGAGAGAAACACTGGGGGAGAGAGAGAGAGAAACACTGGGGAGAGAGAGAGGGACTAGAGAAAAACTGGGGTGAGACAGATAAACACTGGGGAGAGAGAGAGAAACATTGGGGGGAGAGAGAGAAACACTGGGGGACGAGAGGGAAACACTGGGTGGAGTAGAGATTGGGATACATTGCGGGGAGAGAGAGAGAAACACTGGGGGGGGGAGAGAGAAACACTGGGGGGAGAGAGAGAGAGAAACACTGGGGAGGTGGACAGAGAGAAACACTGGGGAGAGAGAGAAAGATTGGGGAGAGAGATGAACTCTGGGGAGAGATAGAAACACTGGGGGGAGAGAGAGAGAGAAACACTGGGGGGAGAGAGTGAAACACTGGGGGAAGAGAAAGAAACACTGCGGGGAGGAGAGAGAGAAACACTGGGGCGGGGGACAGGGAGAGTAACACTGGGGATAGAGAGAGAGAGAAACACTGGGGGGAGAGATAGAGAGAGAAAAACAGGGGAGAGAGAGAAACACTGGGGAGTGAGAGAGAAACACTGGGTGGAGAGAGTGAAACACTGGGTGGAGAGAGGCAGAGAAACAATGGGGGTGGGAGAGAGAGAGAAACACTGGGGGGAGAGAGAGAGAAACAATGGGTGGAGAGAGCGAAACACTGGGGGGAGAGAGAGAGAAACAACGGGTGGAGAGAGCGAAACACTGAGGGGAGAGAGGGAGAGAAACACTGGGGAGGAGAGAGAGAAACACTGGGAGAGAGAGAGAGAAAGACTGGGGAGGGAGAGAGAGAGAAACGCTGGGGAGGGAGAGAGAGAGAAACACTGGGAGGAGTGAGAGAGAGAATCACTGGGGAGAGAGAGAGAGAAACAGTGGGGGGAGAGAGAGAAACACTGTGGAGAGAGAGAGAGAAACACTGGGGGGAGAGAGAGAGAGAAACACTGGGGAGAGAGAGAGGGACTAGAGAAAAACTGGGGTGAGACAGATAAACACTGGGGAGAGAGAGAGAAACATTGGGGGGAGAGAGAGAAACACTGGGGGACGAGAGGGAAAAACTGGGTGAAGTAGAGATTGGGATACATTGCGGGGAGAGAGAGAGAAACACTGGGGGGGAGAGAGAAACACTGGGGGAGAGAGAGAGAAACACTGTGGGGATAGAGAGAGAGAGAAACACTGGGGGGAGAGGGAGAGTCACTGGGGGGAGAGAGAGAGAGAGAGAGAGGAACACTGGTGGGCGAGAGGGAGAAACAGTGGGGGGAGGAGAGAGAAAGAAACACTGGGGGAGAGAGAGATAGAAGCACATGGTGTGGGAGAGAGAAAGAAACACTGGGTGGGGGAGAGAAAGAAAAACTGGGGGGAGGAGAGAGGGTAACACTGGGTGGAGAGAGAGAGAGAAACACTGGGGGGAGAGAGAGAAACACTGGGGGAGGAGAGATTGAGATACACTGGGGGGAGAGAGAGATAAACACTGGGGGAGAGAGTGAGTGAGAAATACTGGGGGGAGAGAGAGAGAATCACTGGGGGGAGAGAGAGAGAGAGAGAAACACAGGTGGGAGGAGAGAGAGAAACACTGCGGGGGAGATAGAGAGAAACACTGGGGGGGAGAGAGAGAGAGACAGGGGGGGAGGGAGAGAGAAACACTGGGGGAGAGAGACAGAATGACTGGGGGGAGAGAGAGAGAAACATTGGGGAGAGAGAGAGAGAAACAGTGTGGGGAGAGAGAGAAACACTGTGGAGAGAGAGAGAGAAACACTGGGGGGAGAGAGAGAGAGAAACACTGGGGAGAGAGAGAGGGACTAGAGAAAAACTGGGGTGAGACAGATAAACACTGGGGAGAGAGAGAGAAACATTGGGGGGAGAGAGAGAAACACTGGGGGACGAGAGGGAAACACTGGGTGGAGTAGAGATTGGGATACATTGCGGGGAGAGAGAGAGAAACACTGGGGGGGAGAGAGAAACACTGGGGGGAGAGAGAGAGAAACACTGTGGGGATAGAGAGAGAGAGAAACACTGGGGGGAGAGGGAGAGTCACTGGGGGAGAGAGAGAGAGAGAGGAACACTGGTGGGCGAGAGGGAGAAACAGTGGGGGGAGGAGAGAGAAAGAAACACTGGGGGAGAGAGAGATAGAAGCACATGGTGTGGGAGAGAGAGAGAAACACTGGGTGGGGGAGAGAAAGAAAAACTGGGGGGAGGAGAGAGGGTAACACTGGGTGGAGAGAGAGAGAGAAACACTGGGGGGAGAGAGAGAAACACTGGGGGAGGAGAGATTGAGATACACTGGGGGGAGAGAGAGATAAACACTGGGGGAGAGAATGAGTGAGAAATACTGGGGGGAAAGAGAGAGAATCACTGGGGGGAGAGAGAGAGAGAGATAAACACAGGTGTGAGGAGAGAGAGAAACACTGCGGGGGAGATAGAGAGAAACACTGGGGGGGAGAGAGAGAGAAACAGGGGGGGAGGGAGAGAGAAACACTGGGGGAGAGAGACAGAATGACTGGGGGGAGAGAGAGAGAAACATTGGGGGAGAGAGAGAGAGAAACAGTGTGGGGAGAGAGAGAAACACTGGGGAGAGAGAGAGAGCGAGAAACACTGGGGGAGAGAGAGAGAGAGAAACACTTTGGAGAGAGAGAGGGAAAGAGAAAGACTGGGGTGAGAGAGATAAACATTGGGGGTAGAGAGAGAAACACTGGGGGAAGAGAGAGAAACACTGGGGGGAGTAGAGATTGAGATACATTGGGGGGAGAGAGAGAGAAACACTGGGGGAGAGAGAGAAGCACTGGGGAGAGAGAGAGAAGCACTGCGGGGGGAGAGAGAAACATTGTGGGGAGAGAGAAAAACACTGGGGGGTGAGAGAGAAACACTGGGGGTCGGAGAGATTGGGATACACAGCGGGGAGAGAGAGAGAAACACTGGGGGGGGAGAGAGAGAAACACTGGGGGGAGAGAGAGAGAAACACTGGGGGGAGAGAGAGAGAGAAACACTGGGGAGAGAGAGAGGGACTAGAGAAAAACTGGGGTGAGACAGATAAACACTGGGGAGAGAGAGAGAAACATTGGGGGGAGAGAGAGAAACACTGGGGGACGAGAGGGAAACACTGGGTGGAGTAGAGATTGGGATACATTGCGGGGAGAGAGAGAGAAACACTGGGGGGGGAGAGAGAAACACTGGGGGGAGAGAGAGATAGAAACACTGGGGAGGTGGACAGAGAGAAACACTGGGGAGAGAGAGAAAGATTGGGGAGAGAGATGAACTCTGGGGAGAGATAGAAACACTGGGGGGAGAGAGAGAGAGAAACACTGGGGGGAGAGAGAGAAACACTGGGGGGAGAGAGAGAAACACTGCGGGGAGGAGAGAGAGAAACACTGGGGCGGGGGACAGGGAGAGTAACACTGGGGATAGAGAGAGAGAGAAACACTGGGGGGAGAGATAGAGAGAGAAAAACAGGGGAGAGAGAGAAACACTGGGGAGTGAGAGAGAAACACTGGGTGGAGAGAGTGAAACACTGGGTGGAGAGAGAGAGAGAAACAATGGGGGTGGGAGAGAGAGAGAAACACTGGGGGGAGAGAGAGAGAAACAATGGGTGGAGAGAGCGAAACACTGGGGGGAGAGAGAGAGAAACAACGGGTGGAGAGAGCGAAACACTGAGGGGAGAGAGAGAGAGAAACACTGGGGAGGAGAGAGAGAAACACTGGGGGGACACAGAGGGAAACACTGTAGGGGAGAGAGAGAGAAACAATGGGGGGAGGGAGAGAGAAACACTGGGAGAGAGAGAGAGAAAGACTGGGGAGGGAGAGAGAGAGAAACGCTGGGGAGGGAGAGAGAGAGAAACACTGGGAGGAGTGAGAGAGGGAATCACTGGGGAGAGAGAGAGAGAAACAGTGGGGGGAGAGAGAGAAACACTGTGGAGAGAGAGAGAAACACTGGGGGGAGAGAGAGAGAGAAACACTGGGGAGAGAGAGAGGGACTAGAGAAAAACTGGGGTGAGACAGATAAACACTGGGGAGAGAGAGAGAAACATTGGGGGGAGAGAGAGAAACACTGGGGGACGAGAGGGAAAAACTGGGTGGAGTAGAGATTGGGATACATTGCGGGGAGAGAGAGAGAAACACTGGGGGGGAGAGAGAAACACTGGGGGGAGAGAGAGAGAAACACTGTGGGGATAGAGAGAGAGAGAAACACTGGGGGTAGAGGGAGAGTCACTGGGGGGAGAGAGAGAGAGAGAGGAACACTGGTGGGCGAGAGGGAGAAACAGTGGGGGGAGGAGAGAGAAAGAAACACTGGGGGAGAGAGAGATAGAAGCACATGGTGTGGGAGACAGAGAGAAACACTGGGTGGGGGAGAGAAAGAAAAACTGGTGGGAGGAGAGAGGGTAACACTGGGTGGAGAGAGAGAGAGAAACACTGGGGGGAGAGAGAGAAACACTGGGGGAGGAGAGATTGAGATACACTGGGGGGAGAGAGAGATAAACACTGGGGGAGAGAGTGAGTGAGAAATACTGGGGGGAGAGAGAGAGAATCACTGGGGGGAGAGAGAGAGAGAGAGAAACACAGGTGGGAGGAGAGAGAGAAACACTGCGGGGGAGATAGAGAGAAACACTGGGGGGGGAGAGAGAGAGAGACAGGGGGGAGGGAGAGAGAAACACTGGGGGAGAGAGACAGAATGACTGGGGGGAGAGAGAGAGAAACATTGGGGAGAGAGAGAGAGAAACAGTGTGGGGAGAGAGAGAAACACTGTGGAGAGAGAGAGAGAAACACTGGGGGGAGAGAGAGAGAGAAACACTGGGGAGAGAAAGAGGGACTAGAGAAAAACTGGGGTGGGACAGATAAACACTGGGGAGAGAGAGAGAAACATTGGGGGGAGAGAGAGAAACACTGGGGGACGAGAGGGAAACACTGGGTGGAGTAGAGATTGGGATACATTGCGGGGAGAGAGAGAGAAACACTGGGGGGGGAGAGAGAAACACTGGGGGGAGAGAGAGAGAAACACTGTGGGGATAGAGAGAGAGAGAAACACTGGGGGGAGAGGGAGAGTCACTGGGGGGAGAGAGAGAGAGAGAGGAACACTGGTGGGCGAGAGGGAGAAACAGTGGGGGGAGGAGAGAGAAAGAAACACTGGGGGAGAGAGAGATAGAAGCACATGGTGTGGGAGAGAGAGAGAAACACTGGGTGGGGGAGAGAAAGAAAAACTGGGGGGGAGGAGAGAGGGTAACACTGGGTGGAGAGAGAGAGAGAAACACTGGGGGGAGAGAGAGAAACACTGGGGGAGGAGAGATTGAGATACACTGGGGGGAGAGAGAGATAAACACTGGGGGAGAGAGTGAGTGAGAAATACTGGGGGGAGAGAGAGAGAATCACTGGGGGGAGAGAGAGAGAGAGAGAGAGAAACACAGGTGTGAGGAGAGAGAGAAACACTGCGGGGGAGATAGAGAGAAACACTGGGGGGGAGAGAGAGAGAAACAGGGGGGGAGGGAGAGAGAAACACTGGGGGAGAGAGGCAGAATGACTGGGGGGAGAGAGAGAGAAACATTGGGGAGAGAGAGAGAGAAACAGTGTGGGGAGAGAGAGAAACACTGGGGAGAGAGAGAGAGCGAGAAACACTGGGGGAGAGAGAGAGAGAGAAACACTTGGGAGAGAGAGAGGGAGAGAGAAAGACTGGGGTGAGAGAGATAAACATTGGGGGTAGAGAGAGAAACACTGGGAGAAGAGAGAGAAACACTGGGGGGAGTAGAGATTGAGATACATTGGGGGGAGAGAGAGAGAAACACTGGGGGAGAGAGAGAAGCACTGGGGAGAGAGAGAGAAGCACTGCGGGGGGAGAGAGAAACATTGTGGGGAGAGAGAAAAACACTGGGGGTGAGAGAGAAACACTGGGGGTCGGAGAGATTGGGATACACTGCGGGGAGAGAGAGAGAAACACTGGGGGGGAGAGAGAGAAACACTGGGGGGAGAGAGAGAGAAACACTGGGGGGAGAGAGAGAGAGAAACACTGGGGGAGGAGAGAGGGTAACACTGGGGGAGAGAGAGAAATACTGGGGGGAGAGAGAGAGAAACACTGGGGGGAGAGAGAGAGAAAGACTGGGGCGAGAGAGAGAGAAACACTGGGGGGAGAGAGAGAAAGACTGGGGGGAGAGAGAGAAACAGTGGGGCGAGAGAGCGAGAAACACTGGGGGGAGTTAGAGAAACAATGGGGGGCGGAGAGAGAGAGAAACACTGGGCGTGAGAGAGAAACTCTGGGGAGAGAGAGAGAAGCACTGGGAGGGGGAGAGAGAAACATTGGGGGGAGAGAGAGAAACACTGGGGGGGGAGAGAGAGAGAAACACTGTGGCCGAGAGTGAGAAACACTGGGGGGGAAAGAGAAAGAGAGAAACACTGGGAGGGGGAGAGCGAGAAACACTGGGGGGAGAGAGATAGAGAAACACTGGGGAGAGAGAGGGAGAAACAGTGGGGGGAGGAGAGAGAAAGAAACACTGGGGGAGAGAGAGAGAGAGAAACACATGGTGTGGGAGAGAGAGAGAAACACTGGGGGGAAACAGTGAAACACTGGGGGAGAGAGAGAAACACTGGGGGAGGAGAGATTGAGATACACTGGGGGGAGAGAGAGAGAAACACTGGGGGAGGGAGAGAGTGAAACACTGGGGGGAGCGAGCGAGAAATACTGGGGGGAGAAGAGAGAAACACTGGGGGGGAGAGAGAGAAACAGTGGGGGGAGGAGAGATTGAGATACACTGGGGGGAGAGAGAGAGAGAATCATTGGGGGAGGAGAGAGGGAAACACTGGGGGAGAGAGGGAAATACTGGGGGGAGAGAGAGAGAGAAACACTGGGGGGGAGAGAGAGAGAAAGACTGGGGCGAGAGAGAGAGAGAAACACTGGGGGGAGATAGAGCTACAATGGGGGGCGGAGAGAGAGAGAAACACTAAGGGTGAGAGAGAAACATTGGGGAGAGAGAGAACACTGGGGAGAGAGAGAGAAACACCGGGGAGACAGAGAGAAATACTGGGGGGAGAGGGAGAAACACTGGGTGAAGAGAGAGAGAAACACTGGGGTGAGAGTGAGAGAGAGAGAAAAACACTGGGAGGGGGGGAGAGAGAGAGAGAAACATTGGGGGGGCGAGAGAGAGAGAAACACTGCGGGAAGGAGAGAGGGAAACACTGGGGGGAGAGAAAGAAACATTGCGGGGAGAGAGAGAAACACTGGGGGAAGAGAGAGAAACAATGGGGGGAGTAGAGATTGGGATACATTGGGGGGAGAGAGAGAGAGAAACACTGGGGGAGAGAGAGAAACACTGGGGAGAGAGAGAGAAGCAATGCGGGGGAGAGAAAAACATTGGGTGGAGAGACAGAAACACTGGGAGTGAGAGAGAAACACTGGGGGGAGGAGAGATTGGGATAAAGTGGGGGGAGAGAGAGAGAAACACTGGGGGGAGAGAGAGAAATACTGGGGGGAGATAGAGAAACACGGGGGGGATAGAGAGAGAGAGAAACGCTGGGGAGGGAGAGAGAGAGAAACACTGGGAGGAGTGAGAGAGAGAATCACTGGGGAGAGAGAGAGAGAAACAGTGGGGGGAGAGAGAGAAACACTGTGGAAAGAGAGAGAGAAACACTGGGGGGAGAGAGAGAGAGAAACACTGGGGAGAGAGAGAGGGACTAGAGAAAAACTGGGGTGAGACAGATAAACACTGGGGAGAGAGAGAGAAACATTGGGGGGAGAGAGAGAAACACTGGGGGACGAGAGGGAAACACTGGGTGGAGTAGAGATTGGGATACATTGCGGGGAGAGAGAGAGAAACACTGGGGGGGAGAGAGAAAAACTGGGGGGAGAGAGAGAGAAACACTGTGGGGATAGAGAGAGAGAGAAACACTGGGGGAAGAGGGAGAGTCACTGGGGGGAGAGAGAGAGAGAGAGGAACACTGGTGGGCGAGAGGGAGAAACAGTGGGGGGGAGGAGAGAGAAAGAAACACTGGGGGAGAGAGAGATAGAAGCACATGGTGTGGGAGAGAGAGAGAAACACTGGGTGGGGGAGAGAAAGAAAAACTGGGGGGAGGAGAGAGGGTAACACTGGGTGGAGAGAGAGAGAAACACTGGGGGGAGAGAGAGAAACACTGGGGGAGGAGAGATTGAGATACACTGGGGGGGGAGAGAGATAAACACTGGGGGAGAGAGTGAGTGAGAAATACTGGGGGGAGAGAGAGAGAATCACTGGGGGGAGAGAGAGAGAGAGAGAAACACAGGTGGGAGGAGAGAGAGAAACACTGCGGGGGAGATAGAGAGAAACACTGGGGGGGAGAGAGAGAGAAACAGGGGGGGGAGGGAGAGAGAAACACTGGGGGAGAGAGACAGAATGACTGGGGGGAGAGAGAGAAAAACATTGGGGAGAGAGAGAGAGAAACAGTGTGGGGAGAGAGAGAAACACTGGGGAGAGAGAGAGAGCGAGAAACACTGGGGGAGAGAGAGAGAGAGAAACACTTGGGAGAGAGAGAGGGAGAGAGAAAGACTGGGGTGAGAGAGATAAACATTGGGGGGAGAGAGAGAAACACTGGGGGAAGAGAGAGAAACACTGGGGGGAGTAGAGATTGAGATACATTGGGGGGAGAGAGAGAGAAACACTGGGGGAGAGAGAGAAACATTGTGGGGAGAGAGAGAAACACTGGGGGGTGAGAGAGAAGCACTGCGGGGGGCGAGAGAAACATTGTGGGGAGAGAGAGAAACACTGGGGGGTGAGAGAGAAACACTGGGGGTCGGAGAGATTGGGATACACTGCGGGGAGAGAGAGAGAAACACTGGGGGGGAGAGAGAGAAACACTGGGGGGAGAGAGAGAGAGAAACACTGGGGGAGGAGAGAGGGTAACACTGGGGGAGAGAGAGAAATACTGGGGGGAGAGAGAGAGAAACACTGGGGGGAGAGAGAGAGAAAGACTGGGGCGAGAGAGAGAGAAACACTGGGGGTAGAGAGAGAAAGACTGGGGGGAGAGAGAGAAACAGTGGGGCGAGAGAGCGAGAAACACTGGGGGGAGATAGAGAAACAATGGGGGGCGGAGAGAGAGAGAAACACTGGGCGTGAGAGAGAAACTCTGGGGAGAGAGAGAGAAGCACTGGGAGGGGGAGAGAGAAACATTGGGGGGAGAGAGAGAAACACTGTTGGGTGAGAGAGAGAAACACTGGGGGGGGAGAGAGAGAGAAACACTGTGGCCGAGAGAGAGAAACACTGGGGTGGATAGAGAAAGAGAGAAACACTGGGAGGGGGAGAGCGAGAAACACTGGGGGGAGAGAGAGAGAGAAACACTGGGGAGAGAGAGGGAGAAACAGTGGGGGGAGGAGAGAGAAAGAAACACTGGGGGAGAGAGAGAGAGAGAAACAGGGGGGAGGGAGAGAGAGAGAAACATTGGGGGGAAACAGTGAAACATTGGGGGAGAGAGAGAAACACTGGGGGAGGAGAGATTGAGATACACTGGGGTGAGAGAGAGAGAAACACTGGGGGAGAGAGAGAGTGAAACACTGGGGGGAGCGAGCGAGAAATACTGGGGGGAGAAGAGAGAAACACTGGGGGGGAGAGAGAGAAACAGTGGGGGGAGGAGAGATTGAGATACACTGGGGGGAGAGAGAGAGAGAATCATTGGGGGAGGAGAGAGGGAAACACTGGGGGAGAGAGGGAAATACTGGGGGGAGAGAGAGAGAGAAACACTGGGGGGAGAGAGAGAGAAACACTGGGGGGAGAGGGAGAAACAGTGGGGCGAGAGAGAGAGAAACAATGGGGGGAGATAGAGCTACAATGGGGGGCGGAGAGAGAGAGAAACACTAAGGGTGAGAGAGAAACATTGGGGAGAGAGAGAACACTGGGGAGAGAGAGAGAAACACCGGGGAGACAGAGAGAAATACTGGGGGGAGAGGGAGAAACACTGGGTGAAGAGAGAGAGAAACACTGGGGTGAGAGTGAGAGAGAGAGAAAAACACTGGGGGGGGGGGGGAGAGAGAGAGAGAAACACTTGGGGGAGAGAGAGAAAGACTGGAGGGAGAGAGAGAGAGAAACACTGGGGGGAGAGAGAGAGAAAGACTGGGGGAGAGAGAGAAACAGTGGGGGAAATAGAGAAACACTGGGGGGCGGAGAGAGAGAGAAACACTGGGGGTGAGAGAGAAACATTGGGGAGAGAGAGAAACACTGGAGAGAGAGAGAAACACCGGGGAGAGAGAGAGAAATAGTGGGGGGCGAGAGAGAGAAACAGTGGGGGGAGGAGAGAGAAAGAAATACTGGGGGAGAGTGAGAGAGAGAAACACATGGTGTGGGAGAGAGAGAGAAACACTGGGGGGAGCGAGAGAGAGAATAACTGGGGGGAGGAGAGAGGGAAACAATGGGTGGAGATAGAGAGAGAAAGACTAAGGGAAGAGAGGGAAACACTGCGGGGAGGAGAGATTGAAATACTCTGGGGGGAGAGAGGGAGAAACACTGGGGGGAGAGAGAGAGAAATACTGGGGGTGAGAGAGAAACACTGGGGAGAGAGAGAAACACTGGGGAGTGAGAGAGAAACACCGGGGAGAGAGAGAGAAATACTGGTGGGAGAGAGAGAAACCGTGGGGGGAGAGAGAGAGAAACCCTTGGTAGAGAGAGAGAGAGAGAAAAACTGGGGGGCGAGAGAGAGAGAAACACTGCGGGGAGGAGAGAGGGAAACACTGGGTGGAGAGAGAGAGAGAAACACTAAGGGTGAGAGAGAAACATTGGGGAGAGAGAGAACACTGGGGAGAGAGAGAGAAACACCGGGGAGACAGAGAGAAATACTGGGGGGAGAGGGAGAAACACTGGGTGAAGAGAGAGAGAAATACTGATGGGTGAGAGAGAAACCGTGGGGGAAGAGAGAGAAACAGTGGGGCGAGAGAGCGAGAAACACTGGGGGGAGATAGAGAAACAATGGGGGGCGGAGCGAGAGAGAAACACTGGGCGTGAGAGAGAAACTCTGGGGAGAGAGAGAGAAGCACTGGGAGGGAGAGAGAGAAACATTGGGGGGAGAGAGAGAAACACTGTTGGGTGAGAGAGAGAAACACTGGGGGGGGAGAGAGAGAGAAACACTGTGGCCGAGAGAGAGAAACACTGGGGGGGATAGAGAAAGAGAGAAACACTGGGAGGGGGAGAGCGAGAAACACTGGGGGGAGATAGAGAGGGAAACACTGGGCAGAGAGAGGGAGAAACAGTGGGGGGAGGAGAGAGAAAGAAACACTGGGGGAGAGAGAGAGAGAGAAACACATGGTGTGGGAGAGAGAGAGAAACATTGGGGGGAAACAGTGAAACACTGGGGGAGAGAGAGAAACACTGGGGGAGGAGAGATTGAGATACACTGGGGGGAGAGAGAGAGAAACACTGGGGGAGGAGAGATTGAGATACACTGGGGGGAGAGAGCGAGAAATACTGGGGGGAGAAGAGAGAAACACTGGGGGGGGAGAGAGAGAAACAGTGGGGGGAGGAGAGATTGAGATACACTGGGGGGAGAGAGAGAGAGAATCATTGGGGGAGGAGAGAGGGAAACACTGGGGGAGAGAGGGAAATACTGGGGGGAGAGAGAGAGAGAAACACTGGGGGGAGAGAGAGAGAAAGACTGGGGCGAGAGAGAGAGAGAGAAACACTGGGGGAGAGAGAGAGAAACACTGGGGGGAGAGGGAGAAACAGTGGGGCGAGAGAGAGAGAAACAATGGGGGGAGATAGAGCTACAATGGGGGGAGAGAGAGAGAGAAACACTGGGGGAGGAGAGAGGGTAACACTGGGGGAGAGAGAGAAATACTGGGGGGAGAGAGAGAGAAACACTGGGGGGAGAGAGAGAAACAATGGGGGGCGGAGAGAGAGAGAAACACTGGGCGTGAGAGAGAAACTCTGGGGAGAGAGAGAGAATCACTGGGAAGGGGAGAGAGAAACATTGGGGGGAGAGAGAGAAACACTGTTGGGTGAGAGAGAGAAACACTGGGGGGGAGAGAGAGAGAAACACTGTGGCCGAGAGAGAGATACACTGGGGGGGATAGAGAAAGAGAGAAACACTGGGAGGGGGAGAGCGAGAAACACTGGGGGGAGAGAGAGAGAGAAACACTGGGGAGAGAGAGGGAGAAACAGTGGGGGGAGGAGAGAGAAAGAAACACTGGGGGAGAGAGAGAGAGAGAAACACATGGTGTGGGAGAGAGAGAGAAACACTGGGGGGAAACAGTGAAACACTGGGGGAGAGAGAGAAACACTGGGGGAGGAGAGATTGAGATACACTGGGGGGAGAGAGAGAGAAACATTGGGGGAGAGAGAGAGTGAAACACTGGGGGGGAGCGAGCGAGAAATACTGGGGGGAGAAGAGAGAAACACTGGGGGGGAAAGAGAGAAACAGTGGAGGGAGGAGAGATTGAGATACACTGGGGGGTGAGAGAGAGAGAATCATTGGGGGAGGAGAGAGGGAAACACTGGGGGAGAGAGGGAAATACTGGGGGGAGAGAGAGAGAGAAACACTGGGGGGAGAGAGAGAGAAAGACTGGGGCGAGAGAGAGAGAGAAACACTGGGGGGAGAGAGAGAGAAACACTGGGGGGAGAGGGAGAAACAGTGGGGCGAGAGAGAGAGAAACAATGGGGGGAGATAGAGCTACAATGGGGGGCGGAGAGAGAGAGAAACACTAAGGGTGAGAGAGAAACATTGGGGAGAGAGAGAACACTGGGGAGAGAGAGAGAAACACCTGGGAGACAGAGAGAAATACTGGGGGGAGAGGGAGAAACACTGGGTGAAGAGAGAGAGAAACACTGGGGTGAGAGTGAGAGAGAGAGAAAAACACTGGGCGGGGGGGAGAGAGAGAGAGAAACATTGCGGGGCGAGAGAGAGAGAAACACTGGGGGAGAGAGAGAAACACTGGGGAGAGAGAGAGAAGCAATGCGGGGGAGAGAAAAACATTGGGTGGAGAGACAGAAACACTGGGAGTGAGAGAGAAACACTGGGGGAGGAGAGATTGGGATAAAGTGGGGGGAGAGAGAGAGAAACACTGGGGGGAGAGAGAGAAATACTGGGGGGAGATAGAGAAACACGGGGGGCAGAGAAAGAAACATTGCGGGGAGAGAGAGAAACACTGGGGGAAGAGAGAGAAATACTGGGGTGAGTAGAGATTGGGATACATTGGGGGGAGAGAGAGAGAGAAACACTGGGGGAGAGAGAAAAACACTGGGGAGAGAGAGAGAAGCAATGCGGGGGAGAGAAAAACATTGGGTGGAGAGACAGAAACACTGGGAGTGAGAGAGAAACACTGGGGGAGGAGAGATTGGGATAAAGTGGGGGGAGAGAGAGAGAGAACACTGGGGAGAGAGAGAGAAACACCGGGGAGACAGAGGGAAATACTGGGGGGAGAGGGAGAAACACTGGGTGAAGAGAGAGAGAAACACTGGGGGGGAGAGAGAGAGAAACACTGGGGGAGGAGAGAGGGTAACACTGGGGGAGAGAGAGAAATACTGGGGGGAGAGAGAGAGAAACACTGGGGGGAGAGAGAGAGAAAGACTGGGGCGAGAGAGAGAGAAACACTGGGGGGAGAGAGAGAAAGACTGGGGGGAGAGAGAGAAACAGTGGGGCGAGAGAGCGAGAAACACTGGGGGGAGATAGAGAAACAATGGGGGGCGGAGAGAGAGAGAAACACTGGGCGTGAGAGAGAAACTCTGGGGAGAGAGAGAGAAGCACTGGGAGGGGAAGAGAGAAACATTGGGGGGAGAGAGAGAAACACTGTTGGGTGAGAGAGAGAAACACTGGGGGGGGAGAGAGAGAGAAACACTGTGGCCGAGAGAGAGAAACACTGGGGTGGATAGAGAAAGAGAGAAACACTGGGAGGGGGAGAGCGAGAAACACTGGGGGGAGAGAGAGAGAGAAACACTGGGGAGAGAGAGGGAGAAACAGTGGGGGGAGGAGAGAGAAAGAAACACTGGGGGAGAGAGAGAGAGAGAAACACATGGTGTGGGAGAGAGAGAGAAACACTGGGGGGAAACAGTGAAACACTGGGGGAGAGAGAGAAACACTGGGGGGGGAGAGATTGAGATACACTGGGGTGAGAGAGAGAGAAACACTGGGGGAGAGAGAGAGTGAAACACTGCGGGGAGCGAGCGAGAAATACTGGGGGGAGAAGAGAGAAACACTGGGGGGGAGAGAGAGAAACAGTGGGGGGAGGAGAGATTGAGATACACTGGGGGGTGAGAGAGAGAGAATCATTGGGGGAGGAGAGAGGGAAACACTGGGGGAGAGAGGGAAATACTGGGGGGAGAGAGAGAGAGAAACACTGGGGGGAGAGAGAGAGAAACACTGAGGGGAGAGGGAGAAACAGTGGGGCGAGAGAGAGAGAAACAATGGGGGGAGATAGAGCTACAATGGGGGGCGGAGAGAGAGAGAAACACTAAGGGTGAGAGAGAAACATTGGGGAGAGAGAGAACACTGGGGAGAGAGAGAGAAACACCGGGGAGACAGAGAGAAATACTGGGGGGAGAGGGAGAAACACTGGGTGAAGAGAGAGAGAAACACTGGGGTGAGAGTGAGAGAGAGAAAAAAACACTGGGGGGGGGGGAGAGAGAGAGAGAAACACTTGGGGGAGAGAGAGAAAGACTGGAGGGAGAGAGAGAGAGAAACACTGGGGGGAGAGAGAGAGAAAGACTGGGGGAGAGAGAGAAACAGTGGGGGAAATAGAGAAACACTGGGGGGCGGAGAGAGAGAGAAACACTGGGGGTGAGAGAGAAACATTGGGGAGAGAGAGAAACACTGGAGAGAGAGAGAAACACCGGGGAGAGAGAGAGAAATAGTGGGGGGCGAGAGAGAGAAACAGTGGGGGGAGGAGAGAGAAAGAAATACTGGGGGAGAGTGAGAGAGAGAAACACATGGTGTGGGAGAGAGAGAGAAACACTGGGGGGAGCGAGAGAGAGAATAACTGGGGGGAGGAGAGAGGGAAACAATGGGTGGAGATAGAGAGAGAAAGACTCAGGGAAGAGAGGGAAACACTGCGGGGAGGAGAGATTGAAATACTCTGGGGGGAGAGAGGGAGAAACACTGGGGGGAGAGGGAGAGAAATACTGGGGGTGAGAGAGAAACACTGGGGAGAGAGAGAAACACTGGGGAGTGAGAGAGAAACACCGGGGAGAGAGAGAGAAATACTGGGGGGAGAGAGAGAAACCGTGGGGGGAGAGAGAGAGAAACCCTTGGTAGAGAGAGAGAGAGAGAAAAACTGGGGGGCGAGAGAGAGAGAAACACTGCGGTGAGGAGAGAGGGAAACACTGGGTGGAGAGAGAGAGAGAAACACTAAGGGTGAGAGAGAAACATTGGGGAGAGAGAGAACACTGGGGAGAGAGAGAGAAACACCGGGGAGACAGAGAGAAATACTGTGGGGAGAGGGAGAAACACTGGGTGAAGAGAGAGAGAAATACTGATGGGTGAGAGAGAAACCGTGGGGGGAGAGAGAGAAAGACTGGGGGGAGAGAGAGAAACAGTGGGGCGAGAGAGCGAGAAACACTGGGGGGAGATAGAGAAACAATGGGGGGCGGAGCGAGAGAGAAACACTGGGCGTGAGAGAGAAACTCTGGGGAGAGAGAGAGAAGCACTGGGAGGGAGAGAGAGAAACATTGGGGGGAGAGAGAGAAACACTGTTGGGTGAGAGAGAGAAACACTGGGGGGGGAGAGAGAGAAAAACACTGTGGCCGAGAGAGAGAAACACTGGGGGGGATAGAGAAAGAGAGAAACACTGGGAGGGGGAGAGCGAGAAACACTGGGGGGAGAGAGAGAGGGAAACACTGGGCAGAGAGAGGGAGAAACAGTGGGGGGAGGAGAGAGAAAGAAACACTGGGGGAGAGAGAGAGAGAGAAACAGGGGGGAGGGAGAGAGAGAGAAACATTGGGGGGAAACAGTGAAACATTGGGGGAGAGAGAGAAACACTGGGGGAGGAGAGATTGAGATACACTGGGGGGAGAGAGAGAGAAACACTGGGGGAGGAGAGATTGAGATACACTGGGGGGAGAGAGCGAGAAATACTGGGGGGAGAAGAGAGAAACACTGGGGGGGAGAGAGAGAAACAGTGGGGGGAGGAGAGATTGAGATACACTGGGGGGAGAGAGAGAGAGAATCATTGGGGGAGGAGAGAGGTAAACACTGGGGGAGAGAGGGAAATACTGGGGGGAGAGAGAGAGAGAAACACTGGGGGGAGAGAGAGAGAAAGACTGGGGCGAGAGAGAGAGAGAGAAACACTGGGGGAGAGAGAGAGAAACACTGGGGGGAGAGGGAGAAACAGTGGGGCGAGAGAGAGAGAAACAATGGGGGGAGATCGAGCTACAATGGGGGGAGAGAGAGAGAGAAACACTGGGGGAGGAGAGAGGGTAACACTGGGGGAGAGAGAGAAATACTGGGGGGAGAGAGAGAGAAACACTGGGGGGAGAGAGAGAGAAAGACTGGGGCGAAAGAGAGAGAAACACTGGGGGGAGAGAGAGAAAGACTGGGGGGAGAGAGAGAAACAGTGGGGCGAGTAGAGATTGGGATACATTGGGGGGAGAGAGAGAGAGAAACACTGGGGGAGAGAGAAAAACACTGGGGAGAGAGAGAGAAGCAATGCGGGGTAGAGAAAAACATTGGGTGGAGAGACAGAAACACTGGGAGTGAGAGAGAAACACTGGGGGAGGAGAGATTGGGATAAAGTGGGGGGAGAGAGAGAGAGAACACTGGGGAGAGAGAGAGAAACACCGGGGAGACAGAGGGAAATACTGGGGGGAGAGGGAGAAACACTGGGTGAAGAGAGAGAGAAACACTGGGGGGGAGAGAGAGAGAAACACTGGGGGAGGAGAGAGGGTAACACTGGGGGAGAGAGAGAAATACTGGGGGGAGAGAGAGAGAAACACTGGGGGGAGAGAGAGAGAAAGACTGGGGCGAGAGAGAGAGAAACACTGGGGGGAGAGAGAGAAAGACTGGGGGGAGAGAGAGAAACAGTGGGGCGAGAGAGCGAGAAACACTGGGGGGAGATAGAGAAACAATGGGGGGCGGAGAGAGAGAGAAACACTGGGCGTGAGAGAGAAACTCTGGGGAGAGAGAGAGAAGCACTGGGAGGGGAAGAGAGAAACATTGGGGGGAGAGAGAGAAACACTGTTGGGTGAGAGAGAGAAACACTGGGGGGGGAGAGAGAGAGAAACACTGTGGCCGAGAGAGAGAAACACTGGGGTGGATAGAGAAAGAGAGAAACACTGGGAGGGGGAGAGCGAGAAACACTGGGGGGAGAGAGAGAGAGAAACACTGGGGAGAGAGAGGGAGAAACAGTGGGGGGAGGAGAGAGAAAGAAACACTGGGGGAGAGAGAGAGAGAGAAACACATGGTGTGGGAGAGAGAGAGAAACACTGGGGGGAAACAGTGAAACACTGGGGGAGAGAGAGAAACACTGGGGGGGGAGAGATTGAGATACACTGGGGTGAGAGAGAGAGAAACACTGGGGGAGAGAGAGAGTGAAACACTGCGGGGAGCGAGCGAGAAATACTGGGGGGAGAAGAGAGAAACACTGGGGGGGAGAGAGAGAAACAGTGGGGGGAGGAGAGATTGAGATACACTGGGGGGTGAGAGAGAGAGAATCATTGGGGGAGGAGAGAGGGAAACACTGGGGGAGAGAGGGAAATACTGGGGGGAGAGAGAGAGAGAAACACTGGGGGGAGAGAGAGAGAAACACTGGGGGGAGAGGGAGAAACAGTGGGGCGAGAGAGAGAGAAACAATGGGGGGAGATAGAGCTACAATGGGGGGCGGAGAGAGAGAGAAACACTAAGGGTGAGAGAGAAACATTGGGGAGAGAGAGAACACTGGGGAGAGAGAGAGAAACACCGGGGAGACAGAGAGAAATACTGGGGGGAGAGGGAGAAACACTGGGTGAAGAGAGAGAGAAACACTGGGGTGAGAGTGAGAGAGAGAAAAAAACACTGGGGGGGGGAGAGAGAGAGAGAAACACTTGGGGGAGAGAGAGAAAGACTGGAGGGAGAGAGAGAGAGAAACACTGGGGGGAGAGAGAGAGAAAGACTGGGGGAGAGAGAGAAACAGTGGGGGAAATAGAGAAACACTGGGGGGCGGAGAGAGAGAGAAACACTGGGGGTGAGAGAGAAACATTGGGGAGAGAGAGAAACACTGGAGAGAGAGAGAAACACCGGGGAGAGAGAGAGAAATAGTGGGGGGCGAGAGAGAGAAACAGTGGGGGGAGGAGAGAGAAAGAAATACTGGGGGAGAGTGAGAGAGAGAAACACATGGTGTGGGAGAGAGAGAGAAACACTGGGGGGAGCGAGAGAGAGAATAACTGGGGGGAGGAGAGAGGGAAACAATGGGTGGAGATAGAGAGAGAAAGACTCAGGGAAGAGAGGGAAACACTGCGGGGAGGAGAGATTGAAATACTCTGGGGGGAGAGAGGGAGAAACACTGGGGGGAGAGGGAGAGAAATACTGGGGGTGAGAGAGAAACACTGGGGAGAGAGAGAAACACTGGGGAGTGAGAGAGAAACACCGGGGAGAGAGAGAGAAATACTGGGGGGAGAGAGAGAAACCGTGGGGGGAGAGAGAGAGAAACCCTTGGTAGAGAGAGAGAGAGAGAAAAACTGGGGGGGCGAGAGAGAGAGAAACACTGCGGTGAGGAGAGAGGGAAACACTGGGTGGAGAGAGAGAGAGAAACACTAAGGGTGAGAGAGAAACATTGGGGAGAGAGAGAACACTGGGGAGAGAGAGAGAAACACCGGGGAGACAGAGAGAAATACTGTGGGGAGAGGGAGAAACACTGGGTGAAGAGAGAGAGAAATACTGATGGGTGAGAGAGAAACCGTGGGGGGAGAGAGAGAAAGACTGGGGGGAGAGAGAGAAACAGTGGGGCGAGAGAGCGAGAAACACTGGGGGGAGATAGAGAAACAATGGGGGGCGGAGCGAGAGAGAAACACTGGGCGTGAGAGAGAAACTCTGGGGAGAGAGAGAGAAGCACTGGGAGGGAGAGAGAGAAACATTGGGGGGAGAGAGAGAAACACTGTTGGGTGAGAGAGAGAAACACTGGGGGGGGAGAGAGAGAAAAACACTGTGGCCGAGAGAGAGAAACACTGGGGGGGATAGAGAAAGAGAGAAACACTGGGAGGGGGAGAGCGAGAAACACTGGGGGGAGAGAGAGAGGGAAACACTGGGCAGAGAGAGGGAGAAACAGTGGGGGGAGGAGAGAGAAAGAAACACTGGGGGAGAGAGAGAGAGAGAAACAGGGGGGAGGGAGAGAGAGAGAAACATTGGGGGGAAACAGTGAAACACTGGGGGAGAGAGAGAAACACTGGGGGAGGAGAGATTGAGATACACTGGGGGGAGAGAGAGAGAAACACTGGGGGAGGAGAGATTGAGATACACTGGGGGGAGAGAGCGAGAAATACTGGGGGGAGAAGAGAGAAACACTGGGGGGGAGAGAGAGAAACAGTGGGGGGAGGAGAGATTGAGATACACTGGGGGGAGAGAGAGAGAGAATCATTGGGGGAGGAGAGAGGTAAACACTGGGGGAGAGAGGGAAATACTGGGGGGAGAGAGAGAGAGAAACACTGGGGGGAGAGAGAGAGAAAGACTGGGGCGAGAGAGAGAGAGAGAAACACTGGGGGAGAGAGAGAGAAACACTGGGGGGAGAGGGAGAAACAGTGGGGCGAGAGAGAGAGAAACAATGGGGGGAGATCGAGCTACAATGGGGGGAGAGAGAGAGAGAAACACTGGGGGAGGAGAGAGGGTAACACTGGGGGAGAGAGAGAAATACTGGGGGGAGAGAGAGAGAAACACTGGGGGGAGAGAGAGAGAAAGACTGGGGCGAAAGAGAGAGAAACACTGGGGGGAGAGAGAGAAAGACTGGGGGGAGAGAGAGAAACAGTGGGGCGAGAGAGCGAGAAACACTGGGGGGAGATAGAGAAACAATGGGGGGCGGAGAGAGAGAGAAACACTGGGCGTGAGAGAGAAACTCTGGGGAGAGAGAGAGAATCACTGGGAAGGGGAGAGAGAAACATTGGGGGGAGAGAGAGAAACACTGTTGGGTGAGAGAGAGAAACACTGGGGGGGGAGAGAGAGAAAAACACTGTGGCCGAGAGAGAGAAACACTGGGGGGGATAGAGAAAGAGAGAAACACTGGGAGGGGGAGAGCGAGAAACACTGGGGGGAGAGAGAGAGGGAAACACTGGGCAGAGAGAGGGAGAAACAGTGGGGGGAGGAGAGAGAAAGAAACACTGGGGGAGAGAGAGAGAGAGAAACAGGGGGGAGGGAGAGAGAGAGAAACATTGGGGGGAAACAGTGAAACACTGGGGGAGAGAGAGAAACACTGGGGGAGGAGAGATTGAGATACACTGGGGGGAGAGAGAGAGAAACACTGGGGGAGGAGAGATTGAGATACACTGGGGGGAGAGAGCGAGAAATACTGGGGGGAGAAGAGAGAAACACTGGGGGGGAGAGAGAGAAACAGTGGGGGGAGGAGAGATTAAGATACACTGGGGGGAGAGAGAGAGAGAATCATTGGGGGAGGAGAGAGGTAAACACTGGGGGAGAGAGGGAAATACTGGGGGGAGAGAGAGAGAGAAACACTGGGGGGAGAGAGAGAGAAAGACTGGGGCGAGAGAGAGAGAGAGAAACACTGGGGGAGAGAGAGAGAAACACTGGGGGGAGAGGGAGAAACAGTGGGGCGAGAGAGAGAGAAACAATGGGGGGAGATCGAGCTACAATGGGGGGAGAGAGAGAGAGAAACACTGGGGGAGGAGAGAGGGTAACACTGGGGGAGAGAGAGAAATACTGGGGGGAGAGAGAGAGAAACACTGGGGGGAGAGAGAGAGAAAGACTGGGGCGAAAGAGAGAGAAACACTGGGGGGAGAGAGAGAAAGACTGGGGGGAGAGAGAGAAACAGTGGGGCGAGAGAGCGAGAAACACTGGGGGGAGATAGAGAAACAATGGGGGGCGGAGAGAGAGAGAAACACTGGGCGTGAGAGAGAAACTCTGGGGAGAGAGAGAGAATCACTGGGAAGGGGAGAGAGAAACATTGGGGGGAGAGAGAGAAACACTGTTGGGTGAGAGAGAGAAACACTGGGGGGGAGAGAGAGAGAAACACTGTGGCCGAGAGAGAGAAACACTGGGGGGGATAGAGAAAGAGAGAAACACTGGGAGGGGGAGAGCGAGAAACACTGGGGGGAGAGAGAGAGAGAAACACTGGGGAGAGAGAGGGAGAAACAGTGGGGGGAGGAGAGAGAAAGAAACACTGGGGGAGAGAGAGAGAGAGAAACACATGGTGTGGGAGAGAGAGAGAAACACTGGGGGGAAACAGTGAAACACTGGGGGAGAGAGAGAAACACTGGGGGAGGAGAGATTGAGATACACTGGGGGGAGAGAGAGAGAAACATTGGGGGAGAGAGAGAGTGAAACACTGGGGGGAGCGAGCGAGAAATACTGGGGGGAGAAGAGAGAAACACTGGGGGGAGAGAGAGAAACAGTGGAGGGAGGAGAGATTGAGATACACTGGGGGGTGAGAGAGAGAGAATCATTGGGGGAGGAGAGAGGGAAACACTGGGGGAGAGAGGGAAATACTGGGGGGAGAGAGAGAGAAACACTGGGGGGATAGAGAGAGAAAGACTGGGGCGAGAGCGAGAGAGAAACACTGGGGGAGAGAGAGAGAAACACTGGGGGGAGAGGGAGAAACAGTGGGGCGAGAGAGAGAGAAACAATGGGGGGAGATAGAGCTACAATGGGGGGCGGAGAGAGAGAGAAACACTAAGGGTGAGAGAGAAACATTGGGGAGAGAGAGAACACTGGGGAGAGAGAGAGAAACACCTGGGAGACAGAGAGAAATACTGGGGGGAGAGGGAGAAACACTGGGTGAAGAGAGAGAGAAACACTGGGGTGAGAGTGAGAGAGAGAGAAAAACACTGGGCGGGGGGGAGAGAGAGAGAGAAACATTGGGGGGCGAGAGAGAGAGAAACACTGGGGGAGAGAGAGAAACACTGGGGAGAGAGAGAGAAGCAATGCGGGGGAGAGAAAAACAATGGGTGGAGAGACAGAAACACTGGGAGTGAGAGAGAAACACTGGGGGAGGAGAGATTGGGATAAAGTGGGGGGAGAGAGAGAGAAACACTGGGGGGAGAGAGAGAAATACTGGGGGGAGAAGAGAGAAACACTGGGGGGAGAGAGAGAAACAGTGGAGGGAGGAGAGATTGAGATACACTGGGGGGAGAGAGAGAGAAACATTGGGGGAGAGAGAGAGTGAAACACTGGGGGGAGCGAGCGAGAAATACTGGGGGGAGAAGAGAGAAACACTGGGGGGAGAGAGAGAAACAGTGGAGGGAGGAGAGATTGAGATACACTGGGGGGTGAGAGAGAGAGAATCATTGGGGGAGGAGAGAGGGAAACACTGGGGGAGAGAGGGAAATACTGGGGGGAGAGAGAGAGAGAAACACTGGGGGGAGATAGAGAAACAATGGGGGGCGGAGAGAGAGAGAAACACTGGGCGTGAGAGAGAAACTCTGGGGAGAGAGAGAGAAGCACTGGGAGGGGGAGAGAGAAACATTGGGGGGAGAGAGAGAAACACTGTTGGGTGAGAGAGAGAAACACTGGGGGGGGAGAGAGAGAGAAACACTGTGGCCGAGAGAGAGAAACACTGGGGTGGATAGAGAAAGAGAGAAACACTGGGAGGGGGAGAGCGAGAAACACTGGGGGGAGAGAGAGAGAGAAACACTGGGGAGAGAGAGGGAGAAACAGTGGGGGGAGGAGAGAGAAAGAAACACTGGGGGAGAGAGAGAGAGAGAAACACATGGTGTGGGAGAGAGAGAGAAACACTGGGGGGAAACAGTGAAACACTGGGGGAGAGAGAGAAACACTGGGGGAGGAGAGATTGAGATACACTGGGGGGAGAGAGAGAGAAACATTGGGGGAGAGAGAGAGTGAAACACTGGGGGGAGCGAGCGAGAAATACTGGGGGGAGAAGAGAGAAACACTGGGGGGAGAGAGAGAAACAGTGGAGGGAGGAGAGATTGAGATACACTGGGGGGTGAGAGAGAGAGAATCATTGGGGGAGGAGAGAGGGAAACACTGGGGGAGAGAGGGAAATACTGGGGGGAGAGAGAGAGAGAAACACTGGGGGGAGAGAGAGAGAAAGACTGGGGCGAGAGAGAGAGAGAAACACTGGGGGAGAGAGAGAGAAACACTGGGGGGAGAGGGAGAAACAGTGGGGCGAGAGAGAGAGAAACAATGGGGGGAGATAGAGCTACAATGGGGGGCGGAGAGAGAGAGAAACACTAAGGGTGAGAGAGAAACATTGGGGAGAGAGAGAACACTGGGGAGAGAGAGAGAAACACCTGGGAGACAGAGAGAAATACTGGGGGGAGAGGGAGAAACACTGGGTGAAGAGAGAGAGAAACACTGGGGTGAGAGTGAGAGAGAGAGAAAAACACTGGGCGGGGGGGAGAGAGAGAGAGAAACATTGGGGGGCGAGAGAGAGAGAAACACTGGGGGAGAGAGAGAAACACTGGGGAGAGAGAGAGAAGCAATGCGGGGGAGAGAAAAACAATGGGTGGAGAGACAGAAACACTGGGAGTGAGAGAGAAACACTGGGGGAGGAGAGATTGGGATAAAGTGGGGGGAGAGAGAGAGAAACACTGGGGGGAGAGAGAGAAATACTAGGGGGAGATAGAGAAACACGGGGGGCAGAGAAAGAAACATTGCGGGGAGAGAGAGAAACACTGGGGGAAGAGAGAGAAACACTGGGGTGAGTAGAGATTGGGATACATTGGGGGGAGAGAGAGAGAGAAACACTGGGGGAGAGAGAGAAACACTGGGGAGAGAGAGAGAAGCAATGCGGGGGAGAGAAAAACATTGGGTGGAGAGACAGAAACACTGGGAGTGAGAGAGAAACACTGGGGGAGGAGAGATTGGGATAAAGTGGGGGGAGAGAGAGAGAGAATACTGGGGAGAGAGAGAGAAACACCGGGGAGACAGAGGGAAATACTGGGGGGAGAGGGAGAAACACTGGGTGAAGAGAGAGAGAAACACTGGGGTGAGAGTGAGATGGAGAGAAAAACACTGCGGGGGGGGTTGAGAGAGAGAGAGAAACATTGGGGGGCGAGAGAGAGCGAAACACTGCGGGAAGGAGAGAGGGAAACATTGGGGGGAGAGAAAGAAACATTGCGGGGAGAGAGAGAAACACTGGGGGAAGAGAGAGAAACACTGGGGGGAGTAGAGATTGGGATACATTGGGGGGAGAGAGAGAGAGAAACACTGGGGGAGAGAGAGAAACACTGGGGAGAGAGAGTGAAGCAATGCGGGGGAGAGAAAAACATTGGGTGGAGAGACAGAAACACTGGGAGTGAGAGAGAAACACTGGGGGGAGGAGAGATTGGGATAAAGTGGGGGGAGAGAGAGAGAAACACTGTGGGGAGAGAGAGAAATACTGGGTTGGAGATAGAGAAACACGGGGGGGATAGAGAGAGAGAGAAACACTAGGGGGAGAGAGCGAAACACTGGGGGCAGAGAGAGAGAAACATTGCGGGGAGGAGAGAGAAAGACTGGGGGGAGAGCGAGAATCACTGGGGGGAGAGAGAGAGAGAAACACTTGGGGGAGAGAGAGAAAGACTGGAGGGAGAGAGAGAGAGAAACACTGGGGGGAGAGAGAGAGAAAGACTGGGGGAGAGAGAGAAACAGTGGGGGAAATAGAGAAACACTGGGGGGCGGAGAGAGAGAGAAACACTGGGGGTGAGAGAGAAACATTGGGGAGAGAGAGAAACACTGGAGAGAGAGAGAGAAACACCGGGGAGAGAGAGAGAAATAGTGGGGGGCGAGAGAGAGAATCAGTGGGGGGAGGAGAGAGAAAGAAACACTGGGGGAGAGTGAGAGAGAGAAACACATGGTGTGGGAGAGAGAGAGTAACACTGGGGGGAGCGAAAGAGAGAATAACTGGGGGGAGGAGAGAGGGAAACATTGGGTGGAGATAGAGAGAGAAAGACTAAGGGAAGAGAGGGAAACACTGCGGGGAGGAGAGATTGAGATACTCTGGGGGGAGAGAGGGAGAAACAGTGGGGGGAGAGAGAGAGAAATACTGGGGGTGAGAGAGAAACACTGGGGAGAGAGAGAAACACTGGGGATCATAGAATCATAGAATCATAGAAGTTACAACATGGAAACAGGCCCTTCGGCCCAACATGTCCATGTCGCCCAGTTTATACCACTAAGCTAGTCCCAATTGCCTGCACTTGGCCCATATCCCTCGATACCCATCTTCCCCATGTAACTGTCCAAATGCTTTTTAAAAGACAAAATTGTACCCGCCTCTACTACTGCCTCTGGCAGCTCGTTCCAGACACTCACCACCCTTTGAGTGAAAAAATTGCCCCTCTGGATCCTTTTGTATCTCTCCCCTCTCACCTTAAATCTGTGCCCCCTCGTTATAGACTCCCCTACCTTTGGGAAAAGATTTTGACTATCGACCTTATCTATGCCCCTCATTATTTTATAGACTTCTATAAGATCACCCCTTAACCTCCTACTCTTCAGGGAATAAAGTCCCAGTCTGTCTAACCTCTCCCTGTAAGTCAAACCATCAAGTCCCGGTAGCATCCTAGTAAATCTTTTCTGCACTCTTTCTAGTTTAATAATATCCTTTCTATAATAGGGTGACCAGAACTGTACACAGTACTCCAAGTGTGGCCTCACCAATGCCCTGTACAACTTCAACAAGACATCCCAACTCCTGCATTCAATGTTCTGACCAATGAAACCAAGCATGCTGAATGCCTTCTTCACCACCCTATCCACCTGTGACTCCACTTTCAAGGAGCTATGAATCTGTACTCCTAGATCTCTTTGTTCTATAACTCTCCCCAACGCCCTACCATTAACGGAGTAGGTCCTGGCCCGATTCGATCTACCAAAATGCATCACCTCACATTTATCTAAATTAAACTCCATCTGCCATTCATCGGCCCACTGGCCCAATTTATCAAGATCCCGTTGCAATCCTAGATAACCTTCTTCACTGTCCACAATGCCACCAATCTTGGTGTCATCTGCAAACTTACTAACCATGCCTCCTAAATTCTCATCCAAATCATTAATATAAATAACAAATAACAGCGGACCCAGCACCGATCCCTGAGGCACACCGCTGGACACAGGCATCCAGTTTGAAAAACAACCCTCGACAACCACCCTCTGTCTTCTGTCGTCAAGCCAATTTTGTATCCAATTGGCTACCTCACCTTGGATCCCATGAGATTTAACCTTATGTAACAACCTACCATGCGGTACCTTGTCAAATGCTTTGCTGAAGTCCATGTAGACCACGTCTACTGCACAGCCCTCATCTATCTTCTTGGTTACCCCTTCAAAAAACTCAATCAAATTCGTGAGACATGATTTTCCTCTCACAAAACCATGCTGACTGTTCCTAATTAGTCCCTGCCTCTCCAAATGCCTGTAGATTCTGTCCCTCAGAATACCCTCTAACAACTTACCCACTACAGATGTCAGGCTCACTGGTCTGTAGTTCCCAGGCTTTTCCCTGCCGCCCTTCTTAAACAAAGGCACAACATTTGCTACCCTCCAATCTTCAGGCACCTCACCTGTAGCGGTGGATGATTCAAATATCTCTGCTCGGGGACCCGCAATTTCCTCCCTAACCTCCCATAACGTCCTGGGATACATTTCATCAGGTCCCGGAGATTTATCTACCTTGATGCGCGTTAAGACTTCCAGCACCTCCCTCTCTGTAATATGTACACTCCTCAAGACATCACTATTTATTTCCCCAAGTTCCCTAACATCCATGCCTTTCTCAACCGTAAATACCGATGTGAAATATTCATTCAGGATCTCACCCATCTCTTGTGGTTCCGCACATAGATGACCTTGTTGATCCTTAAGAGGCCCTACTCTCTCCCTTGTTACCCTTTTGCCCTTTATGTATTTGTAGAAGCTCTTTGGATTCACCTTTGCCTGATCTGCCAAAGCAATCTCATATCCCCTTTTTGCCCTCCTGATTTCTCTCTTAACTCTACTCCGGCAATCTCTATACTCTTCAAGGGATCCACTTGATCCCAGCTGCCTATGCATGTCATATGCCTCCTTCTTATTTTTGACTAGTGCCTCAATCTCCCGAGTCATCCAAGGTTCCCTACTTCTACCAGCCTTGCCCTTCACTTTATAAGGAATGTGCTTACACTGAACCCTGGTTAACACACTTTTGAAAGCCTCCCACTTACCAGACGTCCCTTTGCCTGCCAACAGACTCTCCCAATCAACTTCTGAAAGTTCCTGTCTAATACCATCAAAATTGGCCTTTCCCCAATTTAGAATTTTAACTTTTGGGCCAGACCTATCCTTCTCCATAGCTATCTTAAAACTAATGGAATTATGATCACTGGTCCCAAAGTGATCCCTCACTAACACTTCTGTCACCTGCCCTTCCTTATTTCCCAAGAGGAGGTCAAGTTTTGCCCCCTCTCTAGTCGGGCCATCCACATACTGAATGAGAAATTCCTCCTGAATACACTCAACAAATTTCTCTCCATCCAAGCCCCTAATGCTATGGCTGTCCCAGTCAATGTTGGGAAAGTTAAAGTCCCCTACTATTACCACCCTATTTTTCTTGCAGCTGTCTGTAATCTCCTTACATATTTGCTCCTCAATTTCCCGTTGACTATTTGGGGGTCTGTAGTACAATCCTATCAAAGTGATCTCTCCCTTCTTATTTTTCAGTTCCACCCATATGGACTCAGTGGGCGAACCCTCGGATATATCCCCTCTCACTACTGCCGTGATGTTCTCCCTAATCAAGAACGCAACTCCCCCTCCTCTCTTACCTCCTGCTCTATCTTTCCTATAGCATCTGTACCCTGGAACATTGAGCTGCCAGTCCTGCCCCTCCCTTAGCCATGTTTCAGGGATGAGAGAGAAACACTGGGGAGAGAGAGAAACACTGGGGAGTGAGAGAGAAACACTGGGGGGAGAGAGAGAGAAACACTGGGGGGAGAGAGAGAAACACGGGGGGGATAGAGAGAGAGAGAAACACTGGGGGAGAGAGCGAAACACTGGGGGCAGAGAGAGAGAAACAGTGGGGGGAGTGAGAGAGAAACACCGGGGAGAGAGAGAGAAGCAATGCGGGGGAGAGAAAAACATTGGGTGGAGAGACAGAAACACTGGGAGTGAGAGAGAGAAATACTGGGAATGAGAGAGAAACACTGGGGAGAGAGAGAAACACTGGGGAGTGAGAGAGAAACACCGGGGAGAGAGAGAGAAATACTGGGGGGAGAGAGAGAAACCGTTGGGGGAGAGAGAGAGAGAGAAAAACTGGGGGGCGAGAGAGAGAGAAACACTGCGGGGAGGAGAGAGGGAAACACTGGGTGGAGAGAGAGAGAGAAACACTAAGGGTGAGAGAGAAACATTGGGGAGAGAGAGAACACTGGGGAGAGAGAGAGAAACACCGGGGAGACAGAGAGAAATACTGGGGGGAGAGGGAGAAACACTGGGTGAAGAGAGAGAGAAACACTGGGGGAGAGAGAGAAACACTGGGGAGAGAGAGAGAAGCAATGCGGGGGAGAGAAAAACATTGGGTGGAGAGACAGAAACACTGGGAGTGAGAGAGAAACACTGGGGGGAGGAGAGATTGGGATAAAGTGGGGGGAGAGAGAGAGAAACACTGGGGGGAGAGAGAGAGAAACACTGGGGGGAGAGAGAGAAACACGGGGGGGATAGAGAGAGAGAGAAACACTGGGGGAGAGAGCGAAACACTGGGGGCAGAGAGAGAGAAACAGTGGGGGGAGGAGAGAGAAAGACTGGGGGAGAGAGAGAAACACTGGGGGAGAGCGAGAAACACTGGGGGGAGAGAGAGAGAGAAACACTTGTGGGGAAAGAGAGAAAGACTGGAGGGAGAGAGGGAGAAACACTGGGGAGAGAGAGAGAGAAAGACTGGGGGAGAGAGAGAAACAGTGGGGGAAATAGAGAAACACTGGGGGGCGGAGAGAGAGAGAAACACTGCGGGTGAGAGAGAAACATTGGGGAGAGAGAGAAACACTGGAGAGAGAGAGAGAAACACCGGGGAGAGAGAGAAATAGTGGGGGGCGAGAGAGAGAAACAGTGGTGGGAGGAGAGAGAAAGTAACATTGGGGGAGAGTGAGAGAGAGAATTACATGGTGTGGGAGAGGGAGAGAAACACTGGAGGGAGCGAGAGAGAGAATAACTGGGGGAGAGAGAGAGAAACACCGGGGAGAGAGAGAGAGAAACACTGGGGGGAGAGAGAGAGAGAGAGAAACGCTGGGGAGAGAGAGAGAGAGAGAGAAACACTGGGGGAGAGAGAGAGAAACACTGGGGGAGAGAAAGATTTAAACACTCGGGGGGAGAGAGAGAGAGAAACACTGGGGGGAGAGAGAGATAAACACTGGGGGTGAGAGAGAAACACTGGGGAGACAGAGAAACATTGGGTAGTGAGAGAGAGAAACACCGGAGAGAGAGAGAGAAATACTGCAGGAAGAGAGAGAAAAACTATGGGGAGGAGAGAGAGAAACACTGGGGAGAGAGAGAGAGAAACACAGGGGGGAGTAGAGATTGGGATACCTTGGGGGGAGAGAGAGAGAGAAACACTGGGGGAGAGAGAGAAACACTGGGGAGAGAGAGAGAAGCAATGCGGGGGAGAGAAAAACATTGGGTGGAGAGACAGAAACACTGGGAGTGAGAGAGAAACACTGGGGGGAGGAGAGATTGGGATAAAGTGGGGGGGGGAGAGAGAGAAACACTGGGGGGAGAGAGAGAGAAACACTGGGGGGAGAGAGAGAAACACGGGGGGGATAGAGAGAGAGAGAAACACTGGGGGAGAGAGCGAAACACTGGGGGCAGAGAGAGAGAAACAGTGGGGGGAGGAGAGAGAAAGACTGGGGGGAGAGAGAGAAACACTGGGGGGAGAGAGAGAGAGAAACACTTGGGGGAAAGAGAGAAAGACTGGAGGGAGAGAGGGAGAAATACTGGGGAGAGAGAGAGAGAAAGACTGGGGGAGAGAGAGAAACAGTGGGGGAAATAGAGAAACACTGGGGGGCGGAGAGGGAGAGAAACACTGCGGGTGAGAGAGAAACATTGGGGAGAGAGAGAAACACTGGAGAGAGAGAGAGAAACACCGGGGAGAGAGAGAAATAGTGGGGGGCGAGAGAGAGAAACAGTGGTGGGAGGAGAGAGAAAGAAACATTGGGGGAGAGTGAGAGAGAGAATCACATGGTGTGGGAGAGGGAGAGAAACACTGGGGGGAGCGAGAGAGAGAATAACTGGGGGAGAGAGAGAGAAACACCGGGGAGAGAGAGAGAAACACTGGGGGGAGAGAGAGAGAAACACTGGGGTGAGAGAGAGAGAGAGAGAAACACTGGGGAGAGAGAGAGAGAAACACTGGGGGAGAGAGAGAGAGAAACACTGGGGGAGAGAAAGATTTAAACACTCGGGGGGAGAGAGAGAGAAATACTGGGGGTGAGAGAGAAACACTGGGGAGAGAGAGAAACACTGGGGAGTGAGAGAGAAACACCGGGGAGAGAGAGAGAAATACTGCGGGAAGAGAGAGAAAAACTATGGGGAGGAGAGAGAGAAACACTGGGGAGAGAGAGAGAGAAACACAGGGGGGAGAGAGAGAGAGAGAAACACTGGGGGGAGAGAGGGAGAAACAGTGGTGGAGGAGAGAGAGAGAAAAACTGGTGGGAGGAAAGAGGGAAACACTGGGTGGAGAGAGAGAGAAAAACACTGGGGGGAGAGAGAGAAACACTGGGGGAGAGAGAGAGAAACACTGGGCGGGAAGAGAGAGCGAGAAACATTGGGGGGAGAGAGAGTAACAATGGGGGGAGGAGAGATTGCGATGCACTGGGGGGAGAGAGAGAGAGAAACACTGGGGGGAGAGAGAGAGAGAAACACTGGGAGGTGAGAGAGAAAGACTGGGGTGAGAGAGAGGGTAACACTGGGGGGGAGAGAGAGAAAGAATGGCGGGAGAGAGAGAGAAACACTGGGGGGAGGGTGAGAGAAAGACTGGGGTGAGAGAGAGAAACAGTGGGGCGAGAGAGAGAGAAAAACTGGGGGGAGATCGAGAAACACTGGGGGGCGGACAGAGAGAGAAACATTGGGGGTGAGAGAGAAACACTGGTGAGAGAGAGAAACACTGGTGAGAGAGAGAAACACTGGGGAGAGAGAGAGAAATACTGGGCGGAGAGAGAGAGAAACACTGGGGGGAGAGAGAGAGAAACACTGGGTGAGAGAGAGAGAGAGAAACACTGGGGTGAGAGAGAGATAGAGAAACACTGGGGGGCGAGAGAGAGAGAAACACTGCCGGGAGGAGAGAGGGAAACACTGGGTGGAGAGAGAGAGAGAAACACTGAGGGAGAGAGAGAGAGAAACACTGGGGGAGAGAAAGATTTAAACACTAGGGGAGAGAGAGAGAGACACACAGGGGGTGAGAGAGAAACACTGGGGAGAGAGAGAAACACTGGGGAGAGAGAGAGAAATACTGGGGGGAGAGAGAGAAAAACTGGGGGGAGGAGAGAGTGAAACACTGGGGAGGGGGACAGAGAGAGAAACACTGGGGAGAGAGAGAGAGAAATACTGGGGGGGAGAGAGAGCGAAAAAAACTGGGGGCACACAAAGAGAGAGTGAAAAACTGGGGGGAGAGAGAGAGAGAAACACTGGGGGGTGAGAGAGAGAAAACACTGTGGGGAGAGATAGAGAAACACTGGGGGGAGGAGAGAGAGAGAAACACTGAGGGGAGAGAGAAAGAAACACTGGGGGAGATAGAGAAACACTGGGTGGCGGAGAGAGAGAGAAACACTGTGGGAGGGAGAGAAACACTGGGGAGAGAGAGAAAAACTGGGGAGAGAGAGAGAAACACTGGCGAGAGAGAGAAACACTGGGGAGAGAGAGAGAGAAATACTGGGGGGAGGAGAGAGAGAAACACTGGGGGGGCAGACAGGGAGATACACTGGGGGAGAGAGAGAGAGAAACACTGGTTGGGGAGAGAGAGAAACACTGGGCGGAGAGAGAGAGAGAAACACTGGGGGGAGGAGAGAGGGAAACACTGGGTGGAGAGAGAGAGAGAAACACTGGGGGGAGAGAGAGCGAGAAACACTGGGGGAGAGAAAGATTTAAACACTCGGGGGAGAGTGAGAGAGAAACACTGGGGGGAGAGAGAGAATGAAACACTGTGGGAGAGAGGGAAACACTGGGGGGAGATAGAGAAACACTGGGGGGAGTAGAGATTGAGATACATTGGGGGGAGAGAGAGAGAAACACTGGGAGAGAGAGAGAAGCACTGGGAAGAGAGAGAGATGCACTGGGGGGGGAGAGAGAAACATTGTGGGGAGAGAGAGAAACACTGGGGTGTGAGAGAGAAACACTGGGGGTCGGAGAGATTGGAATACACTGCGGGGAGAGAGAGAGAAACACTGGGGGGGGGGAGAGAGAGAAACACTGGGGGGAGAGAGAGAGAAACACTGGGGGGAGAGAGAGAGAGAAACACTGGGGGAGGAGAGAGGGTAACACTGGGGGAGAGAGAGAAATACTGGGGGGAGAGAGAAACACTGGGGAGAGAGAGAGAAACATCGGAGAGAGAGAGAGAAATACTGGGGGGAGAGAGAGAGAGAAAGACTGGGGGGAGAGAGAGAAACACTGCGGGGAGGAGAGAGGGAAACACTGGGTGGAGAGAGAGAGAGAATCAATGGGGGAGAGAGAGAGATAGAAACACTGGGGGGCGAGAGAGAAACACTGCGGGGAGGAGAGAGGGACACACTGGGTAGAGAGAGAGAGAAACAATGGGGGAGAGAGAGAGAGAAACATTGGGGGAGAGAATGATTTAAACAGTAGGGAGAGAGAGAGAGAAACACTGGGGGGAGAGAGAGAGAGAGAAACACTGAGGGGAGAGAGAAAGAAACACTGGGGGAGATAGAGAAACACTGGGTGGCGGAGAGAGAGAGAAACACTGTGGGAGGGAGAGAAACACTGGGGAGAGAGAGAAAAACTGGGGAGAGAGAGAGAAACACTGGCGAGAGAGAGAAACACTGGGGAGAGAGAGAGAGAAATACTGGGGGGAGGAGAGAGAGAAACACTGGGGGGGCAGACAGGGAGATACACTGGGGGAGAGAGAGAGAGAAACACTGGTTGGGGAGAGAGAGAAGCACTGGGCGGAGAGAGAGAGAGAAACACTGGGGGGAGGAGAGAGGGAAACACTGGGTGGAGAGAGAGAGAGAAACACTGGGGGGAGAGAGAGCGAGAAACACTGGGGGAGAGAAAGATTTAAACACTCGGGGGAGAGTGAGAGAGAAACACTGGGGGGAGAGAGAGAATGAAACACTGGGGGAGAGAGGGAAACACTGGGGGGAGATAGAGAAACACTGGGGGGAGTAGAGATTGAGATACATTGGGGGGAGAGAGAGAGAAACACTGGGAGAGAGAGAGAAGCACTGGGAAGAGAGAGAGATGCACTGGGGGGGGAGAGAGAAACATTGTGGGGAGAGAGAGAAACACTGGGGTGTGAGAGAGAAACACTGGGGGTCGGAGAGATTGGAATACACTGCGGGGAGAGAGAGAGAAACACTGGGGGGGGGGAGACAGAGAAACACTGGGGGGAGAGAGAGAGAAACACTGGGGGGAGAGAGAGAGAGAAACACTGGGGGAGGAGAGAGGGTAACACTGGGGGAGAGAGAGAAATACTGGGGGGAGAGAGAAACACTGGGGAGAGAGAGAGAAACATCGGAGAGAGAGAGAGAAATACTGGGGGGAGAGAGAGAGAGAAAGACTGGGGGGAGAGAGAGAAACACTGCGGGGAGGAGAGAGGGAAACACTGGGTGGAGAGAGAGAGAGAATCAATGGGGGAGAGAGAGAGATAGAAACACTGGGGGGCGAGAGAGAAACACTGCGGGGAGGAGAGAGGGACACACTGGGTAGAGAGAGAGAGAAACAATGGGGGAGAGAGAGAGAGAAACATTGGGGGAGAGAATGATTTAAACAGTAGGGAGAGAGAGAGAGAAACACTGGGGGGAGAGAGAGAGAGAAGCATTGGGGGGAGATAGAGAAACACTGGGGTGCGGAGAGGGAGAGAAACACTGGGGGTGAGAGAGAAACACTGGGGAGAGAGAGAAACACTGGGGAGAGAGAGAGAAACACCGGGGAGAGAGAGATAAATACTGGGGGGAGAGAGAGAAAAACTGGGGGGAGGAGAGAGTGAAACACTGGGGAGGGGGACAGAGAGAGAAACACTGGGGAGAGAGAGAGAGAAATACTGGGGGGGAGAGAGAGCGAAAAAAACTGGGGGCACACAAAGAGAGAGTGAAAAACTAGGGGGAGAGAGAGAGAGAAACACTGGGGGGGTGAGAGAGAGAAAACACTGTGGGGAGAGAGAGAGAAACACTGAGGGGAGGAGAGAGAGAGAAACACTGAGGGGAGAGAGAGAGAAACACTGGGGGAGATAGAGAAACACTGGGTGGCGGAGAGAGAGAGAAACACTGGGGGAGGGAGAGAAACACTGGGGAGAGAGAGAAAAACTGGGGAGAGAGAGAAACACTGGCGAGAGAGAGAAACACTGGGGAGAGAGAGAGAGAAATACTGGGGGGAGGAGAGAAGGAAACACTGGTTGGGGAGAGAGAGAAACACTGGGCGGAGAGAGAGAGAAACACTGGGGGGAGGAGAGAGGGAAACACTGGGTGGAGAGAGAGAGAGAAACACTGGGGGGAGAGAGAGCGAGAAACACTGGGGGAGAGAAAGATTTAAACACTCGGGGGAGAGTGAGAGAGAAACACTGGGGGGAGAGAGAGAATGAAACACTGGGGGAGAGAGAGAAACACTGGGGGGAGAGAGAGAGAGAAAGACTGGGGGAGAGAGAGAAACACTGCGGGGAGGAGAGAGGGAAATACTGGGTGGAGAGAGAGAGAGAAACATTGGGGGAGAGAGAGAGAGAAAGACTGGGGGGAGAGAGAGAAACACTGTGAGGTGGAGAGAGAGAGAAACCATGGGGGGAGAGAGAGAAACACTGGGGAGAGAGAGAAACTTTGGGGAGAGAGAGAAACTCTGGGGAGAGAAAGAAACACTGGGGGGAGAGAGAGAGAGAAACACTGGGGGAGAGAGAGAAACACTGGGAGGAGAGTGAGAAACACTGGGGGGAGAAGAGAGAGAAACACTGGGGAGGTGGACAGAGAGAAACACTGGGGAGAGAGAGAAAGATTGGGGAGAGAGATGAACTCTGGGGAGAGATAGAAACACTGGGGGGAGAGAGAGAGAGAAACACTGGGGGGAGAGAGAGAAACACTGGGGGGAGAGAGAGAAACACTGCGGGGAGGAGAGAGAGAAACACTGGGGCGGGGGACAGGGAGAGTAACACTGGGGATAGAGAGAGAGAGAAACACTGGGGGGAGAGATTGAGAGAGAAAAACAGGGGAGAGAGAGAAACACTGGGGAGTGAGAGAGAAACACTGGGTGGAGAGAGAGAGAGAAACAATGGGGGTGGGAGAGAGAGAGAAACACTGGGGGGAGAGAGAGAGAAACAATGGGTGGAGAGAGCGAAACACTGGGGGGAGAGAGAGAGAAACAACGGGTGGAGAGAGCGAAACACTGGGGGGTGAGAGAGAGAGAAACACTGGGGAGGAGAGAGAGAAACACTGGGGGGACACAGAGGGAAACACTGTAGGGGAGAGAGAGAGAAACAATGGGGGGAGGGAGAGAGAAACACTGGGAGAGAGAGAGAGAAAGACTGGGGAGGGAGAGAGAGAGAAACGCTGGGGAGGGAGAGCGAGAGAAACACTGGGAGGAGTGAGAGAGAGAATCACTGGGGAGAGAGAGAGAGAAACAGTGGGGGGAGAGAGAGAAACACTGTGGAGAGAGAGAGAGAAACACTGGGGGGAGAGAGAGAGAGAAACACTGGGGAGAGAGAGAGGGACTAGAGAAAAACTGGGGTGAGACAGATAAACACTGGGGAGAGGGAGAGAAACATTGGGGGGAGAGAGAGAAACACTGGGGGACGAGAGGGAAACACTGGGTGGAGTAGAGATTGGGATACATTGCGGGGAGAGAGAGAGAAACACTGGGGGGGAGAAACACTGGGGGGAGAGAGAGAGAAACACTGTGGGGATAGAGAGAGAGAGAAACACTGGGGGGAGAGGGAGAGTCACTGGGGGGAGAGAGAGAGAGAGAGGAACACTGGTGGGCGAGAGGGAGAAACAGTGGGGGGAGGAGAGAGAAAGAAACACTGGGGGAGAGAGAGATAGAAGCACATGGTGTGGGAGAGAGAGAGAAACACTGGGTGGGGGAGAGAAAGAAAAACTGGGGGGAGGAGAGAGGGTAACACTGGGTGGAGAGAGAGAGAGAAACACTGGGGGGAGAGAGAGAAACACTGGGGGAGGAGAGATTGAGATACACTGGGGGGAGAGAGAGATAAACACTGGGGGAGAGAGTGAGTGAGAAATACTGGGGGGAGAGAGAGAGAATCACTGGGGGGAGAGAGAGAGAGAGAGAAACACAGGTGGGAGGAGAGAGAGAAACACTGCGGGGGAGATAGAGAGAAACACTGGGGGGGAGAGAGAGAGAAACAGGGGGGGAGGGAGAGAGAAACACTGGGGGAGAGAGACAGAATGACTGGGGGAGAGAGAGAGAAACATTGGGGAGAGAGAGAGAGAAACAGTGTGGGGAGAGAGAGAAACACTGGGGAGAGAGAGAGAGCGAGAAACACTGGGGGAGAGAGAGAGAGAGAAACACTTGGGAGAGAGAGAGGAGGAGAGAAAGACTGGGGTGAGAGAGATAAACATTGGGGGTAGAGAGAGAAACACTGGGGGAAGAGAGAGAAACACTGGGGGGAGTAGAGATTGAGATACATTGGGGGGAGAGAGAGAGAAACACTGGGGGAGAGACAGAAGCACTGGGGAGAGAGAGAGAAGCACTGCGGGGGGAGAGAGAAACATTGTGGGGAGAGACAAAAACACTGGGGGGTGAGAGAGAAACACTGGGGGTCGGAGAGATTGGGATACACTGCGGGGAGAGAGAGAGAAACACTAGGGGGGAGAGAGAGAAACACTGGGGGGGAGAGAGAGAGAAACACTGGGGGGAGAGAGAGAGAGAAACACTGGGGGAGGAGAGAGGGTAACACTGGGGGAGAGAGAGAAATACTGGGGGGAGAGAGAGAGAAACACTGGGGGGAGAGAGAGAGAAAGACTGGGGCGAGAGAGAGAGAAACACTGGGGGGAGAGAGAGAAAGACTGGGGGAGAGAGAGAAACAGTGGGGCGAGAGAGCGAGAAACACTGGGGGGAGATAGAGAAACAATGGGGGGCGGAGAGAGAGAGAAACACTGGGCGTGAGAGAGAAACTCTGGGGAGAGAGAGAGAAGCACTGGGAGGGGGAGAGAGAAACATTGGGGGGAGAGAGAGAAACACTGTTGGGTGAGAGAGAGAAACACTGGGGGGGGGAGAGAGAGAGAAACACTGTGGCCGAGAGAGAGAAACACTGGGGTGGATAGAGAAAGAGAGAAACACTGGGAGGGGGAGAGCGAGAAACACTGGGGGGAGAGAGAGAGAGAAACACTGGGGAGAGAGAGGGAGAAACAGTGGGGGGAGGAGAGAGAAAGAAACACTGGGGGAGAGAGAGAGAGAGAAACACATGGTGTGGGAGAGAGAGAGAAACACTGGGGGGAAACAGTGAAACACTGGGGGAGAGAGAGAAACACTGGGGGAGGAGAGATTGAGATACACTGGGGTGAGAGAGAGAGAAACACTGGGGGAGAGAGAGAGTGAAACACTGGGGGGAGCGAGCGAGAAATACTGGGGGGAGAAGAGAGAAACACTGGGGGGGAGAGAGAGAAACAGTGGGGGGAGGAGAGATTGAGATACACTGGGGGGAGAGAGAGAGAAACACTGGGGGGGAGAGAGAGAAACACTGGGGGGAGAGAGAGAGAGAAACACTGGGGGAGGAGAGAGGGTAACACTGGGGGAGAGAGAGAAATACTGGGGGGAGAGAGAGAGAAACACTGGGGGGAGAGAGAGAGAAAGACTGGGGCGAGAGAGAGAGAAACACTGGGGGGAGAGAGAGAAAGACTGGGGGGAGAGAGAGAAACAGTGGGGCGAGAGAGCGAGAAACACTGGGGGGAGATAGAGAAACAATGGGGGGCGGAGAGAGAGAGAAACACTGGGCGTGAGAGAGAAACTCTGGGGAGAGAGAGAGAAGCACTGGGAGGGGGAGAGAGAAACATTGGGGGGAGAGAGAGAAACACTGTTGGGTGAGAGAGAGAAACACTGGGGGGGGAGAGAGAGAGAAACACTGTGGCCGAGAGAGAGAAACACTGGGGTGGATAGAGAAAGAGAGAAACACTGGTAGGGGGAGAGCGAGAAACACTGGGGGGAGAGAGAGAGAGAAACATTGTGGGGAGAGAGAGGGAGAAACAGTGGGGGGAGGAGAGAGAAAGAAACACTGGGGGAGAGAGAGAGAGAGAAACACATGGTGTGGGAGAGAGAGAGAAACACTGGGGGGAAACAGTGAAACACTGGGGGAGAGAGAGAAACACTGGGGGAGGAGAGAGGGTAACACTGGGGGAGAGAGAGAAATACTGGGGGGAGAGAGAAACACTGGGGAGAGAGAGAGAAACATCGGAGAGAGAGAGAAATACTGGGGGGAGAGAGAGAGAGAAAGACTGGGGGGAGAGAGAGAAACACTGCGGGGAGGAGAGAGGGAAACACTGGGTGGAGAGAGAGAGAGAATCAATGGGGGAGAGAGAGAGATAGAAACACTGGGGGGCGAGAGAGAAACACTGCGGGGAGGAGAGAGGGACACACTGGGTAGAGAGAGAGAGAAACAATGGGGGAGAGAGAGAGAGAAACACTGGGGGAGAGAATGATTTAAACAGTAGGGAGAGAGAGAGAGAAACACTGGGGGGAGAGAGAGAGAGAAACATTGGGGGGAGATAGAGAAACACTGGGGTGCGGAGAGGGAGAGAAACACTGGGGGTGAGAGAGAAACACTGGGGAGAGAGAGAAACACTGGGGAGAGAGAGAGAAACACCGGGGAGAGAGAGATAAATACTGGGGGGAGAGAGAGAAAAACTGGGGGGAGGAGAGAGTGAAACACTGGGGAGGGGGACAGAGAGAGAAACACTGGGGAGAGAGAGAGAGAAATACTGGGGGGGAGAGAGAGCGAAAAAAACTGGGGGCACACAAAGAGAGAGTGAAAAACTAGGGGGAGAGAGAGAGAGAAACACTGGGGGGGTGAGAGAGAGAAAACACTGTGGGGAGAGAGAGAGAAACACTGAGGGGAGGAGAGAGAGAGAAACACTGAGGGGAGAGAGAGAGAAACACTGGGGGAGATAGAGAAACACTGGGTGGCGGAGAGAGAGAGAAACACTGGGGGAGGGAGAGAAACACTGGGGAGAGAGAGAAAAACTGGGGAGAGAGAGCAACACTGGCGAGAGAGAGAAACACTGGGGAGAGAGAGAGAGAAATACTGGGGGGAGGAGAGAAGGAAACACTGGTTGGGGAGAGAGAGAAACACTGGGCGGAGAGAGAGAGAAACACTGGGGGGAGGAGAGAGGGAAACACTGGGTGGAGAGAGAGAGAGAAACACTGGGGGGAGAGAGAGCGAGCAACACTGGGGGAGAGAAAGATTTAAACACTCGGGGGAGAGTGAGAGAGAAACACTGGGGGGAGAGAGAGAATGAAACACAGGGGGAGAGAGAGAAACACTGGGGGGAAAGAGAGAGAGAAAGACTGGGGGAGAGAGAGAAACACTGCGGGGAGGAGAGAGGGAAATACTGGGTGGAGAGAGAGAGAGAAACATTTGGGGAGAGAGAGAGAGAAAGACTGGGGGGAGAGAGAGAAACACTGTGAGGTGGAGAGAGAGAGAAACCATGGGGGGAGAGAGAGAAACACTGGGGAGAGAGAGAAACTTTGGGGAGAGAGAGAAACTCTGGGGAGAGATAGAAACACTGGGGGGAGAGAGAGAGAAACACTGGGGGAGAGAGAGAAACACTGGGAGGAGAGTGAGAAACACTGGGGGGAGAAGAGAGAGAAACACTGGGGAGGTGGACAGAGAGAAACACTGGGGAGAGAGAGAAAGATTGGGGAGAGAGATGAACTCTGGGGAGAGATAGAAACACTGGGGGGAGAGAGAGAGAGAAACACTGGGGGGAGAGAGAGAAACACTGGGGGGAGAGAGAGAAACACTGCGGGGAGGAGAGAGAGAAACACTGGGGCGGGGGACAGGGAGAGTAACACTGGGGATAGAGAGAGAGAGAAACACTGGGGGGAGAGATAGAGAGAGAAAAACAGGGGAGAGAGAGAAACACTGGGGAGTGAGAGAGAAACACTGGGTGGAGAGAGAGAGAGAAACAATGGGGGTGGGAGAGAGAGAGAAACACTGGGGGGAGAGAGAGAGAAACAACGGGTGGAGAGAGCGAAACACTGGGGGGTGAGAGAGAGAGAAACACTGGGGAGGAGAGAGAGAAACACTGGGGGGACACAGAGGGAAACACTGTAGGGGAGAGAGAGAGAAACAATGGGGGGAGGGAGAGAGAAACACTGGGAGAGAGAGAGAGAAAGACTGGGGAGGGAGAGAGAGAGAAACGCTGGGGAGGGAGAGCGAGAGAAACACTGGGAGGAGTGAGAGAGAGAATCACTGGGGAGAGAGAGAGAGAAACAGTGGGGGGAGAGAGAGAAACACTGGGGGACGAGAGGGAAACACTGGGTGGAGTAGAGATTGGGATACATTGCGGGGAGAGAGAGAGAAACACTGGAGGGGGGAGAGAGAAACACTGGGGGGAGAGAGAGAGAAACACTGTGGGGATAGAGAGAGAGAGAAACACTGGGGGGAGAGGGAGAGTCACTGGGGGGGGAGAGAGAGAGAGAGGAACACTGGTGGGCGAGAGGGAGAAACAGTGGGGGGAGGAGAGAGAAAGAAACACTGGGGGAGAGAGAGATAGAAGCACATGGTGTGGGAGAGAGAGAGAAACACTGGGTGGGGGAGAGAAAGAAAAACTGGGGGGAGGAGAGAGGGTAACACTGGGTGGAGAGAGAGAGAGAAACACTGGGGGGAGAGAGAGAAACACTGGGGGAGGAGAGATTGAGATACACTGGGGGGAGAGAGAGATAAACACTGGGGGAGAGAGTGAGTGAGAAATACTGGGGGGAGAGAGAGAGAATCACTGGGGGGAGAGAGAGAGAGAGAGAAACACAGGTGGGAGGAGAGAGAGAAACACTGCGGGGGAGATAGAGAGAAACACTGGGGGGGAGAGAGAGAGAAACAGGGGGGAGGGAGAGAGAAACACTGGGGGAGAGAGACAGAATGACTGGGGGAGAGAGAGAGAAACATTGGGGAGAGAGAGAGAGAAACAGTGTGGGGAGAGAGAGAAACACTGGGGAGAGAGAGAGAGCGAGAAACACTGGGGGAGAGAGAGAGAGAGAAACACTTGGGAGAGAGAGAGGAGGAGAGAAAGACTGGGGTGAGAGAGATAAACATTGGGGGTAGAGAGAGAAACACTGGGGGAAGAGAGAGAAACACTGGGGGGAGTAGAGATTGAGATACATTGGGGGGAGAGAGAGAGAAACACTGGGGGAGAGAGAGAAGCACTGGGGAGAGAGAGAGAAGCACTGCGGGGGGAGAGAGAAACATTGTGGGGAGAGAGAAAAACACTGGGGGGTGAGAGAGAAACTCTGGGGGTCGGAGAGATTGGGATACACTGCGGGGAGAGAGAGAGAAACACTGGGGGGGAGAGAGAGAAACACTGGGGGGGAGAGAGAGAGAAACACTGGGGGGAGAGAGAGAGAGAAACACTGGGGGAGGAGAGAGGGTAACACTGGGGGAGAGAGAGAAATACTGGGGGGAGAGAGAGAGAAACACTGGGGGGAGAGAGAGAGAAAGACTGGGGCGAGAGAGAGAGAAACACTGGGGGGAGAGAGAGAAACACTGGGGGGAGAGAGAGAAACACTGCGGGGAGGAGAGAGAGAAACACTGGGGCGGGGGACAGGGAGAGTAACACTGGGGATAGAGAGAGAGAGAAACACTGGGGGGAGAGATAGAGAGAGAAAAACAGGGGAGAGAGAGAAACACTGGGGAGTGAGAGAGAAACACTGGGTGGAGAGAGAGAGAGAAACAATGGGGGTGGGAGAGAGAGAGAAACACTGGGGGGAGAGAGAGAGAAACAACGGGTGGAGAGAGCGAAACACTGGGGGGTGAGAGAGAGAGAAACACTGGGGAGGAGAGAGAGAAACACTGGGGGGACACAGAGGGAAACACTGTAGGGGAGAGAGAGAGAAACAATGGGGGGAGGGAGAGAGAAACACTGGGAGAGAGAGAGAGAAAGACTGGGGAGGGAGAGAGAGAGAAACGCTGGGGAGGGAGAGCGAGAGAAACACTGGGAGGAGTGAGAGAGAGAATCACTGGGGAGAGAGAGAGAGAAACAGTGGGGGGAGAGAGAGAAACACTGGGGGACGAGAGGGAAACACTGGGTGGAGTAGAGATTGGGATACATTGCGGGGAGAGAGAGAGAAACACTGGGGGGGGGAGAGAGAAACACTGGGGGGAGAGAGAGAGAAACACTGTGGGGATAGAGAGAGAGAGAAACACTGGGGGGAGAGGGAGAGTCACTGGGGGGGGAGAGAGAGAGAGAGGAACACTGGTGGGCGAGAGGGAGAAACAGTGGGGGGAGGAGAGAGAAAGAAACACTGGGGGAGAGAGAGATAGAAGCACATGGTGTGGGAGAGAGAGAGAAACACTGGGTGGGGGAGAGAAAGAAAAACTGGGGGGAGGAGAGAGGGTAACACTGGGTGGAGAGAGAGAGAGAAACACTGGGGGGAGAGAGAGAAACACTGGGGGAGGAGAGATTGAGATACACTGGGGGGAGAGAGAGATAAACACTGGGGGAGAGAGTGAGTGAGAAATACTGGGGGGAGAGAGAGAGAATCACTGGGGGGAGAGAGAGAGAGAAACACAGGTGGGAGGAGAGAGAGAAACACTGCGGGGGAGATAGAGAGAAACACTGGGGGGGAGAGAGAGAGAAACAGGGGGGAGGGAGAGAGAAACACTGGGGGAGAGAGACAGAATGACTGGGGGAGAGAGAGAGAAACATTGGGGAGAGAGAGAGAGAAACAGTGTGGGGAGAGAGAGAAACACTGGGGAGAGAGAGAGAGCGAGAAACACTGGGGGAGAGAGAGAGAGAGAAACACTTGGGAGAGAGAGAGGAGGAGAGAAAGACTGGGGTGAGAGAGATAAACATTGGGGGTAGAGAGAGAAACACTGGGGGAAGAGAGAGAAACACTGGGGGGAGTAGAGATTGAGATACATTGGGGGGAGAGAGAGAGAAACACTGGGGGAGAGAGAGAAGCACTGGGGAGAGAGAGAGAAGCACTGCGGGGGGAGAGAGAAACATTGTGGGGAGAGAGAAAAACACTGGGGGTGAGAGAGAAACACTGGGGGTCGGAGAGATTGGGATACACTGCGGGGAGAGAGAGAGAAACACTGGGGGGGAGAGAGAGAAACACTGGGGGGGAGAGAGAGAGAAACACTGGGGGGAGAGAGAGAGAGAAACACTGGGGGAGGAGAGAGGGTAACACTGGGGGAGAGAGAGAAATACTGGGGGGAGAGAGAGAGAAACACTGGGGGGAGAGAGAGAGAAAGACTGGGGCGAGAGAGAGAGAAACACTGGGGGGAGAGAGAGAAAGACTGGGGGAGAGAGAGAAACAGTGGGGCGAGAGAGCGAGAAACACTGGGGGGAGATAGAGAAACAATGGGGGGCGGAGAGAGAGAGAAACACTGGGCGTGAGAGAGAAACTCTGGGGAGAGAGAGAGAAGCACTGGGAGGGGGAGAGAGAAACATTGGGGGGAGAGAGAGAAACACTGTTGGGTGAGAGAGAGAAACACTGGGGGGGGGGGAGAGAGAGAAACACTGTGGCCGAGAGAGAGAAACACTGGGGTGGATAGAGAAAGAGAGAAACACTGGGAGGGGGAGAGCGAGAAACACTGGGGGGAGAGAGAGAGAGAAACACTGGGGAGAGAGAGGGAGAAACAGTGGGGGGAGGAGAGAGAAAGAAACACTGGGGGAGAGAGAGAGAGAGAAACACATGGTGTGGGAGAGAGAGAGAAACACTGGGGGGAAACAGTGAAACACTGGGGGAGAGAGAGAAACACTGGGGGAGGAGAGATTGAGATACACTGGGGGGAGAGAGAGAGAAACATTGGGGGAGAGAGAGAGTGAAACACTGGGGGGAGCGAGCGAGAAATACTGGGGGGAGAAGAGAGAAACACTGGGGGGAGAGAGAGAAACAGTGGAGGGAGGAGAGATTGAGATACACTGGGGGGTGAGAGAGAGAGAATCATTGGGGGAGGAGAGAGGGAAACACTGGGGGAGAGAGGGAAATACTGGGGGGAGAGAGAGAGAGAAACACTGGGGGGAGATAGAGAAACAATGGGGGGCGGAGAGAGAGAGAAACACTGGGCGTGAGAGAGAAACTCTGGGGAGAGAGAGAGAAGCACTGGGAGGGGGAGAGAGAAACATTGGGGGGAGAGAGAGAAACACTGTTGGGTGAGAGAGAGAAACACTGGGGGGGGAGAGAGAGAGAAACACTGTGGCCGAGAGAGAGAAACACTGGGGTGGATAGAGAAAGAGAGAAACACTGGGAGGGGGAGAGCGAGAAACACTGGGGGGAGAGAGAGAGAGAAACACTGGGGAGAGAGAGGGAGAAACAGTGGGGGGAGGAGAGAGAAAGAAACACTGGGGGAGAGAGAGAGAGAGAAACACATGGTGTGGGAGAGAGAGAGAAACACTGGGGGGAAACAGTGAAACACTGGGGGAGAGAGAGAAACACTGGGGGAGGAGAGATTGAGATACACTGGGGGGAGAGAGAGAGAAACATTGGGGGAGAGAGAGAGTGAAACACTGGGGGGAGCGAGCGAGAAATACTGGGGGGAGAAGAGAGAAACACTGGGGGGAGAGAGAGAAACAGTGGAGGGAGGAGAGATTGAGATACACTGGGGGGTGAGAGAGAGAGAATCATTGGGGGAGGAGAGAGGGAAACACTGGGGGAGAGAGGGAAATACTGGGGGGAGAGAGAGAGAGAAACACTGGGGGGAGAGAGAGAGAAAGACTGGGGCGAGAGAGAGAGAGAAACACTGGGGGAGAGAGAGAGAAACACTGGGGGGAGAGGGAGAAACAGTGGGGCGAGAGAGAGAGAAACAATGGGGGGAGATAGAGCTACAATGGGGGGCGGAGAGAGAGAGAAACACTAAGGGTGAGAGAGAAACATTGGGGAGAGAGAGAACACTGGGGAGAGAGAGAGAAACACCTGGGAGACAGAGAGAAATACTGGGGGGAGAGGGAGAAACACTGGGTGAAGAGAGAGAGAAACACTGGGGTGAGAGTGAGAGAGAGAGAAAAACACTGGGCGGGGGGGAGAGAGAGAGAGAAACATTGGGGGGCGAGAGAGAGAGAAACACTGGGGGAGAGAGAGAAACACTGGGGAGAGAGAGAGAAGCAATGCGGGGGAGAGAAAAACAATGGGTGGAGAGACAGAAACACTGGGAGTGAGAGAGAAACACTGGGGGAGGAGAGATTGGGATAAAGTGGGGGGAGAGAGAGAGAAACACTGGGGGGAGAGAGAGAAATACTGGGGGGAGATAGAGAAACACGGGGGGCAGAGAAAGAAACATTGCGGGGAGAGAGAGAAACACTGGGGGAAGAGAGAGAAACACTGGGGTGAGTAGAGATTGGGATACATTGGGGGGAGAGAGAGAGAGAAACACTGGGGGAGAGAGAGAAACACTGGGGAGAGAGAGAGAAGCAATGCGGGGGAGAGAAAAACATTGGGTGGAGAGACAGAAACACTGGGAGTGAGAGAGAAACACTGGGGGAGGAGAGATTGGGATAAAGTGGGGGGAGAGAGAGAGAGAACACTGGGGAGAGAGAGAGAAACACCGGGGAGACAGAGGGAAATACTGGGGGGAGAGGGAGAAACACTGGGTGAAGAGAGAGAGAAACACTGGGGTGAGAGTGAGATGGAGAGAAAAACACTGCGGGGGGGGTTGAGAGAGAGAGAGAAACATTGGGGGGCGAGAGAGAGCGAAACACTGCGGGAAGGAGAGAGGGAAACATTGGGGGGAGAGAAAGAAACATTGCGGGGAGAGAGAGAAACACTGGGGGAAGAGAGAGAAACACTGGGGGGAGTAGAGATTGGGATACATTGGGGGGAGAGAGAGAGAGAAACACTGGGGGAGAGAGAGAAACACTGGGGAGAGAGAGTGAAGCAATGCGGGGGAGAGAAAAACATTGGGTGGAGAGACAGAAACACTGGGAGTGAGAGAGAAACACTGGGGGGAGGAGAGATTGGGATAAAGTGGGGGGAGAGAGAGAGAAACACTGTGGGGAGAGAGAGAAATACTGGGTTGGAGATAGAGAAACACGGGGGGGATAGAGAGAGAGAGAAACACTAGGGGGAGAGAGCGAAACACTGGGGGCAGAGAGAGAGAAACATTGCGGGGAGGAGAGAGAAAGACTGGGGGGAGAGCGAGAATCACTGGGGGGAGAGAGAGAGAGAAACACTTGGGGGAGAGAGAGAAAGACTGGAGGGAGAGAGAGAGAGAAACACCTGGGGGGAGAGAGAGAGAAAGACTGGGGGAGAGAGAGAAACAGTGGGGGAAATAGAGAAACACTGGGGGGCGGAGAGAGAGAGAAACACTGGGGGTGAGAGAGAAACATTGGGGAGAGAGAGAAACACTGGAGAGAGAGAGAGAAACACCGGGGAGAGAGCGAGAAATAGTGGGGGGCGAGAGAGAGAATCAGTGGGGGGAGGAGAGAGAAAGAAACACTGGGGGAGAGTGAGAGAGAGAAACACATGGTGTGGGAGAGAGAGAGTAACACTGGGGGGAGCGAAAGAGAGAATAACTGGGGGGAGGAGAGAGGGAAACATTGGGTGGAGATAGAGAGAGAAAGACTAAGGGAAGAGAGGGAAACACTGCGGGGTGGAGAGATTGAGATACTCTGGGGGGAGAGAGGGAGAAACAGTGGGGGGAGAGAGAGAGAAATACTGGGGGTGAGAGAGAAACACTGGGGAGAGAGAGAAACACTGGGGAGTGAGAGAGAAACACCGGGGAGAGAGAGAGAAGCAATGCGGGGGAGAGAAAAACATTGGGTGGAGAGACAGAAACACTGGGAGTGAGAGAAAGAAATACTGGGGATGAGAGAGAAACACTGGGGAGAGAGAGAAACACTGGGGAGTGAGAGAGAAACACCGGGGAGAGAGAGAGAAATACTGGGGGGAGAGAGAGAAACCGTTGGGGGAGAGAGAGAGAGAGAAAAACTGGGGGGCGAGAGAGAGAGAAACACTGCGGGGAGGAGAGAGGGAAACACTGGGTGGAGAGAGAGAGAGAAACACTAAGGGTGAGAGAGAAACATTGGGGAGAGAGAGAACACTGGGGAGAGAGAGAGAAACACCGGGGAGACAGAGAGAAATACTGGGGGGAGAGGGAGAAACACTGGGTGAAGAGAGAGAGAAACACTGGGGGAGAGAGAGAAACACTGGGGAGAGAGAGAGAAGCAATGCGGGGGAGAGAAAAACATTGGGTGGAGAGACAGAAACACTGGGAGTGAGAGAGAAACACTGGGGGGAGGAGAGATTGGGATAAAGTGGGGGGAGAGAGAGAGAAACACTGGGGGGAGAGAGAGAGAAACACTGGGGGGAGAGAGAGAAACACGGGGGGGATAGAGAGAGAGAGAAACACTGGGGGAGAGAGCGAAACACTGGGGGCAGAGAGAGAGAAACAGTGGGGGGAGGAGAGAGAAAGACTGGGGGGAGAGAGAGAAACACTGGGGGAGAGCGAGAAACACTGGGGGGAGAGAGAGAGAGAAACACTTGGGGGAAAGAGAGAAAGACTGGAGGGAGAGAGGGAGAAACACTGGGGAGAGAGAGAGAGAAAGACTGGGGGAGAGAGAGAAACAGTGGGGGAAATAGAGAAACACTGGGGGGCGGAGAGAGAGAGAAACACTGCGGGTGAGAGAGAAACATTGGGGAGAGAGAGAAACACTGGAGAGAGAGAGAGAAACACCGGGGAGAGAGAGAAATAGTGGGGGGCGAGAGAGAGAAACAGTGGGGGGAGGAGAGAGAAAGTAACATTGGGGGAGAGTGAGAGAGAGAATTACATGGTGTGGGAGAGGGAGAGAAACACTGGAGGGAGCGAGAGAGAGAATAACTGGGGGAGAGAGAGAGAAACACCGGGGAGAGAGAGAGAAACACTGGGGGGAGAGAGAGAGAGAGAGAAACACTGGGGAGAGAGAGAGAGAGAGAGAAACACTGGGGGAGAGAGAGAGAAACACTGGGGGAGAGAAAGATTTAAACACTCGGGGGGAGAGAGAGAGAGAAACACTGGGGGGAGAGAGAGATAAACACTGGGGGTGAGAGAGAAACACTGGGGAGACAGAGAAACATTGGGTAGTGAGAGAGAGAAACACCGGAGAGAGAGAGAGAAATACTGCAGGAAGAGAGAGAAAAACTATGGGGAGGAGAGAGAGAAACACTGGGGAGAGAGAGAGAGAAACACAGGGGGGAGTAGAGATTGGGATACATTGGGGGGAGAGAGAGAGAGAAACACTGGGGGAGAGAGAGAAACACTGGGGAGAGAGAGAGAAGCAATGCGGGGGAGAGAAAAACATTGGGTGGAGAGACAGAAACACTGGGAGTGAGAGAGAAACACTGGGGGGAGGAGAGATTGGGATAAAGTGGGGGGGGAGAGAGAGAAACACTGGGGGGAGAGAGAGAGAAACACTGGGGGGAGAGAGAGAAACACGGGGGGGATAGAGAGAGAGAGAAACACTGGGGGAGAGAGCGAAACACTGGGGGCAGAGAGAGAGAAACAGTGGGGGGAGGAGAGAGAAAGACTGGGGGGAGAGAGAGAAACACTGGGGGAGAGCGAGAAACACTGGGGGGAGAGAGAGAGAGAAACACTTGGGGGAAAGAGAGAAAGACTGGAGGGAGAGAGGGAGAAATACTGGGGAGAGAGAGAGAGAAAGACTGGGGGAGAGAGAGAAACAGTGGGGTAAATAGAGAAACACTGGGGGGCGGAGAGAGAGAGAAACACTGCGGGTGAGAGAGAAACATTGGGGAGAGAGAGAAACACTGGAGAGAGAGAGAGAAACACCGGGGAGAGAGAGAAATAGTGGGGGGCGAGAGAGAGAAACAGTGGTGGGAGGAGAGAGAAAGAAACATTGGGGGAGAGTGAGAGAGAGAATCACATGGTGTGGGAGAGGGAGAGAAACACTGGGGGGAGCGAGAGAGAGAATAACTGGGGGAGAGAGAGAGAAACACCGGGGAGAGAGAGAGAAACACTGGGGGGAGAGAGAGAGAAACACTGGGGTGAGAGAGAGAGAGAGAGAAACACTGGGGAGAGAGAGAGAGAAACACTGGGGGAGAGAGAGAGAGAAACACTGGGGGAGAGAAAGATTTAAACACTCGGGGGGAGAGAGAGAGAAATACTGGGGGTGAGAGAGAAACACTGGGGAGAGAGAGAAACACTGGGGAGTGAGAGAGAAACACCGGGGAGAGAGAGAGAAATACTGCGGGAAGAGAGAGAAAAACTATGGGGAGGAGAGAGAGAAACACTGGGGAGAGAGAGAGAGAAACACAGGGGGGAGAGAGAGAGAGAGAAACACTGGGGGGAGAGAGGGAGAAACAGTGGTGGAGGAGAGAGAGAGAAAAACTGGTGGGAGGAAAGAGGGAAACACTGGGTGGAGAGAGAGAGAAAAACACTGGGGGGAGAGAGAGAAACACTGGGGGAGAGAGAGAGAAACACTGGGCGGGAAGAGAGAGCGAGAAACACTGGGGGGGAGAGAGAGTAACAATGGGGGGAGGAGAGATTGCGATGCACTGGGGGGAGAGAGAGAGAGAAACACTGGGGGGAGAGAGAGAGAGAAACACTGGGAGGTGAGAGAGAAAGACTGGGGTGAGAGAGAGGGTAACACTGGGGGGGAGAGAGAGAAAGAATGGCGGGAGAGAGAGAGAAACACTGGGGGGAGGGTGAGAGAAAGACTGGGGTGAGAGAGAGAAACAGTGGGGCGAGAGAGAGAGAAAAACTGGGGGGAGATCGAGAAACACTGGGGGGCGGACAGAGAGAGAAACATTGGGGGTGAGAGAGAAACACTGGTGAGAGAGAGAAACACTGGTGAGAGAGAGAAACACTGGGGAGAGAGAGAGAAATGCTGGGCGGAGAGAGAGAGAAACACTGGGGGGAGAGAGAGAGAAACACTGGGTGAGAGAGAGAGAGAGAAACACTGGGGTGAGAGAGAGATAGAGAAACACTGGGGGGCGAGAGAGAGAGAAACACTGCCGGGAGGAGAGAGGGAAACACTGGGTGGAGAGAGAGAGAGAAACACTGAGGGAGAGAGAGAGAGAAACACTGGGGGAGAGAAAGATTTAAACACTAGGGGAGAGAGAGAGAGACACACAGGGGGTGAGAGAGAAACACTGGGGAGAGAGAGAAACACTGGGGAGAGAGAGAGAAACACCGGGGAGAGAGAGAGAAATACTGGGGGGAGAGAGAGAAAAACTGGGGGGAGGAGAGAGTGAAACACTGGGGAGGGGGACAGAGAGAGAAACACTGGGGAGAGAGAGAGAGAAATACTGGGGGGGAGAGAGAGCGAAAAAAACTGGGGGCACACAAAGAGAGAGTGAAAAACTGGGGGGAGAGAGAGAGAGAAACACTGGGGGGTGAGAGAGAGAAAACACTGTGGGGAGAGATAGAGAAACACTGGGGGGAGGAGAGAGAGAGAAACACTGAGGGGAGAGAGAAAGAAACACTGGGGGAGATAGAGAAACACTGGGTGGCGGAGAGAGAGAGAAACACTGTGGGAGGGAGAGAAACACTGGGGAGAGAGAGAAAAACTGGGGAGAGAGAGAGAAACACTGGCGAGAGAGAAACACTGGGGAGAGAGAGAGAGAAATACTGGGGGGAGGAGAGAGAGAAACACTGGGGGGGCAGACAGGGAGATACACTGGGGGAGAGAGAGAGAGAAACACTGGTTGGGGAGAGAGAGAAACACTGGGCGGAGAGAGAGAGAGAAACACTGGGGGGAGGAGAGAGGGAAACACTGGGTGGAGAGAGAGAGAGAAACACTGGGGGGAGAGAGAGCGAGAAACACTGGGGGAGAGAAAGATTTAAACACTCGGGGGAGAGTGAGAGAGAAACACTGGGGGGAGAGAGAGAATGAAACACTGGGGGAGAGAGAGAAACACTGGGGGGAGATAGAGAAACACTGGGGGGAGTAGAGATTGAGATACATTGGGGGGAGAGAGAGAGAAACACTGGGAGAGAGAGAGAAGCACTGGGAAGAGAGAGAGATGCACTGGGGGGGGGAGAGAGAAACATTGTGGGGAGAGAGAGAAACACTGGGGTGTGAGAGAGAAACACTGGGGGTCGGAGAGATTGGAATACACTGCGGGGAGAGAGAGAGAAACACTGGGGGGGGGAGAGAGAGAAACACTGGGGGGAGAGAGAGAGAAACACTGGGGGGAGAGAGAGAGAGAAACACTGGGGGAGGAGAGAGGGTAACACTGGGGGAGAGAGAGAAATACTGGGGGGAGAGAGAAACACTGGGGAGAGAGAGAGAAACATCGGAGAGAGAGAGAGAAATACTGGGGGGAGAGAGAGAGAGAAAGACTGGGGGGAGAGAGAGAAACACTGCGGGGAGGAGAGAGGGAAACACTGGGTGGAGAGAGAGAGAGAATCAATGGGGGAGAGAGAGAGATAGAAACACTGGGGGGCGAGAGAGAAACACTGCGGGGAGGAGAGAGGGACACACTGGGTAGAGAGAGAGAGAAACAATGGGGGAGAGAGAGAGAGAAACACTGGGGGAGAGAATGATTTAAACAGTAGGGAGAGAGAGAGAGAAACACTGGGGGGAGAGAGAGAGAGAAGCATTGGGGGGAGATAGAGAAACACTGGGGTGCGGAGAGGGAGAGAAACACTGGGGGTGAGAGAGAAACACTGGGGAGAGAGAGAAACACTGGGGAGAGAGAGAGAAACACCGGGGAGAGAGAGATAAATACTGGGGGGAGAGAGAGAAAAACTGGGGGGAGGAGAGAGTGAAACACTGGGGAGGGGGACAGAGAGAGAAACACTGGGGAGAGAGAGAGAGAAATACTGGGGGGGAGAGAGAGCGAAAAAAACTGGGGGCACACAAAGAGAGAGTGAAAAACTAGGGGGAGAGAGAGAGAGAAACACTGGGGGGGTGAGAGAGAGAAAACACTGTGGGGAGAGAGAGAGAAACACTGAGGGGAGGAGAGAGAGAGAAACACTGAGGGGAGAGAGAGAGAAACACTGGGGGAGATAGAGAAACACTGGGTGGCGGAGAGAGAGAGAAACACTGGGGGAGGGAGAGAAACACTGGGGAGAGAGAGAAAAACTGGGGAGAGAGAGAAACACTGGCGAGAGAGAGAAACACTGGGGAGAGAGAGAGAGAAATACTGGGGGGAGGAGAGAAGGAAACACTGGTTGGGGAGAGAGAGAAACACTGGGCGGAGAGAGAGAGAAACACTGGGGGGAGGAGAGAGGGAAACACTGGGTGGAGAGAGAGAGAGAAACACTGGGGGGAGAGAGAGCGAGAAACACTGGGGGAGAGAAAGATTTAAACACTCGGGGGAGAGTGAGAGAGAAACACTGGGGGGAGAGAGAGAATGAAACACTGGGGGAGAGAGAGAAACACTGGGGGGAGAGAGAGAGAGAAAGACTGGGGGAGAGAGAGAAACACTGCGGGGAGGAGAGAGGGAAATACTGGGTGGAGAGAGAGAGAGAAACATTGGGGGAGAGAGAGAGAGAAAGACTGGGGGGAGAGAGAGAAACACTGTGAGGTGGAGAGAGAGAGAAACCATGGGGGGAGAGAGAGAAACACTGGGGAGAGAGAGAAACTTTGGGGAGAGAGAGAAACTCTGGGGAGAGATAGAAACACTGGGGGGAGAGAGAGAGAGAAACACTGGGGGAGAGAGAGAAACACTGGGAGGAGAGTGAGAAACACTGGGGGGAGAAGAGAGAGAAACACTGGGGAGGTGGACAGAGAGAAACACTGGGGAGAGAGAGAAAGATTGGGGAGAGAGATGAACTCTGGGGAGAGATAGAAACACTGGGGGGAGAGAGAGAGAGAAACACTGGGGGGAGAGAGAGAAACACTGGGGGGAGAGAGAGAAACACTGCGGGGAGGAGAGAGAGAAACACTGGGGCGGGGGACAGGGAGAGTAACACTGGGGATAGAGAGAGAGAGAAACACTGGGGGGAGAGATTGAGAGAGAAAAACAGGGGAGAGAGAGAAACACTGGGGAGTGAGAGAGAAACACTGGGTGGAGAGAGAGAGAGAAACAATGGGGGTGGGAGAGAGAGAGAAACACTGGGTGAGAGAGAGAGAGAGAAACACTGGGGTGAGAGAGAGATAGAGAAACACTGGGGGGCGAGAGAGAGAGAAACACTGCCGGGAGGAGAGAGGGAAACACTGGGTGGAGAGAGAGAGAGAAACACTGAGGGAGAGAGAGAGAGAAACACTGGGGGAGAGAAAGATTTAAACACTAGGGGAGAGAGAGAGAGACACACAGGGGGTGAGAGAGAAACACTGGGGAGAGAGAGAAACACTGGGGAGAGAGAGAGAAACACCGGGGAGAGAGAGAGAAATACTGGGGGGAGAGAGAGAAAAACTGGGGGGAGGAGAGAGTGAAACACTGGGGAGGGGGACAGAGAGAGAAACACTGGGGAGAGAGAGAGAGAAATACTGGGGGGGAGAGAGAGCGAAAAAAACTGGGGGCACACAAAGAGAGAGTGAAAAACTGGGGGGAGAGAGAGAGAGAAACACTGGGGGGTGAGAGAGAGAAAACACTGTGGGGAGAGATAGAGAAATACTGGGGGGAGGAGAGAGAGAGAAACACTGAGGGGAGAGAGAAAGAAACACTGGGGGAGATAGAGAAACACTGGGTGGCGGAGAGAGAGAGAAACACTGTGGGAGGGAGAGAAACACTGGGGAGAGAGAGAAAAACTGGGGAGAGAGAGAGAAACACTGGCGAGAGAGAGAAACACTGGGGAGAGAGAGAGAGAAATACTGGGGGGAGGAGAGAGAGAAATACTGGGGGGGCAGACAGGGAGATACACTGGGGGAGAGAGAGAGAGAAACACTGGTTGGGGAGAGAGAGAAACACTGGGCGGAGAGAGAGAGAGAAACACTGGGGGGAGGAGAGAGGGAAACACTGGGTGGAGAGAGAGAGAGAAACACTGGGGGGAGAGAGAGCGAGAAACACTGGGGGAGAGAAAGATTTAAACACTCGGGGGAGAGTGAGAGAGAAACACTGGGGGGAGAGAGAGAATGAAACACTGGGGGAGAGAGAGAAACACTGGGGGGAGATAGAGAAACACTGGGGGGAGTAGAGATTGAGATACATTGGGGGGAGAGAGAGAGAAACACTGGGAGAGAGAGAGAAGCACTGGGAAGAGAGAGAGATGCACTGGGGGGGGGGAGAGAGAAACATTGTGGGGAGAGAGAGAAACACTGGGGTGTGAGAGAGAAACACTGGGGGTCGGAGAGATTGGAATACACTGCGGGGAGAGAGAGAGAAACACTGGGGGGGGGGAGAGAGAGAAACACTGGGGGGAGAGAGAGAGAAACACTGGGGGGAGAGAGAGAGAGAAACACTGGGGGAGGAGAGAGGGTAACACTGGGGGAGAGAGAGAAATACTGGGGGGAGAGAGAAACACTGGGGAGAGAGAGAGAAACATCGGAGAGAGAGAGAGAAATACTGGGGGGAGAGAGAGAGAGAAAGACTGGGGGGAGAGAGAGAAACACTGCGGGGAGGAGAGAGGGAAACACTGGGTGGAGAGAGAGAGAGAATCAATGGGGGAGAGAGAGAGATAGAAACACTGGGGGGCGAGAGAGAAACACTGCGGGGAGGAGAGAGGGACACACTGGGTAGAGAGAGAGAGAAACAATGGGGGAGAGAGAGAGAGAAACACTGGGGGAGAGAATGATTTAAACAGTAGGGAGAGAGAGAGAGAAACACTGGGGGGAGAGAGAGAGAGAAGCATTGGGGGGAGATAGAGAAACACTGGGGTGCGGAGAGGGAGAGAAACACTGGGGGTGAGAGAGAAACACTGGGGAGAGAGAGAAACACTGGGGAGAGAGAGAGAAACACCGGGGAGAGAGAGATAAATACTGGGGGGAGAGAGAGAAAAACTGGGGGGAGGAGAGAGTGAAACACTGGGGAGGGGGACAGAGAGAGAAACACTGGGGAGAGAGAGAGAGAAATACTGGGGGGGAGAGAGAGCGAAAAAAACTGGGGGCACACAAAGAGAGAGTGAAAAACTAGGGGGAGAGAGAGAGAGAAACACTGGGGGGGTGAGAGAGAGAAAACACTGTGGGGAGAGAGAGAGAAACACTGAGGGGAGGAGAGAGAGAGAAACACTGAGGGGAGAGAGAGAGAAACACTGGGGGAGATAGAGAAACACTGGGTGGCGGAGAGAGAGAGAAACACTGGGGGAGGGAGAGAAACACTGGGGAGAGAGAGAAAAACTGGGGAGAGAGAGAAACACTGGCGAGAGAGAGAAACACTGGGGAGAGAGAGAGAGAAATACTGGGGGGAGGAGAGAAGGAAACACTGGTTGGGGAGAGAGAGAAACACTGGGCGGAGAGAGAGAGAAACACTGGGGGGAGGAGAGAGGGAAACACTGGGTGGAGAGAGAGAGAGAAACACTGGGGGGAGAGAGAGCGAGAAACACTGGGGGAGAGAAAGATTTAAACACTCGGGGGAGAGTGAGAGAGAAACACTGGGGGGAGAGAGAGAATGAAACACTGGGGGAGAGAGAGAAACACTGGGGGGAGAGAGAGAGAGAAAGACTGGGGGAGAGAGAGAAACACTGCGGGGAGGAGAGAGGGAAATACTGGGTGGAGAGAGAGAGAGAAACATTGGGGGAGAGAGAGAGAGAAAGACTGGGGGGAGAGAGAGAAACACTGTGAGGTGGAGAGAGAGAGAAACCATGGGGGGAGAGAGAGAAACACTGGGGAGAGAGAGAAACTTTGGGGAGAGAGAGAAACTCTGGGGAGAGATAGAAACACTGGGGGGAGAGAGAGAGAGAAACACTGGGGGAGAGAGAGAAACACTGGGAGGAGAGTGAGAAACACTGGGGGGAGAAGAGAGAGAAACACTGGGGAGGTGGACAGAGAGAAACACTGGGGAGAGAGAGAAAGATTGGGGAGAGAGATGAACTCTGGGGAGAGATAGAAACACTGGGGGGAGAGAGAGAGAGAAACACTGGGGGGAGAGAGAGAAACACTGGGGGGAGAGAGAGAAACACTGCGGGGAGGAGAGAGAGAAACACTGGGGCGGGGGACAGGGAGAGTAACACTGGGGATAGAGAGAGAGAGAAACACTGGGGGGAGAGATTGAGAGAGAAAAACAGGGGAGAGAGAGAAACACTGGGGAGTGAGAGAGAAACACTGGGTGGAGAGAGAGAGAGAAACAATGGGGGTGGGAGAGAGAGAGAAACACTGGGGGAGAGAGAGAGAAACAATGGGTGGAGAGAGCGAAACACTGGGGGGAGAGAGAGAGAAACAACGGGTGGAGAGAGCGAAACACTGGGGGGTGAGAGAGAGAGAAACACTGGGGAGGAGAGAGAGAAACACTGGGGGGACACAGAGGGAAACACTGTAGGGGAGAGAGAGAGAAACAATGGGGGGAGGGAGAGAGAAACACTGGGAGAGAGAGAGAGAAAGACTGGGGAGGGAGAGAGAGAGAAACGCTGGGGAGGGAGAGCGAGAGAAACACTGGGAGGAGTGAGAGAGAGAATCACTGGGGAGAGAGAGCGAGAAACAGTGGGGGGAGAGAGAGAAACACTGTGGAGAGAGAGAGAGAAACACTGGGGGGAGAGAGAGAGAGAAACACTGGGGAGAGAGAGAGGGACTAGAGAAAAACTGGGGTGAGACAGATAAACACTGGGGAGAGGGAGAGAAACATTGGGGGGAGAGAGAGAAACACTGGGGGACGAGAGGGAAACACTGGGTGGAGTAGAGATTGGGATACATTGCGGGGAGAGAGAGAGAAACACTGGGGGGGAGAGAGAAACACTGGGGGGAGAGAGAGAGAAACACTGTGGGGATAGAGAGAGAGAGAAACACTGGGGGGAGAGGGAGAGTCACTGGGGGGAGAGAGAGAGAGAGAGGAACACTGGTGGGCGAGAGGGAGAAACAGTGGGGGGAGGAGAGAGAAAGAAACACTGGGGGAGAGAGAGATAGAAGCACATGGTGTGGGAGAGAGAGAGAAACACTGGGTGGGGGAGAGAAAGAAAAACTGGGGGGAGAGAGAGAGAAATACTGGGGGTGAGAGAGAAACACTGGGGAGAGAGAGAAACACTGGGGAGTGAGAGAGAAACACCGGGGAGAGAGAGAGAAATACTGGGGGGTGAGAGAGAAACACTGGGGAGAGAGAGAAACACTGGGGAGAGAGAGAGAAACACCGGGGAGAGAGAGATAAATACTGGGGGGAGAGAGAGAAAAACTGGGGGGAGGAGAGAGTGAAACACTGGGGAGGGGGACAGAGAGAGAAACACTGGGGAGAGAGAGAGAGAAATACTGGGGGGGAGAGAGAGCGAAAAAAACTGGGGGCACACAAAGAGAGAGTGAAAAACTAGGGGGAGAGAGAGAGAGAAACACTGGGGGGGTGAGAGAGAGAAAACACTGTGGGGAGAGAGAGAGAAACACTGAGGGGAGGAGAGAGAGAGAAACACTGAGGGGAGAGAGAGAGAAACACTGGGGGAGATAGAGAAACACTGGGTGGCGGAGAGAGAGAGAAACACTGGGGGAGGGAGAGAAACACTGGGGAGAGAGAGAAAAACTGGGGAGAGAGAGAAACACTGGCGAGAGAGAGAAACACTGGGGAGAGAGAGAGAGAAATACTGGGGGGAGGAGAGAAGGAAACACTGGTTGGGGAGAGAGAGAAACACTGGGCGGAGAGAGAGAGAAACACTGGGGGGAGGAGAGAGGGAAACACTGGGTGGAGAGAGAGAGAGAAACACTGGGGGGAGAGAGAGCGAGAAACACTGGGGGAGAGAAAGATTTAAACACTCGGGGGAGAGTGAGAGAGAAACACTGGGGGGAGAGAGAGAATGAAACACTGGGGGAGAGAGAGAAACACTGGGGGGAGAGAGAGAGAGAAAGACTGGGGGAGAGAGAGAAACACTGCGGGGAGGAGAGAGGGAAATACTGGGTGGAGAGAGAGAGAGAAACATTGGGGGAGAGAGAGAGAGAAAGACTGGGGGGAGAGAGAGAAACACTGTGAGGTGGAGAGAGAGAGAAACCATGGGGGGAGAGAGAGAAACACTGGGGAGAGAGAGAAACTTTGGGGAGAGAGAGAAACTCTGGGGAGAGATAGAAACACTGGGGGGAGAGAGAGAGAGAAACACTGGGGGAGAGAGAGAAACACTGGGAGGAGAGTGAGAAACACTGGGGGGAGAAGAGAGAGAAACACTGGGGAGGTGGACAGAGAGAAACACTGGGGAGAGAGAGAAAGATTGGGGAGAGAGATGAACTCTGGGGAGAGATAGAAACACTGGGGGGAGAGAGAGAGAGAAACACTGGGGGGAGAGAGAGAAACACTGGGGGGAGAGAGAGAAACACTGCGGGGAGGAGAGAGAGAAACACTGGGGCGGGGGACAGGGAGAGTAACACTGGGGATAGAGAGAGAGAGAAACACTGGGGGGAGAGATTGAGAGAGAAAAACAGGGGAGAGAGAGAAACACTGGGGAGTGAGAGAGAAACACTGGGTGGAGAGAGAGAGAGAAACAATGGGGGTGGGAGAGAGAGAGAAACACTGGGGGGAGAGAGAGAGAAACAATGGGTGGAGAGAGCGAAACACTGGGGGGAGAGAGAGAGAAACAACGGGTGGAGAGAGCGAAACACTGGGGGGTGAGAGAGAGAGAAACACTGGGGAGGAGAGAGAGAAACACTGGGGGGACACAGAGGGAAACACTGTAGGGGAGAGAGAGAGAAACAATGGGGGGAGGGAGAGAGAAACACTGGGAGAGAGAGAGAGAAAGACTGGGGAGGGAGAGAGAGAGAAACGCTGGGGAGGGAGAGCGAGAGAAACACTGGGAGGAGTGAGAGAGAGAATCACTGGGGAGAGAGAGCGAGAAACAGTGGGGGGAGAGAGAGAAACACTGTGGAGAGAGAGAGAGAAACACTGGGGGGAGAGAGAGAGAGAAACACTGGGGAGAGAGAGAGGGACTAGAGAAAAACTGGGGTGAGACAGATAAACACTGGGGAGAGGGAGAGAAACATTGGGGGGAGAGAGAGAAACACTGGGGGACGAGAGGGAAACACTGGGTGGAGTAGAGATTGGGATACATTGCGGGGAGAGAGAGAGAAACACTGGGGGGGAGAGAGAAACACTGGGGGGAGAGAGAGAGAAACACTGTGGGGATAGAGAGAGAGAGAAACACTGGGGGGAGAGGGAGAGTCACTGGGGGGAGAGAGAGAGAGAGAGGAACACTGGTGGGCGAGAGGGAGAAACAGTGGGGGGAGGAGAGAGAAAGAAACACTGGGGGAGAGAGAGATAGAAGCACATGGTGTGGGAGAGAGAGAGAAACACTGGGTGGGGGAGAGAAAGAAAAACTGGGGGGAGAGAGAGAGAAATACTGGGGGTGAGAGAGAAACACTGGGGAGAGAGAGAAACACTGGGGAGTGAGAGAGAAACACCGGGGAGAGAGAGAGAAATACTGGGGGGTGAGAGAGAAACACTGGGGAGAGAGAGAAACACTGGGGAGAGAGAGAGAAACACCGGGGAGAGAGAGATAAATACTGGGGGGAGAGAGAGAAAAACTGGGGGGAGGAGAGAGTGAAACACTGGGGAGGGGGACAGAGAGAGAAACACTGGGGAGAGAGAGAGAGAAATACTGGGGGGGAGAGAGAGCGAAAAAAACTGGGGGCACACAAAGAGAGAGTGAAAAACTAGGGGGAGAGAGAGAGAGAAACACTGGGGGGGGTGAGAGAGAGAAAACACTGTGGGGAGAGAGAGAGAAACACTGAGGGGAGGAGAGAGAGAGAAACACTGAGGGGAGAGAGAGAGAAACACTGGGGGAGATAGAGAAACACTGGGTGGCGGAGAGAGAGAGAAACACTGGGGGAGGGAGAGAAACACTGGGGAGAGAGAGAAAAACTGGGGAGAGAGAGAAACACTGGCGAGAGAGAGAAACACTGGGGAGAGAGAGAGAGAAATACTGGGGGGAGGAGAGAAGGAAACACTGGTTGGGGAGAGAGAGAAACACTGGGCGGAGAGAGAGAGAAACACTGGGGGGAGGAGAGAGGGAAACACTGGGTGGAGAGAGAGAGAGAAACACTGGGGGGAGAGAGAGCGAGAAACACTGGGGGAGAGAAAGATTTAAACACTCGGGGGAGAGTGAGAGAGAAACACTGGGGGGAGAGAGAGAATGAAACACTGGGGGAGAGAGAGAAACACTGGGGGGAGAGAGAGAGAGAAAGACTGGGGGAGAGAGAGAAACACTGCGGGGAGGAGAGAGGGAAATACTGGGTGGAGAGAGAGAGAGAAACATTGGGGGAGAGAGAGAGAGAAAGACTGGGGGGAGAGAGAGAAACACTGTGAGGTGGAGAGAGAGAGAAACCATGGGGGGAGAGAGAGAAACACTGGGGAGAGAGAGAAACTTTGGGGAGAGAGAGAAACTCTGGGGAGAGATAGAAACACTGGGGGGAGAGAGAGAGAGAAACACTGGGGGAGAGAGAGAAACACTGGGAGGAGAGTGAGAAACACTGGGGGGAGAAGAGAGAGAAACACTGGGGAGGTGGACAGAGAGAAACACTGGGGAGAGAGAGAAAGATTGGGGAGAGAGATGAACTCTGGGGAGAGATAGAAACACTGGGGGGAGAGAGAGAGAGAAACACTGGGGGGAGAGAGAGAAACACTGGGGGGAGAGAGAGAAACACTGCGGGGAGGAGAGAGAGAAACACTGGGGCGGGGGACAGGGAGAGTAACACTGGGGATAGAGAGAGAGAGAAACACTGGGGGGAGAGATTGAGAGAGAAAAACAGGGGAGAGAGAGAAACACTGGGGAGTGAGAGAGAAACACTGGGTGGAGAGAGAGAGAGAAACAATGGGGGTGGGAGAGAGAGAGAAACACTGGGGGGAGAGAGAGAGAAACAATGGGTGGAGAGAGCGAAACACTGGGGGGAGAGAGAGAGAAACAACGGGTGGAGAGAGCGAAACACTGGGGGGTGAGAGAGAGAGAAACACTGGGGAGGAGAGAGAGAAACACTGGGGGGACACAGAGGGAAACACTGTAGGGGAGAGAGAGAGAAACAATGGGGGGAGGGAGAGAGAAACACTGGGAGAGAGAGAGAGAAAGACTGGGGAGGGAGAGAGAGAGAAACGCTGGGGAGGGAGAGCGAGAGAAACACTGGGAGGAGTGAGAGAGAGAATCACTGGGGAGAGAGAGAGAGAAACAGTGGGGGGAGAGAGAGAAACACTGTGGAGAGAGAGAGAGAAACACTGGGGGGAGAGAGAGAGAGAAACACTGGGGAGAGAGAGAGGGACTAGAGAAAAACTGGGGTGAGACAGATAAACACTGGGGAGAGGGAGAGAAACATTGGGGGGAGAGAGAGAAACACTGGGGGACGAGAGGGAAACACTGGGTGGAGTAGAGATTGGGATACATTGCGGGGAGAGAGAGAGAAACACTGGGGGGGAGAGAGAAACACTGGGGGGAGAGAGAGAGAAACACTGTGGGGATAGAGAGAGAGAGAAACACTGGGGGGAGAGGGAGAGTCACTGGGGGGAGAGAGAGAGAGAGAGGAACACTGGTGGGCGAGAGGGAGAAACAGTGGGGGGAGGAGAGAGAAAGAAACACTGGGGGAGAGAGAGATAGAAGCACATGGTGTGGGAGAGAGAGAGAAACACTGGGTGGGGGAGAGAAAGAAAAACTGGGGGGAGGAGAGAGGGTAACACTGGGTGGAGAGAGAGAGAGAAACACTGGGGGGAGAGAGAGAAACACTGGGGGAGGAGAGATTGAGATACACTGGGGGGAGAGAGAGATAAACACTGGGGGAGAGAGTGAGTGAGAAATACTGGGGGGAGAGAGAGAGAATCACTGGGGGGAGAGAGAGAGAGAGAGAAACACAGGTGGGAGGAGAGAGAGAAACACTGCGGGGGAGATAGAGAGAAACACTGGGGGGGAGAGAGAGAGAAACAGGGGGGGAGGGAGAGAGAAACACTGGGGGAGAGAGACAGAATGACTGGGGGAGAGAGAGAGAAACATTGGGGAGAGAGAGAGAGAAACAGTGTGGGGAGAGAGAGAAACACTGGGGAGAGAGAGAGAGCGAGAAACACTGGGGGAGAGAGAGAGAGAGAAACACTTGGGAGAGAGAGAGGAGGAGAGAAAGACTGGGGTGAGAGAGATAAACATTGGGGGTAGAGAGAGAAACACTGGGGGAAGAGAGAGAAACACTGGGGGGAGTAGAGATTGAGATACATTGGGGGGAGAGAGAGAGAAACACTGGGGGAGAGAGAGAAGCACTGGGGAGAGAGAGAGAAGCACTGCGGGGGGAGAGAGAAACATTGTGGGGAGAGAGAAAAACACTGGGGGGTGAGAGAGAAACACTGGGGGTCGGAGAGATTGGGATACACTGCGGGGAGAGAGAGAGAAACACTCGGGGGGAGAGAGAGAAACACTGCGGGGGAGAGAGAGAGAAACACTGGGGGGAGAGAGAGAGAGAAACACTGGGGGATGAGAGAGGGTAACACTGGGGGAGAGAGAGAAATACTGGGGGGAGAGAGAGAGAAACACTGGGGGGAGAGAGAGAGAAAGACTGGGGCGAGAGAGAGAGAAACACTGGGGGGAGAGAGAGAAAGACTGGGGGAGAGAGAGAAACAGTGGGGCGAGAGAGCGAGAAACACTGGGGGGAGATAGAGAAACAATGGGGGGCGGAGAGAGAGAGAAACACTGGGCGTGAGAGAGAAACTCTGGGGAGAGAGAGAGAAGCACTGGGAGGGGGAGAGAGAGACATTGGGGGGAGAGAGAGAAACACTGTTGGGTGAGAGAGAGAAACACTGGGGGGGGGAGAGAGAGAGAAACACTGTGGCCGAGAGAGAGAAACACTGGGGTGGATAGAGAAAGAGAGAAACACTGGGAGGGGGAGAGCGAGAAACACTGGGGGGAGAGAGAGAGAGAAACACTGGGGAGAGAGAGGGAGAAACAGTGGGGGGAGGAGAGAGAAAGAAACACTGGGGGGGAGAGAGAGAGAGAAACACATGGTGTGGGAGAGAGAGAGAAACACTGGGGGGAAACAGTGAAACACTGGGGGAGAGAGAGAAACACTGGGGGAGGAGAGATTGAGATACACTGGGGTGAGAGAGAGAGAAACACTGGGGGAGAGAGAGAGTGAAACACTGGGGGGAGCGAGCGAGAAATACTGGGGGGAGAAGAGAGAAACACTGGGGGGGAGAGAGAGAAACAGTGGGGGGAGGAGAGATTGAGATACACTGGGGGGAGAGAGAGAGAAACACTGGGGGGGAGAGAGAGAAACACTGGGGGGAGAGAGAGAGAGAAACACTGGGGGAGGAGAGAGGGTAACACTGGGGGAGAGAGAGAAATACTGGGGGGAGAGAGAGAGAAACACTGGGGGGAGAGAGAGAGAAAGACTGGGGCGAGAGAGAGAGAAACACTGGGGGGAGAGAGAGAAAGACTGGGGGGAGAGAGAGAAACAGTGGGGCGAGAGAGCGAGAAACACTGGGGGGAGATAGAGAAACAATGGGGGGCGGAGAGAGAGAGAAACACTGGGCGTGAGAGAGAAACTCTGGGGAGAGAGAGAGAAGCACTGGGAGGGGGAGAGAGAAACATTGGGGGAGAGAGAGAAACACTGTTGGGTGAGAGAGAGAAACACTGGGGGGGGGAGAGAGAGAGAAACACTGTGGCCGAAAGAGAGAAACACTGGGGTGGATAGAGAAAGAGAGAAACACTGGTAGGGGGAGAGCGAGAAACACTGGGGGGAGAGAGAGAGAGAAACATTGTGGGGAGAGAGAGGGAGAAACAGTGGGGGAGGAGAGAGAAAGAAACACTGGGGGAGAGAGAGAGAGAGAAACACATGGTGTGGGAGAGAGAGAGAAACACTGGGGGGAAACAGTGAAACACTGGGGGAGAGAGAGAAACACTGGGGGAGGAGAGAGGGTAACACTGGGGGAGAGAGAGAAATACTGGGGGGAGAGAGAAACACTGGGGAGAGAGAGAGAAACATCGGAGAGAGAGAGAAATACTGGGGGGAGAGAGAGAGAGAAAGACTGGGGGGAGAGAGAGAAACACTGCGGGGAGGAGAGAGGGAAACACTGGGTGGAGAGAGAGAGAGAATCAATGGGGGAGAGAGAGAGATAGAAACACTGGGGGGCGAGAGAGAAACACTGCGGGGAGGAGAGAGGGACACACTGGGTAGAGAGAGAGAGAAACAATGGGGGAGAGAGAGAGAGAAACACTGGGGGAGAGAATGATTTAAACAGTAGGGAGAGAGAGAGAGAAACACTGGGGGGAGAGAGAGAGAGAAACATTGGGGGGAGATAGAGAAACACTGGGGTGCGGAGAGGGAGAGAAACACTGGGGGTGAGAGAGAAACACTGGGGAGAGAGAGAAACACTGGGGAGAGAGAGAGAAACACCGGGGAGAGAGAGATAAATACTGGGGGGAGAGAGAGAAAAACTGGGGGGAGGAGAGAGTGAAACACTGGGGAGGGGGACAGAGAGAGAAACACTGGGGAGAGAGAGAGAGAAATACTGGGGGGGAGAGAGAGCGAAAAAAACTGGGGGCACACAAAGAGAGAGTGAAAAACTAGGGGGAGAGAGAGAGAGAAACACTGGGGGGGTGAGAGAGAGAAAACACTGTGGGGAGAGAGAGAGAAACACTGAGGGGAGGAGAGAGAGAGAAACACTGAGGGGAGAGAGAGAGAAACACTGGGGGAGATAGAGAAACACTGGGTGGCGGAGAGAGAGAGAAACACTGGGGGAGGGAGAGAAACACTGGGGAGAGAGAGAAAAACTGGGGAGAGAGAGAAACACTGGCGAGAGAGAGAAACACTGGGGAGAGAGAGAGAGAAATACTGGGGGGAGGAGAGAAGGAAACACTGGTTGGGGAGAGAGAGAAACACTGGGCGGAGAGAGAGAGAAACACTGGGGGGAGGAGAGAGGGAAACACTGGGTGGAGAGAGAGAGAGAAACACTGGGGGGAGAGAGAGCGAGAAACACTGGGGGAGAGAAAGATTTAAACACTCGGGGGAGAGTGAGAGAGAAACACTGGGGGGAGAGAGAGAATGAAACACTGGGGGAGAGAGAGAAACACTGGGGGGAAAGAGAGAGAGAAAGACTGGGGGAGAGAGAGAAACACTGCGGGGAGGAGAGAGGGAAATACTGGGTGGAGAGAGAGAGAGAAACATTTGGGGAGAGAGAGAGAGAAAGACTGGGGGGAGAGAGAGAAACACTGTGAGGTGGAGAGAGAGAGAAACCATGGGGGGAGAGAGAGAAACACTGGGGAGAGAGAGAAACTTTGGGGAGAGAGAGAAACTCTGGGGAGAGATAGAAACACTGGGGGGAGAGAGAGGGAAACACTGGGGGAGAGAGAGAAACACTGGGAGGAGAGTGAGAAACAGTGGGGGGAGAAGAGAGAGAAACACTGGGGAGGTGGACAGAGAGAAACACTGGGGAGAGAGAGAAAGATTGGGGAGAGAGATGAACTCTGGGGAGAGATAGAAACACTGGGGGGAGAGAGAGAGAGAAACACTGGGGGGAGAGAGAGAAACACTGGGGGGAGAGAGAGAAACACTGCGGGGAGGAGAGAGAGAAACACTGGGGCGGGGGACAGGGAGAGTAACACTGGGGATAGAGAGAGAGAGAAACACTGGGGGGAGAGATAGAGAGAGAAAAACAGGGGAGAGAGAGAAACACTGGGGAGTGAGAGAGAAACACTGGGTGGAGAGAGAGAGAGAAACAATGGGGGTGGGAGAGAGAGAGAAACACTGGGGGGAGAGAGAGAGAAACAATGGGTGGAGAGAGCGAAACACTGGGGGGAGAGAGAGAGAAACAACGGGTGGAGAGAGCGAAACACTGGGGGGTGAGAGAGAGAGAAACACTGGGGAGGAGAGAGAGAAACACTGGGGGGACACAGAGGGAAACACTGTAGGGGAGAGAGAGAGAAACAATGGGGGGAGGGAGAGAGAAACACTGGGAGAGAGAGAGAGAAAGACTGGGGAGGGAGAGAGAGAGAAACGCTGGGGAGGGAGAGCGAGAGAAACACTGGGAGGAGTGAGAGAGAGAATCACTGGGGAGAGAGAGAGAGAAACAGTGGGGGGAGAGAGAGAAACACTGGGGGACGAGAGGGAAACACTGGGTGGAGTAGAGATTGGGATACATTGCGGGGAGAGAGAGAGAAACACTGGGGGGGGGAGAGAGAAACACTGGGGGGAGAGAGAGAGAAACACTGTGGGGATAGAGAGAGAGAGAAACACTGGGGGGAGAGGGAGAGTCACTGGGGGGGGAGAGAGAGAGAGAGGAACACTGGTGGGCGAGAGGGAGAAACAGTGGGGGGAGGAGAGAGAAAGAAACACTGGGGGAGAGAGAGAGAGAAGCACATGGTGTGGGAGAGAGAGAGAAACACTGGGTGGGGGAGAGAAAGAAAAACTGGGGGGAGGAGAGAGGGTAACACTGGGTGGAGAGAGAGAGAGAAACACTGGGGGGAGAGAGAGAAACACTGGGGGAGGAGAGATTGAGATACACTGGGGGGAGAGAGAGATAAACACTGGGGGAGAGAGTGAGTGAGAAATACTGGGGGGAGAGAGAGAGAATCACTGGGGGGAGAGAGAGAGAGAGAGAAACACAGGTGGGAGGAGAGAGAGAAACACTGCGGGGGAGATAGAGAGAAACACTGGGGGGGAGAGAGAGAGAAACAGGGGGGAGGGAGAGAGAAACACTGGGGGAGAGAGACAGAATGACTGGGGGAGAGAGAGAGAAACATTGGGGAGAGAGAGAGAGAAACAGTGTGGGGAGAGAGAGAAACACTGGGGAGAGAGAGAGAGCGAGAAACACTGGGAGAGAGAGAGAGAGAGAAACACTTGGGAGAGAGAGAGGAGGAGAGAAAGACTGGGGTGAGAGAGATAAACATTGGGGGTAGAGAGAGAAACACTGGGGGAAGAGAGAGAAACACTGGGGGGAGTAGAGATTGAGATACATTGGGGGGAGAGAGAAAAACACTGGGGGGTGAGAGAGAAACTCTGGGGGTCGGAGAGATTGGGATACACTGCGGGGAGAGAGAGAGAAACACTGGGGGGTAGAGAGAGAAACACAGGTGGGAGGAGAGAGAGAAACACTGCGGGGGAGATAGAGAGAAACACTGGGGGGGAGAGAGAGAGAAACAGGGGGGGAGGGAGAGAGAAACACTGGGGGAGAGAGACAGAATGACTGGGGGAGAGAGAGAGAAACATTGGGGAGAGAGAGAGAGAAACAGTGTGGGGAGAGAGAGAAACACTGGGGAGAGAGAGAGAGCGAGAAACACTGGGGGAGAGAGAGAGAGAGAAACACTTGGGAGAGAGAGAGGAGGAGAGAAAGACTGGGGTGAGAGAGATAAACATTGGGGGTAGAGAGAGAAACACTGGGGGAAGAGAGAGAAACACTGGGGGGAGTAGAGATTGAGATACATTGGGGGGAGAGAGAGAGAAACACTGGGGGAGAGAGAGAAGCACTGGGGAGAGAGAGAGAAGCACTGCGGGGGGAGAGAGAAACATTGTGGGGAGAGAGAAAAACACTGGGGGGTGAGAGAGAAACACTGGGGGTCGGAGAGATTGGGATACACTGCGGGGAGAGAGAGAGAAACACTCGGGGGGAGAGAGAGAAACACTGCGGGGGAGAGAGAGAGAAACACTGGGGGGAGAGAGAGAGAGAAACACTGGGGGAGGAGAGAGGGTAACACTGGGGGAGAGAGAGAAATACTGGGGGGAGAGAGAGAGAAACACTGGGGGGAGAGAGAGAGAAAGACTGGGGCGAGAGAGAGAGAAACACTGGGGGGAGAGAGAGAAAGACTGGGGGAGAGAGAGAAACAGTGGGGCGAGAGAGCGAGAAACACTGGGGGGAGATAGAGAAACAATGGGGGGCGGAGAGAGAGAGAAACACTGGGCGTGAGAGAGAAACTCTGGGGAGAGAGAGAGAAGCACTGGGAGGGGGAGAGAGAAACATTGGGGGGAGAGAGAGAAACACTGTTGGGTGAGAGAGAGAAACACTGGGGGGGGGAGAGAGAGAGAAACACTGTGGCCGAGAGAGAGAAACACTGGGGTGGATAGAGAAAGAGAGAAACACTGGGAGGGGGAGAGCGAGAAACACTGGGGGGAGAGAGAGAGAGAAACACTGGGGAGAGAGAGGGAGAAACAGTGGGGGGAGGAGAGAGAAAGAAACACTGGGGGAGAGAGAGAGAGAGAAACACATGGTGTGGGAGAGAGAGAGAAACACTGGGGGGAAACAGTGAAACACTGGGGGAGAGAGAGAAACACTGGGGGAGGAGAGATTGAGATACACTGGGGTGAGAGAGAGAGAAACACTGGGGGAGAGAGAGAGTGAAACACTGGGGGGAGCGAGCGAGAAATACTGGGGGGAGAAGAGAGAAACACTGGGGGGGAGAGAGAGAAACAGTGGGGGGAGGAGAGATTGAGATACACTGGGGGGAGAGAGAGAGAAACACTGGGGGGGAGAGAGAGAAACACTGGGGGGAGAGAGAGAGAGAAACACTGGGGGAGGAGAGAGGGTAACACTGGGGGAGAGAGAGAAATACTGGGGGGAGAGAGAGAGAAACACTGGGGGGAGAGAGAGAGAAAGACTGGGGCGAGAGAGAGAGAAACACTGGGGGGAGAGAGAGAAAGACTGGGGGGAGAGAGAGAAACAGTGGGGCGAGAGAGCGAGAAACACTGGGGGGAGATAGAGAAACAATGGGGGGCGGAGAGAGAGAGAAACACTGGGCGTGAGAGAGAAACTCTGGGGAGAGAGAGAGAAGCACTGGGAGGGGGAGAGAGAAACATTGGGGGAGAGAGAGAAACACTGTTGGGTGAGAGAGAGAAACACTGGGGGGGGGAGAGAGAGAGAAACACTGTGGCCGAAAGAGAGAAACACTGGGGTGGATAGAGAAAGAGAGAAACACTGGTAGGGGGAGAGCGAGAAACACTGGGGGGAGAGAGAGAGAGAAACATTGTGGGGAGAGAGAGGGAGAAACAGTGGGGGGAGGAGAGAGAAAGAAACACTGGGGGAGAGAGAGAGAGAGAAACACATGGTGTGGGAGAGAGAGAGAAACACTGGGGGGAAACAGTGAAACACTGGGGGAGAGAGAGAAACACTGGGGGAGGAGAGAGGGTAACACTGGGGGAGAGAGAGAAATACTGGGGGGAGAGAGAAACACTGGGGAGAGAGAGAGAAACATCGGAGAGAGAGAGAAATACTGGGGGGAGAGAGAGAGAGAAAGACTGGGGGGAGAGAGAGAAACACTGCGGGGAGGAGAGAGGGAAACACTGGGTGGAGAGAGAGAGAGAATCAATGGGGGAGAGAGAGAGATAGAAACACTGGGGGGCGAGAGAGAAACACTGCGGGGAGGAGAGAGGGACACACTGGGTAGAGAGAGAGAGAAACAATGGGGGAGAGAGAGAGAGAAACACTGGGGGAGAGAATGATTTAAACAGTAGGGAGAGAGAGAGAGAAACACTGGGGGGAGAGAGAGAGAGAAACATTGGGGGGAGATAGAGAAACACTGGGGTGCGGAGAGGGAGAGAAACACTGGGGGTGAGAGAGAAACACTGGGGAGAGAGAGAAACACTGGGGAGAGAGAGAGAAACACCGGGGAGAGAGAGATAAATACTGGGGGGAGAGAGAGAAAAACTGGGGGGAGGAGAGAGTGAAACACTGGGGAGGGGGACAGAGAGAGAAACACTGGGGAGAGAGAGAGAGAAATACTGGGGGGGAGAGAGAGCGAAAAAAACTGGGGGCACACAAAGAGAGAGTGAAAAACTAGGGGGAGAGAGAGAGAGAAACACTGGGGGGGTGAGAGAGAGAAAACACTGTGGGGAGAGAGAGAGAAACACTGAGGGGAGGAGAGAGAGAGAAACACTGAGGGGAGAGAGAGAGAAACACTGGGGGAGATAGAGAAACACTGGGTGGCGGAGAGAGAGAGAAACACTGGGGGAGGGAGAGAAACACTGGGGAGAGAGAGAAAAACTGGGGAGAGAGAGAAACACTGGCGAGAGAGAGAAACACTGGGGAGAGAGAGAGAGAAATACTGGGGGGAGGAGAGAAGGAAACACTGGTTGGGGAGAGAGAGAAACACTGGGCGGAGAGAGAGAGAAACACTGGGGGGAGGAGAGAGGGAAACACTGGGTGGAGAGAGAGAGAGAAACACTGGGGGGAGAGAGAGCGAGAAACACTGGGGGAGAGAAAGATTTAAACACTCGGGGGAGAGTGAGAGAGAAACACTGGGGGGAGAGAGAGAATGAAACACTGGGGGAGAGAGAGAAACACTGGGGGGAGAGAGAGAGAGAAAGACTGGGGGAGAGAGAGAAACACTGCGGGGAGGAGAGAGGGAAATACTGGGTGGAGAGAGAGAGAGAAACATTGGGGGAGAGAGAGAGAGAAAGACTGGGGGGAGAGAGAGAAACACTGTGAGGTGGAGAGAGAGAGAAACCATGGGGGGAGAGAGAGAAACACTGGGGAGAGAGAGAAACTTTGGGGAGAGAGAGAAACTCTGGGGAGAGATAGAAACACTGGGGGGAGAGAGAGAGAGAAACACTGGGGGAGAGAGAGAAACACTGGGAGGAGAGTGAGAAACACTGGGGGGAGAAGAGAGAGAAACACTGGGGAGGTGGACAGAGAGAAACACTGGGGAGACAGAGAAAGATTGGGGAGAGAGATGAACTCTGGGGAGAGATAGAAACACTGGGGGGAGAGAGAGAGAGAAACACTGGGGGGAGAGAGAGAAACACTGGGGGGAGAGAGAGAAACACTGCGGGGAGGAGAGAGAGAAACACTGGGGCGGGGGACAGGGAGAGTAACACTGGGGATAGAGAGAGAGAGAAACACTGGGGGGAGAGATTGAGAGAGAAAAACAGGGGAGAGAGAGAAACACTGGGGAGTGAGAGAGAAACACTGGGTGGAGAGAGAGAGAGAAACAATGGGGGTGGGAGAGAGAGAGAAACACTGGGTGAGAGAGAGAGAGAGAAACACTGGGGTGAGAGAGAGATAGAGAAACACTGGGGGGCGAGAGAGAGAGAAACACTGCCGGGAGGAGAGAGGGAAACACTGGGTGGAGAGAGAGAGAGAAACACTGAGGGAGAGAGAGAGAGAAACACTGGGGGAGAGAAAGATTTAAACACTAGGGGAGAGAGAGAGAGACACACAGGGGGTGAGAGAGAAACACTGGGGAGAGAGAGAAACACTGGGGAGAGAGAGAGAAACACCGGGGAGAGAGAGAGAAATACTGGGGGGAGAGAGAGAAAAACTGGGGGGAGGAGAGAGTGAAACACTGGGGAGGGGGACAGAGAGAGAAACACTGGGGGAGAGAGAGAAACACTGCGGGGAGGAGAGAGGGAAATACTGGGTGGAGAGAGAGAGAGAAACATTTGGGGAGAGAGAGAGAGAAAGACTGGGGGGAGAGAGAGAAACACTGTGAGGTGGAGAGAGAGAGAAACCATGGGGGGAGAGAGAGAAACACTGGGGAGAGAGAGAAACTTTGGGGAGAGAGAGAAACTCTGGGGAGAGATAGAAACACTGGGGGGAGAGAGAGGGAAACACTGGGGGAGAGAGAGAAACACTGGGAGGAGAGTGAGAAACACTGGGGGGAGAAGAGAGAGAAACACTGGGGAGGTGGACAGAGAGAAACACTGGGGAGAGAGAGAAAGATTGGGGAGAGAGATGAACTCTGGGGAGAGATAGAAACACTGGGGGGAGAGAGAGAGAGAAACACTGGGGGGAGAGAGAGAAACACTGGGGGGAGAGAGAGAAACACTGCGGGGAGGAGAGAGAGAAACACTGGGGCGGGGGACAGGGAGAGTAACACTGGGGATAGAGAGAGAGAGAAACACTGGGGGGAGAGATAGAGAGAGAAAAACAGGGGAGAGAGAGAAACACTGGGGAGTGAGAGAGAAACACTGGGTGGAGAGAGAGAGAGAAACAATGGGGGTGGGAGAGAGAGAGAAACACTGGGGGGAGAGAGAGAGAAACAATGGGTGGAGAGAGCGAAACACTGGGGGGAGAGAGAGAGAAACAACGGGTGGAGAGAGCGAAACACTGGGGGGTGAGAGAGAGAGAAACACTGGGGAGGAGAGAGAGAAACACTGGGGGGACACAGAGGGAAACACTGTAGGGGAGAGAGAGAGAAACAATGGGGGGAGGGAGAGAGAAACACTGGGAGAGAGAGAGAGAAAGACTGGGGAGGGAGAGAGAGAGAAACGCTGGGGAGGGAGAGCGAGAGAAACACTGGGAGGAGTGAGAGAGAGAATCACTGGGGAGAGAGAGAGAGAAACAGTGGGGGGAGAGAGAGAAACACTGGGGGACGAGAGGGAAACACTGGGTGGAGTAGAGATTGGGATACATTGCGGGGAGAGAGAGAGAAACACTGGGGGGGGGGAGAGAGAAACACTGGGGGGAGAGAGAGAGAAACACTGTGGGGATAGAGAGAGAGAGAAACACTGGGGGGAGAGGGAGAGTCACTGGGGGGGGAGAGAGAGAGAGAGGAACACTGGTGGGCGAGAGGGAGAAACAGTGGGGGGAGGAGAGAGAAAGAAACACTGGGGGAGAGAGAGAGAGAAGCACATGGTGTGGGAGAGAGAGAGAAACACTGGGTGGGGGAGAGAAAGAAAAACTGGGGGGAGGAGAGAGGGTAACACTGGGTGGAGAGAGAGAGAGAAACACTGGGGGGAGAGAGAGAAACACTGGGGGAGGAGAGATTGAGATACACTGGGGGGAGAGAGAGATAAACACTGGGGGAGAGAGTGAGTGAGAAATACTGGGGGGAGAGAGAGAGAATCACTGGGGGGAGAGAGAGAGAGAGAGAAACACAGGTGGGAGGAGAGAGAGAAACACTGCGGGGGAGATAGAGAGAAACACTGGGGGGGAGAGAGAGAGAAACAGGGGGGAGGGAGAGAGAAACACTGGGGGAGAGAGACAGAATGACTGGGGGAGAGAGAGAGAAACATTGGGGAGAGAGAGAGAGAAACAGTGTGGGGAGAGAGAGAAACACTGGGGAGAGAGAGAGAGCGAGAAACACTGGGAGAGAGAGAGAGAGAGAAACACTTGGGAGAGAGAGAGGAGGAGAGAAAGACTGGGGTGAGAGAGATAAACATTGGGGGTAGAGAGAGAAACACTGGGGGAAGAGAGAGAAACACTGGGGGGAGTAGAGATTGAGATACATTGGGGGGAGAGAGAAAGAAACACTGGGGGAGAGAGAGAAGCACTGGGGAGAGAGAGAGAAGCACTGCGGGGGGAGAGAGAAACATTGTGGGGAGAGAGAAAAACACTGGGGGGTGAGAGAGAAACTCTGGGGGTCGGAGAGATTGGGATACACTGCGGGGAGAGAGAGAGAAACACTGGGGGGGAGAGAGAGAAACACTGGGGGGGAGAGAGAGAGAAACACTGGGGGGAGAGAGAGAGAGAAACACTGGGGGAGGAGAGAGGGTAACACTGGGGGAGAGAGAGAAATACTGGGGGGAGAGAGAGAGAAACACTGGGGGGAGAGAGAGAGAAAGACTGGGGCGAGAGAGAGAGAAACACTGGGGGGAGAGAGAGAAACACTGGGGGGAGAGAGAGAAACACTGCGGGGAGGAGAGAGAGAAACACTGGGGCGGGGGACAGGGAGAGTAACACTGGGGATAGAGAGAGAGAGAAACACTGGGGGGAGAGATAGAGAGAGAAAAACAGGGGAGAGAGAGAAACACTGGGGAGTGAGAGAGAAACACTGGGTGGAGAGAGAGAGAGAAACAATGGGGGTGGGAGAGAGAGAGAAACACTGGGGGGAGAGAGAGAGAAACAATGGGTGGAGAGAGCGAAACACTGGGGAGAGAGAGAGAGAAACAACGGGTGGAGAGAGCGAAACACTGGGGGGTGAGAGAGAGAGAAACACTGGGGAGGAGAGAGAGAAACACTGGGGGGACACAGAGGGAAACACTGTAGGGGAGAGAGAGAGAAACAATGGGGGGAGGGAGAGAGAAACACTGGGAGAGAGAGAGAGAAAGACTGGGGAGGGAGAGAGAGAGAAACGCTGGGGAGGGAGAGCGAGAGAAACACTGGGAGGAGTGAGAGAGAGAATCACTGGGGAGAGAGAGAGAGAAACAGTGGGGGGAGAGAGAGAAACACTGGGGGACGAGAGGGAAACACTGGGTGGAGTAGAGATTGGGATACATTGCGGGGAGAGAGAGAGAAACACTGGGGGGGGGAGAGAGAAACACTGGGGGGAGAGAGAGAGAAACACTGTGGGGATAGAGAGAGAGAGAAACACTGGGGGGAGAGGGAGAGTCACTGGGGGGGGAGAGAGAGAGAGAGAAACACTGGGTGGGGGAGAGAAAGAAAAACTGGGGGGAGGAGAGAGGGTAACACTGGGTGGAGAGAGAGAGAGAAACACTGGGGGGAGAGAGAGAAACACTGGGGGAGGAGAGATTGAGATACACTGGGGGGAGAGAGAGATAAACACTGGGGGAGAGAGTGAGTGAGAAATACTGGGGGGAGAGAGAGAGAATCACTGGGGGGAGAGAGAGAGAGAGAGAAACACAGGTGGGAGGAGAGAGAGAAACACTGCGGGGGAGATAGAGAGAAACACTGGGGGGGAGAGAGAGAGAAACAGGGGGGAGGGAGAGAGAAACACTGGGGGAGAGAGACAGAATGACTGGGGGAGAGAGAGAGAAACATTGGGGAGAGAGAAACAGTGTGGGGAGAGAGAGAAACACTGGGGAGAGAGAGAGAGCGAGAAACACTGGGGGAGAGAGAGAGAGAGAAACACTTGGGAGAGAGAGAGGAGGAGAGAAAGACTGGGGTGAGAGAGATAAACATTGGGGGTAGAGAGAGAAACACTGGGGGAAGAGAGAGAAACACTGGGGGGAGTAGAGATTGAGATACATTGGGGGGAGAGAGAGAGAAACACTGGGGGAGAGAGAGAAGCACTGGGGAGAGAGAGAGAAGCACTGCGGGGGGAGAGAGAAACATTGTGGGGAGAGAGAAAAACACTGGGGGGTGAGAGAGAAACACTGGGGGTCGGAGAGATTGGGATACACTGCGGGGAGAGAGAGAGAAACACTGGGGGGGAGAGAGAGAAACACTGGGGGGGAGAGAGAGAGAAACACTGGGGGGAGAGAGAGAGAGAAACACTGGGGGAGGAGAGAGGGTAACACTGGGGGAGAGAGAGAAATACTGGGGGGAGAGAGAGAGAAACACTGGGGGGAGAGAGAGAGAAAGACTGGGGCGAGAGAGAGAGAAACACTGGGGGGAGAGAGAGAAAGACTGGGGGAGAGAGAGAAACAGTGGGTCGAGAGAGCGAGAAACACTGGGGGGAGATAGAGAAACAATGGGGGGCGGAGAGAGAGAGAAACACTGGGCGTGAGAGAGAAACTCTGGGGAGAGAGAGAGAAGCACTGGGAGGGGGAGAGAGAAACATTGGGGGGAGAGAGAGAAACACTGTTGGGTGAGAGAGAGAAACACTGGGGGGGGAGAGAGAGAGAAACATTGTGGCCGAGAGAGAGAAACACTGGGGTGGATAGAGAAAGAGAGAAACACTGGGAGGGGGAGAGCGAGAAACACTGGGGGGAGAGAGAGAGAGAAACACTGGGGAGAGAGAGGGAGAAACAGTGGGGGGAGGAGAGAGAAAGAAACACTGGGGGAGAGAGAGAGAGAGAAACACATGGTGTGGGAGAGAGAGAGAAACACTGGGGGGAAACAGTGAAACACTGGGGGAGAGAGAGAAACACTGGGGGAGGAGAGATTGAGATACACTGGGGTGGGAGAGAGAGAAACACTGGGGGAGAGAGAGAGTGAAACACTGGGGGGAGCGAGCGAGAAATACTGGGGGGAGAAGAGAGAAACACTGGGGGGGAGAGAGAGAAACAGTGGGGGGAGGAGAGATTGAGATACACTGGGGGGAGAGAGAGAGAAACACTGGGGGGGAGAGAGAGAAACACTGGGGGGAGAGAGAGAGAGAAACACTGGGGGAGGAGAGAGGGTAACACTGGGGGAGAGAGAGAAATACTGGGGGGAGAGAGAGAGAAACACTGGGGGGAGAGAGAGAGAAAGACTGGGGCGAGAGAGAGAGAAACACTGGGGGGAGAGAGAGAAAGACTGGGGGGAGAGAGAGAAACAGTGGGGCGAGAGAGCGAGAAACACTGGGGGGAGATAGAGAAACAATGGGGGGCGGAGAGAGAGAGAAACACTGGGCGTGAGAGAGAAACTCTGGGGAGAGAGAGAGAAGCACTGGGAGGGGGAGAGAGAAACATTGGGGGGAGAGAGAGAAACACTGTTGGGTGAGAGAGAGAAACACTGGGGGGGGAGAGAGAGAGAAACACTGTGGCCGAGAGAGAGAAACACTGGGGTGGATAGAGAAAGAGAGAAACACTGGGAGGGGGAGAGCGAGAAACACTGGGGGGAGAGAGAGAGAGAAACACTGGGGAGAGAGAGGGAGAAACAGTGGGGGGAGGAGAGAGAAAGAAACACTGGGGGAGAGAGAGAGAGAGAAACACATGGTGTGGGAGAGAGAGAGAAACACTGGGGGGAAACAGTGAAACACTGGGGGAGAGAGAGAAACACTGGGGGAGGAGAGATTGAGATACACTGGGGTGAGAGAGAGAGAAACACTGGGGGAGAGAGAGAGTGAAACACTGGGGGGAGCGAGCGAGAAATACTGGGGGGAGAAGAGAGAAACACTGGGGGGGAGAGAGAGAAACAGTGGGGGGAGGAGAGATTGAGATACACTGGGGGGAGAGAGAGAGAAAGACTGGGGCGAGAGAGAGAGAGAAACACTGGGGGGAGAGAGAGAGAAACACTGGGGGGAGAGGGAGAAACAGTGGGGCGAGAGAGAGAGAAACAATGGGGGGGAGATAGAGCTACAATGGGGGGCGGAGAGAGAGAGAAACATTGGGGAGAGAGAGAACACTGGGGAGAGAGAGAGAAACACCGGGGAGACAGAGAGAAATACTGGGGGGAGAGGGAGAAACACTGGGTGAAGAGAGAGAGAAACACTGGGGTGAGAGTGAGAGAGAGAGAAAAACACTGGGAGGGGGGGAGAGAGAGAGACACATTGGGGGGGCGAGAGAGAGAGAAACACTGCGGGAAGGAGAGAGGGAAACACTGGGGGGAGAGAAAGAAACATTGCGGGGAGAGAGAGAAACACTGGGGAAGAGAGAGAAACAATGGGGGGAGTAGAGATTGGGATACATTGGGGGGAGAGAGAGAGAGAAACACTGGGGGAGAGAGAGAAACACTGGGGAGAGAGAGAGAAGCAATGCGGGGGAGAGAAAAACATTGGGTGGAGAGACAGAAACACTGGGAGTGAGAGAGAAACACTGGGGGGAGGAGAGATTGGGATAAAGTGGGGGGAGAGAGAGAGAAACACTGGGGGGAGAGAGAGAAATACTGGGGGGAGATAGAGAAACACGGGGGGGATAGAGAGAGAGAGAAACGCTGGGGAGGGAGAGAGAGAGAAACACTGGGAGGAGTGAGAGAGAGAATCACTGGGGAGAGAGAGAGAGAAACAGTGGGGGGAGAGAGAGAAACACTGTTGAGAGAGAGAGAGAAACACTGGGGGGAGAGAGAGAGAGAAACGCTGGTGAGAGAGAGAGAAACATTGGGGGGAGAGAGAGAAACACTGGGGGACGAGAGGGAAACACTGGGTGGAGTAGAGATTGGGATACATTGCGGGGAGAGAGAGAGAAACACTGGGGGGGAGAGAGAAACACTGGGGGGAGAGAGAGAGAAACACTGTGGGGATAGAGAGAGAGAGAAACACTGGGGGAAGAGGGAGAGTCACTGGGGGGAGAGAGAGAGAGAGAGGAACACTGGTGGGCGAGAGGGAGAAACAGTGGGGGGAGGAGAGAGAAAGAAACACTGGGGGAGAGAGAGATAGAAGCACATGGTGTGGGAGAGAGAGAGAAACACTGGGTGGGGGAGAGAGAGAAACACTGGGGGAGGAGAGATTGAGATACACTGGGGGGAGAGAGAGATAAACACTGGGGGAGAGAGTGAGTGAGAAATACTGGGGGGAGAGAGAGAGAGAAACACTGGGGGGAGAGAGAGAAACACTGGGGGAGAGAGTGAGTGAGAAATACTGGGGGGAGAGAGAGAGAATCACTGGGGGGAGAGAGAGAGAGAGAGAAACACAGGTGGGAGGAGAGAGAGAAACACTGCGGGGGAGATAGAGAGAAACACTGGGGGGGAGAGAGAGAGAAACAGGGGGGGTAGGGAGAGAGAAACACTGGGGGAGAGAGACAGAATGACTGGGGGGAGAGAGAGAAAAACATTGGGGAGAGAGAGAGAGAAACAGTGTGGGGAGAGAGAGAAACACTGCGGAGAGAGAGAGAGAGCGAGAAACACTGGGGGAGAGAGAGAGAGAGAAACACTTGGGAGAGAGAGAGGGAGAGAGAAAGACTGGGGTGAGAGAGATAAACATTGGGGGGAGAGAGAGAAACACTGGGGGAAGAGAGAGAAACACTGGGGGGAGTAGAGATTGAGATACATTGGGGGGAGAGAGAGAGAAACACTGGGGGAGAGAGAGAAACATTGTGGGGAGAGAGAGAAACACTGGGGGGTGAGAGAGAAGCACTGCGGGGGGAGAGAGAAACATTGTGGGGAGAGAGAGAAACACTGGGGGGTGAGAGAGAAACACTGGGGGTCGGAGAGATTGGGATACACTGCGGGGAGAGAGAGAGAAACACTGGGGGGGAGAGAGAGAAACACTGGGGGGAGAGAGAGAGAGAAACACTGGGGGAGGAGAGAGGGTAACACTGGGGGAGAGAGAGAAATACTGGGGGGAGAGAGAGAGAAACACTGGGGGGAGAGAGAGAGAAAGACTGGGGCGAGAGGGAGAGAAACACTGGGGGGAGAGAGAGAAAGACTGGGGGGAGAGAGAGAAACATCGGGGCGAGAGAGCGAGAAACACTGTGGGGAGATAGAGAAACACTGGGCGTGAGAGAGAAACTCTGGGGAGAGAGAGAGAAGCACTGGGAGGGGGAGAGAGAAACATTGGGGGGAGAGAGAGAAACACTGTTGGGTGAGAGAGAGAAACACTGGGGGGGGAGAGAGAGAGAAACACTGTGGCCGAGAGAGAGAAACACTGGGGGGGATAGAGAAACAGAGAAACACTGGGAGGGGGAGAGCGAGAAACACTGGGGGGAGAGAGAGAGAGAAACACTGGGGAGAGAGAGGGAGAAACAGTGGGGGGAGGAGAGAGAAAGAAACACTGGGGGAGAGAGAGAGAGAGAAACACATGGTTTGGGAGAGAGAGAGAAACACTGGGGGGAAACAGTGAAACACTGGGGGAGAGAGAGAAACACTGGGGGAGGAGAGATTGAGATACACTGGGGTGAGAGAGAGAGAAACACTGGGGGAGAGAGAGAGTGAAACACTGGGGGGAGCGAGCGAGAAATACTGGGGGGAGAAGAGAGAAACACTGGGGGGGAGAGAGAGAAACAGTGGGGGGAGGAGAGATTGAGATACACTGGGGGGAGAGAGAGAGAGAATCATTGGGGGAGGAGCGAGGGAAACACTGGGGGAGAGAGGGAAATACTGGGGGGAGAGAGAGAGAGAAACACTGGGGGGAGAGAGAGAGAAAGACTGGGGCGAGAGAGAGAGAGAAACACTGGGGGGAGAGAGAGAGAAACACTGGGGGGAGAGGGAGAAACAGTGGGGCGAGAGAGAGAGAAACAATGGGGGGAGATAGATCTACAATGGGGGGCGGAGAGAGAGAGAAACACTAAGGGTGAGAGAGAAACATTGGGGAGAGAGAGAACACTGGGGAGAGAGAGAGAAACACCTGGGAGACAGAGAGAAATACTGGGGGGAGAGGGAGAAACACTGGGTGAAGAGAGAGAGAAACACTGGGGTGAGAGAGAGAGAAAAACACTGGGGGGGGGGGAGAGAGAGAGAAACATTGGGGGGCGAGAGAGAGAGAAACACTGCGGGAAGGAGAGAGGGAAACACTGGGGGGGAGAAAGAAACATTGCGGGGAGAGAGAGAAACACTGGGGGAAGAGAGAGAAACACTGGGGGGAGTAGAGATTGGGATACATTGGGGGGAGAGAGAGAGAGAAACACTGGGGGAGGGAGAGAAATACTGGGGGGAGATAGAGAAACACGGGGGGGATAGAGAGAGAGAGAAACACTGGGGGGAGAGAGCGAAACACTGGGGGCAGAGAGAGAGAAACAGTGCGGGGAGGAGAGAGAAAGACTGGGGGGAGAGAGAGAAACACTGGGGGAGAGCGAGAAACACTGGGGGGAGAGAGAGAGAGAGAAACACTTGGGGGAGAGAGAGAAAGACTGGAGGGAGAGAGAGAGAGAAACACTGGGGGGAGAGAGAGAGAAAGACTGGGGGAGAGAGAGAAACAGTGGGGGAAATAGAGAAACACTGGGGGGCGGAGAGAGAGAGAAACACTGGGGGTGAGAGAGAAACAGTGGGGAGAGAGAGAAACACTGGAGAGAGAGAGAAACACCGGGGAGAGAGAGAGAAATAGTGGGGGGCGAGAGAGAGAAACAGTGGGGGGAGGAGAGAGAAAGAAATACTGGGGGAGAGTGAGAGAGAGAAACACATGGTGTGGGAGAGAGGGAAACAATGGGTGGAGATAGAGAGAGAAAGACTAAGGGAAGAGAGGGAAACACTGCGGGGAGGAGAGATTGAAATACTCTGGGGGGAGAGAGGGAGAAACACTGGGGGGAGAGAGAGAGAAATACTGGGGGTGAGAGAGAAACACTGGGGAGAGAGAGAAACACTGGGGAGTGAGAGAGAAACACCGGGGAGAGAGAGAGAAATACTGGGGGGAGAGAGAGAAACCGTGGGGGGAGAGAGAGAGAAACCCTTGGTAGAGAGAGAGAGAGAGAGAGAAAAACTGGGGGGCGAGAGAGAGAGAGAAACACTGCGGGGAGGAGAGAGGGAAACACTGGGTGGAGAGAGAGAGAGAAACACTAAGGGTGAGAGAGAAACATTGGGGAGAGAGAGAACACTGGGGAGAGAGAGAGAAACACCGGGGAGACAGAGAGAAATACTGGGGGGAGAGGGAGAAACACTGGGTGAAGAGAGAGAGAAATACTGGGGGGTGAGAGAGAAACCGTGGGGGTAGAGAGAGAAAGACTGGGGGGAGAGAGAGAAACAGTGGGGCGAGAGAGCGAGAAACACTGGGGGGAGATAGAGAAACAATGGGGGGCGGAGCGAGAGAGAAACACTGGGCGTGAGAGAGAAACTCTGGGGAGAGAGAGAGAAGCACTGGGAGGGAGAGAGAGAAACATTGGGGGGAGAGAGAGAAACACTGTTGGGTGAGAGAGAGAAACACTGGGGGGGGAGAGAGAGAGAAACACTGTGGCCGAGAGAGAGAAACACTGGGGGGGATAGAGAAAGAGAGAAACACTGGGAGGGGGAGAGCGAGAAACACTGGGGGGAGAGAGAGAGGGAAACACTGGGCAGAGAGAGGGAGAAACAGTGGGGGAGGAGAGAGAAAGAAACACTGGGGGAGAGAGAGAGAGAGAAACACATGGTGTGGGAGAGAGAGAGAAACATTGGGGGGAAACAGTGAAACACTGGGGGAGAGAGAGAAACACTGGGGGAGGAGAGATTGAGATACACTGGGGGGAGAGAGAGAGAAACACTGGGGGAGGAGAGATTGAGATACACTGGGGGGAGAGAGCGAGAAATACTGGGGGAGAAGAGAGAAACACTGGGGGGGAGAGAGAGAAACAGTGGGGGGAGGAGAGATTGAGATACACTGGGGGGAGAGAGAGAGAGAATCATTGGGGGAGGAGAGAGGGAAACACTGGGGGAGAGAGGGAAATACTGGGGGGAGAGAGAGAGAGAAACACTGTTGGGTGAGAGAGAGAAACACTGGGGGGGGAGAGAGAGAGAAACACTGTGGCCGAGAGAGAGAAACACTGGGGGGGATAGATAAAGAGATAAACACTGGGAGGGGGAGAGCGAGAAACACTGGGGGGTGAGAGAGAGAGAAACAATGGGGAGAGAGAGGGAGAAACAGTGGGGGGAGGAGAGAGAAAGAAACACTGGGGGAGAGAGAGAGAGAGAAACACATGGTGTGGGAGAGAGAGAGAAACACTGGGGGGAAACAGTGAAACACTGGGGGAGAGAGAGAAACACTGGGGGAGGAGAGATTGAGATACACTGGGGGGAGAGAGAGAGAAACATTGGGGGAGAGAGAGAGTGAAACACTGGGGGGAGCGAGCGAGAAATACTGGGGGGAGAAGAGAGAAACACTGGGGGGGAGAGAGAGAAACAGTGGGGGGAGGAGAGATTGAGATACACTGGGTGGTGAGAGAGAGAGAATCATTGGGGGAGGAGAGAGGGAAACACTGGGGGAGAGAGGGAAATACTGGGGGGAGAGAGAGAGAGAAACACTGGGTGGAGAGAGAGAGAAAGACTGGGGCGAGAGAGAGAGAGAAACACTGGGGGGAGAGAGAGAGAAACACTGGGGGGAGAGGGAGAAACAGTGGGGCGAGAGAGAGAGAAACAATGGGGGAGATAGAGCTACAATGGGGGGCGGAGAGAGAGAGAAACACTAAGGGTGAGAGAGAAACATTGGGGAGAGAGAGAACACTGGGGAGAGAGAGAGAAACACCTGGGAGACAGAGAGAAATACTGGGGGGAGAGGGAGAAACACTGGGTGAAGAGAGAGAGAAACACTGGTGTGAGATTGAGAGAGAGAGAAAAACACTGGGCGGGGGGGAGAGAGAGAGAGAAACATTGGGGGGCGAGAGAGAGAGAAACACTGGGGGAGAGAGAGAAACACTGGGGAGAGAGAGAGAAGCAATGCGGGGGAGAGAAAAACATTGGGTGGAGAGACAGAAACACTGGGAGTGAGAGAGAAACACTGGGGGGAGGAGAGATTGGGATAAAGTGGGGGGAGAGAGAGAGAAACACTGGGGGGAGAGAGAGAAATACTGGGGGGAGATAGAGAAACACGGGGGGCAGAGAAAGAAACATTGCGGGGAGAGAGAGAAACACTGGGGGAAGAGAGAGAAACGCTGGGGTGAGTAGAGATTGGGATACATTGGGGGGAGAGAGAGAGAGAAACACTGGGGGAGAGAGAGAAACACTGGGGAGAGAGAGAGAAGCAATGTGGGGGAGAGAAAAACATTGGGTGGAGAGACAGAAACACTGGGAGTGAGAGAGAAACACTGGGGGGAGGAGAGATTGGGATAAAGTGGGGGGAGAGAGAGAGAGAACACTGGGGAGAGAGAGAGAAACACCGGGGAGACAGAGGGAAATACTGGGGGGAGAGGGAGAAACACTGGGTGAAGAGAGAGAGAAACACTGGGGTGAGAGTGAGAGAGAGAGAAAAACACTGGGGGGGGGGTGGAGAGAGAGAGAGAAACATTGGGGGGCGAGAGAGAGAGAAACACTGCGGGAAGGAGAGAGGGAAACACTGGGGGGAGAGAAAGAAACATTGCGGGGAGAGAGAGAAACACTGGGGGAAGAGAGAGAAACACTGGGGGGAGTAGAGATTGGGATACATTGGGGGGAGAGAGAGAGAGAAACACTGGGGGAGAGAGAGAAACACTGGGGAGAGAGAGTGAAGCAATGCGGGGGAGAGAAAAACATTGGGTGGAGAGACAGAAACACTGGGAGTGAGAGAGAAACACTGGGGGGAGGAGAGATTGGGATAAAGTGGGGGAGAGAGAGAGAGAAACACTGGGGGGAGAGAGAGAAATACTGGGTTGGAGATAGAGAAACACGGGGGGATAGAGAGAGAGAGAAACACTAGGGGGAGAGAGCGAAACACTGGGGGCAGAGAGAGAGAAACATTGCGGGGAGGAGAGAGAAAGACTGGGGGAGAGCGAGAAACACTGGGGGGAGAGAGAGAGAGAAACACTTGGGGGGGAGAGAGAAAGACTGGAGGGAGAGAGAGAGAGAAACACTGGGGGGAGAGATAGAGAAAGACTGGGGGAGAGAGAGAAACAGTGGGGGAAATAGAGAAACACTGGGGGGCGGAGAGAGAGAGAAACACTGGGGGTGAGAGAGAAACATTGGGGAGAGAGAGAAACACTGGAGAGAGAGAGAGAAACACCGGGGAGAGAGAGAGAAATAGTGGGGGGCGAGAGAGAGAAACAGTGGGGGGAGGAGAGAGAAAGAAACACTGGGGGAGAGTGAGAGAGAGAAACACATGGTGTGGGAGAGAGAAACACTGGGGGGAGCGAAAGAGAGAATAACTGCGGGGAGGAGAGAGGGAAACACTGGGTGGAGATAGAGAGAGAAAGACTAAGGGAAGAGACGGAAACACTGCGGGGAGGAGAGATTGAGATACTCTGGGGGGAGAGAGGGAGAAACAGTGGGGGGAGAGAGAGAGAAATACTGGGGGTGAGAGAGAAACACTGGGGAGAGAGAGAAACACTGGGGAGTGAGAGAGAAACACCGGGGAGAGAGAGAGAAATACTGGGGGGAGAGAGAGAAACCGTGGGGGGAGAGAGAGAGAAACCCTTGGGTGAGAGAGAGAGAGCGAAAAACTGGGGGGCGAGAGAGAGAGAAACACTGCGGGGAGGAGAGAGGGAAACACTGGGTGGAGAGAGAGAGAGAAACACTAAGGGTGAGAGAGAAACATTGGGGAGAGAGAGAACACTGGGGGGAGAGAGAGAAACACCGGGGAGACAGAGAGAAATACTGGGGGGAGAGGGAGAAACACTGGGTGAAGAGAGAGAGAAACACTGGGGTGAGAGTGAGAGAGAGAGAAACACTGTGGGGGGGGGAGAGAGAGAGAGAAACATTGGGGGGCGAGGGAGAGAGAAACACTGCGGGAAGGAGAGAGGGAAACACTGGGGGGAGAGAGAGAAACACTGGGGAGAGTAGAGATTGGGATACATTGGGGGGAGAGAGCGAGAGAAACACTGGGGGAGAGAGAGAAACCCTGGGGAGAGAGAGAGAAGCAATGCGGGGGAGAGAAAAGCATTGGGTGGAGAGACAGAAACACTGGGAGTGAGAGAGAGAGAAATACTGGGGATGAGAGAGAAACACTGGGGAGAGAGAGAAACACTGGGGAGTGAGAGAGAAACACCGGGGAGTGAGAGAGAAATACTGGGGGGTGAGAGAGAAACCGTTGGGGGAGAGAGAGAGAAACCCTTGGGTGAGAGAGAGGGAGAGAAAAACTGGGGGGCGAGAGAGAGAGAAACACTGCGGGGAGGAGAGAGGGAAACACTGGGTGGAGAGAGAGAGAGAAACACTAAGGGTGAGAGAGAAACATTGGGGAGAGAGAGAACACTGGGGAGAGAGAGAGAAACACCGGGGAGACAGAGAGAAATACTGGGGGGAGAGGGAGAAACACTGGGTGAAGAGAGAGAGAAACACTGGGGTGAGAGTGAGAAACCGCGGGGGGAGAGAGAGAGAAACCCTTGGGTGAGAGAGAGAAAAAAACTGGGGGGCGTGAGAGAGAGAAACACTCCGGGGAGGAGAGAGGGAAACACTGGGTGGAGAGAGAGAGAAACACTCAGGGTGAGAGAGAAACATTGGGGAGAGAGAGAACACTGGGGAGAGAGAGAGAAAAACCGGGGAGACAGAGAGAAATACTGGGGCGAGAGGGAGAAACACTGAAGAGAGAGAGAAACACTGGGGTGAGAGTGAGAGAGAGAGAAACACTGGGGGGGGGGGTGGAGAGAGAGAGAAACATTGGGGGGCGAGAGAGAGAGAAACACTGCGGGAAGGAGAGAGGGAAACACTGGGGGGAGAGAAAGAAACATTGCGGGGAGAGAGAGAAACACTGGGGGTAGAGATAGAAACACTGGGGGGAGTAGAGATTGGGATACATTGGGGGGAGAGAGAGAGAGAAACACTGGGGGAGAGAGAGAAACACTGGGGAGAGAGAGAGAAGCAATGCGGGGGAGAGAAAAACATTGGGTGGAGAGACAGAAACACTGGGAGTGAGAGAGAAACACTGGGGGGAGGAGAGATTGGGATAAAGTGGGGGGGAGAGAGAGAAACACTGGGGGGAGAGAGAGAGAAACACTGGGGGGAGAGAGAGAAACACGGGGGGGATAGAGAGAGAGGGAAACACTGGGGGAGAGAGCGAAACACTGGGGGCAGAGAGAGAGAAACAGTGGGGGGAGGAGAGAGAAAGAATGGGGGGAGAGAGAGAAACACTGGGGGAGAGCGAGAAACACTGGGGGGAGAGAGAGAGAGAAACACTTGGGGGAAAGAGAGAAAGACTGGAGGGAGAGAGGGAGAAACACTGGGGAGAGAGAGAGAGAAAGACTGGGGGAGAGAGAGAAACAGTGGGGGAAATAGAGAAACACTGGGGGGCGGAGAGAGAGAGAAACACTGCGGGTGAGAGAGAAACATTGGGGAGAGATAGAAACACTGGAGAGAGAGAGAGAAACACCGGGGAGAGAGAGAGAAATAGTGGGGGGCGAGAGAGAGAAACAGTGGGGGGAGGAGAGAGAAAGAAACATTGGGGGAGAGTGAGAGAGAGAATCACATGGTGTGGGAGAGGGAGAGAAACACTGGGGGGAGCGAGAGAGAGAATAACTGGGGGAGAGAGAGAGAAACACCGGGGAGAGAGAGAGAAATACTGGGGGGAGAGAGAGAAACACTGGGGGGAGAGAGAGAGAAACACTGGGGTGAGAGAGAGAAACACTGGGGAGAGAGAGAGAGAGAGAAACACTGGGGGAGAGAGAGAGAGAAACACTGGGGGAGAGAAAGATTTAAACACTCGGGGGGAGAGAGAGAGAGAAACACTGGGGGGAGAGAGAGAGAGAAAAACTGGGGGGAGATAGAGAAACACTGGGGGGCGGAGAGAGAGATAAACACTGGGGGTGAGAGAGAAATACTGGGGAGACAGAGAAACATTGGGTAGTGAGAGAGAGAAACACCGGGGAGAGAGAGAGAAATACTGCGGGAAGAGAGAGAAAAACTATGGGGAGGAGAGAGAGAAACACTGGAGAGGGGGACAGAGAGAGAAACACTGGGGAGAGAGAGAGAGAAACACAGGGGGGAGAGAGAGAGAGAGAAACACTGGGGGGAGAGAGGGAGAAACAGTGGGGGAGGAGAGAGAGAGAAAAACTGGTGGGAGGAAAGAGGGAAACACTGGGTGGAGAGAGAGAGAAAAACACTGGGGGGAGAGAGAGAAACACTGGGGGAGAGAGAGAGAAACACTGGGGGGGAGAGAGAGCGAGAAACACTGGGGGGGGAGAGAGAGAAACACTGGGGGGAGGAGAGATTGCGATGCACTGGGGGGAGAGAGAGAGAGAAACACTGGGGGGAGGAGAGAGGGAAACATAGGGGGAGAGAGAGAAACACTGGGGGGAGAGAGAGAGAGAAACACTGGGAGGTGAGAGAGAAAGACTGGGGTGAGAGAGAGAGGGAAACACTGGGGGGAGAGAGAAAGAATGGCGGGAGAGAGAGAAACACTGGGGGGAGGGTGAGAGAAAGACTGGGGTGAGAGAGAGAAACAGTGGGGCGAGAGAGAGAGAAAAACTGGGGGGAGATCGAGAAACACTGGGGGGCGGACAGAGAGAGAAACATTGGGGGTGAGAGAGAAACACTGGTGAGAGAGAGAAACACTGGGGAGAGAGAGAGAAATACTGGGCGGAGAGAGAGAGAAACACTGGGGGGAGAGAGAGAGAAACACTGGGGTGAGAGAGAGAGAGAGAAACACTGGGGTGAGAGAGAGAGAGAGAAACACTGGGGGGCGAGAGAGAGAGAAACACTGCCGGGAGGAGAGAGGGAAACACTGGGTGGAGAGAGAGAGAGAAACACTGAGGGAGAGAGAGAAACATTGGGGAGAGAGAGAACACTGGGGAGAGAGAGAGAAACACCGGGGAGACAGAGAGAAATACTGGGGGGAGAGGGAGAAACACTGGGGGGAGAGAGGGAGAAACAGTGGGGGAGGAGAGAGAGAGAAAAACTGGTGGGAGGAAAGAGGGAAACACTGGGTGGAGAGAGAGAGAAAAACACTGGGGGGAGAGAGAGAAACACTGGGGGAGAGAGAGAGAAACACTGGGGGGGGGGAGAGAGAGCGAGAAACACTGGGGGAGGAGAGAGAGAAACACTGGGGGGAGGAGAGATTGCGATGCACTGGGGGGAGAGAGAGAGAGAAACACTGGGGGGAGGAGAGAGGGAAACATAGGGGGAGAGAGAGAAACACTGGGGGGAGAGAGAGAGAGAAACACTGGGAGGTGAGAGAGAAAGACTGGGGTGAGAGAGAGAGGGAAACACTGGGGGGGGAGAGAGAAAGAATGGCGGGAGAGAGAGAAACACTGGGGGGAGGGTGAGAGAAAGACTGGGGTGAGAGAGAGAAACAGTGGGGCGAGAGAGAGAGAAAAACTGGGGGGAGATCGAGAAACACTGGGGGGCGGACAGAGAGAGAAACATTGGGGGTGAGAGAGAAACACTGGTGAGAGAGAGAAACACTGGGGAGAGAGAGAGAAATACTGGGCGGAGAGAGAGAGAAACACTGGGGGGAGAGAGAGAGAAACACTGGGGTGAGAGAGAGAGAGAGAAACACTGGGGTGAGAGAGAGAGAGAGAAACACTGGGGGGCGAGAGAGAGAGAAACACTGCCGGGAGGAGAGAGGGAAACACTGGGTGGAGAGAGAGAGAGAAACACTGAGGGAGAGAGAGAGAGAAACACTGGGGGAGAGAAAGATTTAAACACTAGGGGAGAGAGAGAGAGAAACACTGGGGGTGAGAGAGAAACACTGGGGGGAGAGAGAGAGAAATACTGGGGGGGAGAGAGAGCGAAAAAAACTGGGGGCACACAAAGAGAGAGGGAAAAACTGGGGGGAGAGAGAGAGAGAGAAACACTGGGGGGGGGTGAGAGAGAGAAAACACTGTGGGGAGAGAGAGAGAAACACTGGGGGGAGGAGAGAGAGAGAAGCACTGAGGGGAGAGAGAGAGAAACACTGGGGGGAGACAGAGAAACACTGGGTGGCGGAGAGAGAGAGAAACACTGGGGGAGGGAGAGAAACACTGGGGAGAGAGAGAAAAACTGGGGAGAGAGAGAGAAACACTGGCGAGAGAGAGAAACACTGGGGAGAGAGAGAGAGAAATACTGGGGGGAGGAGAGAGATAAACACTGGGGGGGGCAGACAGGGAGATACACTGGGGGAGAGAGAGAGAGAAACACGGGTTGGGGAGAGAGGGAAACACTGGGTGTAGAGAGAGAGAAACACTGGGGGGAGAGAGACCGAGAAACACTGGGGGCAGAGAGAGAGAAACAGTGCGGGGAGGAGAGAGAAAGACTGGGGGGAGAGAGAGAAACACTGGGGGAGAGACAGAAACACTGGGAGTGAGAGAGAAACACTGGGGGGAGGAGAGATTGGGATAAAGTGGGGGAGAGAGAGAGAAACACTGGGGGGAGAGAGAGAAATACTGGGGGGAGATAGAGAAACACGGGGGGGATAGAGAGAGAGAGAAACACTGGGGGGAGAGAGCGAAACACTGGGGGCAGAGAGAGAGAAACAGTGCGGGGAGGAGAGAGAAAGACTGGGGGGAGAGAGAGAAACACTGGGGGAGAGCGAGAAACACTGGGGGGAGAGAGAGAGAGAAACACTTGGGGGAGAGAGAGAAAGACTGGAGGGAGAGAGAGAGAGAAACACTGGGGGGAGAGAGAGAGAAAGACTGGGGGAGAGAGAGAAACAGTGGGGGAAATAGAGAAACACTGGGGGGCGGAGAGAGAGAGAAACACTGGGGGTGAGAGAGAAACATTGGGGAGAGAGAGAAACACTGGAGAGAGAGAGAGAAACACCGGGGAGAGAGAGAGAAATAGTGGGGGGCGAGAGAGAGAATCAGTGGGGGGAGGAGAGAGAAAGAAACACTGGGGGAGAGTGAGAGAGAGAAACACATGGTGTGGGAGAGAGAGAGAAACACTGGGGGGAGCGAGAGAGAGAATAACTGGGGGGAGGAGAGAGGGAAACACTGGGTGGAGATAGAGAGAGAAAGACTAAGGGAAGAGAGGTAAACACTGCGGGGAGGAGAGATTGAGATACTCTGGGGGGAGAGAGGGAGAAACAGTGGGGGGAGAGAGAGAGAAATACTGGGGGTGAGAGAGAAACACTGGGGAGAGAGAGAAACACTGGGGAGTGAGAGAGAAACACCGGGGAGAGAGAGAGAAATACTGGGGGGAGAGAGAGAAACCGTGGGGGGAGAGAGAGAGAAACACTTGGGTGAGAGAGAGAGAGAGAAAAACTGGGGGGCGAGAGAGAAAGAAACACTGCGGGTAGGAGAGAGGGAAACACTGGGTGGAGAGAGAGAGAGAGAGAAACACTAAGGGTGAGAGAGAAACATTGGGGAGAGAGAGAACACTGGGGGGAGAGAGAGAAACACCGGGGAGACAGAGAGAAATACTGGGGGGAGAGGGAGAAACACTGGGGGGAGAGAGAGAGAGAAACACTGGGGGTGAGAGAGAAACATTGGGGAGAGAGAGAAACACTGGAGAGAGAGAGAGAAACACCGGGGAGAGAGAGAGAAATAGTGGGGGGCGAGAGAGAGAAACAGTGGGGGGAGGAGAGAGAAAGAAACACTGGGGGAGAGTGAGAGAGAGAAACACATGGTGTGGGAGAAAGAGGGAAACACTGGGGGGAGCGAGAGAGAGAATAACTGGGGGGAGGAGAGAGGGAAACACTGGGGGGAGGGAGCGAGAAATACTGGGGGGAGAAGAGAGAAACACTGGGGGGGAGAGAGAGAAACAGTGGGGGGAGAAGAGATTGAGATACAGTGGGGGGAGAGAGAGAGAGAATCATTGGGGGAGGAGAGAGGGAAACACTGGGGGAGAGAGGGAAATACTGGGGGGAGAGAGAGAGAGAAACACTGGGGGGAGAGAGAGAGAAAGACTGGGGCGAGAGAGAGAGAGAAACACTGGGGGGAGAGAGAGAGAAACACTGGGGGGAGAGGGAGAAACAGTGGTGCGAGAGAGAGAGAAACAATGGGGGGAGATAGAGCTACAATGGGGGGCGGAGAGAGAGAGAAACACTAAGGGTGAGAGAGAAACATTGGGGAGAGAGAGAACACTGGGGAGAGAGAGAGAAACACCGTGGAGACAGAGAGAAATACTGGGGGGAGAGGGAGAAACAGTGGGTGAAGAGAGAGAGAAACACTGGGGTGAGAGTGAGAGGGAGAGAAACACTGGGGGGGGGGAGAGAGAGAGAGAAACATTGGGGGGCGAGGGAGAGAGAAACACTGCGGGAAGGAGAGAGGGAAACACTGGGGGGAGAGAAAGAAACATTGCGGGGAGAGAGAGAAACACTGGGGGTAGAGAGAGAAACACTGGGGGGAGTAGAGATTGGGATACATTGGGGGGAGAGAGAGAGAGAAACACTGGGGGAGAGAGAGAAACACTGGGGAGAGAGAGAGAAGCAATGCGGGGGAGAGAAAAACATTGCGTGGAGAGACAGAAACACTGGGAGTGAGAGAGAAACACTGGGGGGAGGAGAGATTGGGATAAAGTGGGAGGAGAGAGAGGGAAACACTGGGGGGAGAGAGAGAAATACTGGGGGGAGATAGAGAAACACGGGGGGGGTAGAGAGAGAGAGAAACACTGGGGGGAGAGAGCCAAACACTGGGGGCAGAGAGAGAGAAACAGTGCGGGGAGGAGAGAGAAAGACTGGGGGGAGAGAGAGAAACACTGGGGGAGAGCGAGAAACACTGGGGGGAGAGAGAGAGAGAAACACTTGGGGGAGAGAGAGAAAGACTGGAGGGAGAGAGAGAGAGAAACACTGGGGGGAGAGAGAGAGAAAGACTGGGGGAGAGAGAGAAACAGTGGGGGAAATAGAGAAACACTGGGGGGCGGAGAGAGAGAGAAACACTGGGGGTGAGAGAGAAACATTGGGGAGAGAGAGAAACACTGGAGAGAGAGGGAGAAACACCGGGGAGAGAGAGAGAAATAGTGGGGGCGAGAGAGAGAAACAGTGGGGGGAGGAGAGAGAAAGAAACACTGGGGGAGAGTGAGAGAGAGAAACACATGGTGTGGGAGAAAGAGAGAAACACTGGGGGGAGCGAGAGAGAGAATAACTGGGGGGAGGAGAGAGGGAAACACTGGGTGGAGATAGAGAGAGAAAGACTAAGGGAAGAGAGGGAAACACTGCGGGGAGGAGAGATTGAGATACTCTGGGGGGAGAGAGGGAGAAACACTGGGGGGAGAGAGAGAGAAATACTGGGGGTGAGAGAGAAACACTGGGGAGAGAGAGAAACACTGGGGAGTGAGAGAGAAACACCGGGGAGTGAGAGAGAAACACCGGGGAGAGAGAGAGAAATACTGGGGGGAGAGAGAGAAACCGTTGGGGGAGAGAGAGAGAAACCCTTGGGTGAGAGAGAGGGAGAGAAAAACTGGGGGGCGAGAGAGAGAGAAACACTGCGGGGAGGAGAGAGGGAAACACTGGGTGGAGAGAGAGAGAGAAACACTAAGGGTGAGAGAGAAACATTGGGGAGAGAGAGAACACTGGGGAGAGAGAGAGAAACACCGGGGAGACAGAGAGAAATACTGGGGGGAGAGGGAGAAACACTGGGTGAAGAGAGAGAGAAACACTGGGGTGAGAGTGAGAGAGAGAGAAACACTGGGGGGAGAGAGAGAAACCGCGGGGGGAGAGAGAGAGAAACCCTTGGGTGAGAGAGAGAGAGAAAAAAACTGGGGGGCGAGAGAGAGAGAAACACTCCGGGGAGGAGAGAGGGAAACACTGGGTGGAGAGAGAGAGAAACACTAAGGGTGAGAGAGAAACATTGGGGAGAGAGAGAACACTGGGGAGAGAGAGAGAAAAACCGGGGAGACAGAGAGAAATACTGGGGCGAGAGGGAGAAACACTGAAGAGAGAGAGAAACACTGGGGTGAGAGTGAGAGAGAGAGAAACACTGGGGGGGGGGGTAGAGAGAGAGAGAAACATTGGGGGGCGAGAGAGAGAGAAACACTGCGGGAAGGAGAGAGGGAAACACTGGGGGGAGAGAAAGAAACATTGAGGGGAGAGAGAGAAACACTGGGGGTAGAGAGAGAAACACTAGGGGGAGTATAGATTGGGATACATTGGGGGGAGAGAGAGAGAGAAACACTGGGGGAGAGAGAGAAACACTGGGGAGAGAGAGAGAAGCAATGCGGGGGAGAGAAAAACATTGGGTGGAGAGACAGAAACACTGGGAGTGAGAGAGAAACACTGGGGGGAGGAGAGATTGGGATAAAGTGGGGGGGAGAGAGAGAAACACTGGGGGGAGAGAGAGAGAAACACTGGGGGGAGAGAGAGAAACACGGGGGGGATAGAGAGAGAGGGAAACACTGGGGGAGAGAGCGAAACACTGGGGGCAGAGAGAGAGAAACAGTGGGGGGAGGAGAGAGAAAGAATGGGGGGAGAGAGAGAAACACTGGGGGAGAGCGAGAAACACTGGGGGGAGAGAGAGAGAGAAACACTTGGGGGAAAGAGAGAAAGACTGGAGGGAGAGAGGGAGAAACACTGGGGAGAGAGAGAGAGAAAGACTGGGGGAGAGAGAGAAACAGTGGGGGAAATAGAGAAACACTGGGGGGCGGAGAGAGAGAGAAACACTGCGGGTGAGAGAGAAACATTGGGGAGAGATAGAAACACTGGAGAGAGAGAGAGAAACACCGGGGAGAGAGAGAGAAATAGTGGGGGGCGAGAGAGAGAAACAGTGGGGGGAGGAGAGAGAAAGAAACATTGGGGGAGAGTGAGAGAGAGAATCACATGGTGTGGGAGAGGGAGAGAAACACTGGGGGGAGCGAGAGAGAGAATAACTGGGGGAGAGAGAGAGAAACACCGGGGAGAGAGAGAGAAATACTGGGGGGAGAGAGAGAAACACTGGGGGGAGAGAGAGAGAAACACTGGGGTGAGAGAGAGAAACACTGGGGAGAGAGAGAGAGAGAGAAACACTGGGGGAGAGAGAGAGAGAAACACTGGGGGAGAGAAAGATTTAAACACTCGGGGGGAGAGAGAGAGAGAAACACTGGGGGGAGAGAGAGAGAGAAAAACTGGGGGGAGATAGAGAAACACTGGGGGGCGGAGAGAGAGATAAACACTGGGGGTGAGAGAGAAACACTGGGGAGACAGAGAAACATTGGGTAGTGAGAGAGAGAAACACCGGGGATAGAGAGAGAAATACTGCGGGAAGAGAGAGAAAAACTATGGGGAGGAGAGAGAGAAACACTGGAGAGGGGGACAGAGAGAGAAACACTGGGGAGAGAGAGAGAGAAACACAGGGGGGAGAGAGAGAGAGAGAAACACTGGGGGGAGAGAGGGAGAAACAGTGGGGGAGGAGAGAGAGAGAAAAACTGGTGGGAGGAAAGAGGGAAACACTGGGTGGAGAGAGAGAGAAAAACACTGGGGGGAGAGAGAGAAACACTGGGGGAGAGAGAGAGAAACACTGGGGGGGAGAGAGAGCGAGAAACACTGGGGGGGGAGAGAGAGAAACACTGGGGGGAGGAGAGATTGCGATGCACTGGGGGGAGAGAGAGAGAGAAACACTGGGGGGAGGAGAGAGGGAAACATAGGGGGAGAGAGAGAAACACTGGGGGGAGAGAGAGAGAGAAACACTGGGAGGTGAGAGAGAAAGACTGGGGTGAGAGAGAGAGGGAAACACTGGGGGGAGAGAGAAAGAATGGCGGGAGAGAGAGAAACACTGGGGGGAGGGTGAGAGAAAGACTGGGGTGAGAGAGAGAAAGAGTGGGGCGAGAGAGAGAGAAAAACTGGGGGGAGATCGAGAAACACTGGGGGGCGGACAGAGAGAGAAACATTGGGGGTGAGAGAGAAACACTGGTGAGAGAGAGAAACACTGGGGAGAGAGAGAGAAATACTGGGCGGAGAGAGAGAGAAACACTGGGGGGAGAGAGAGAGAAACACTGGGGTGAGAGAGAGAGAGAGAAACACTGGGGTGAGAGAGAGAGAGAGAAACACTGGGGGGCGAGAGAGAGAGAAACACTGCCGGGAGGAGAGAGGGAAACACTGGGTGGAGAGAGAGAGAGAAACACTGAGGGAGAGAGAGAGAGAAACACTGGGGGAGAGAAAGATTTAAACACTAGGGGAGAGAGAGAGAGAAACACTGGGGGTGAGAGAGAAACACTGGGGGGAGAGAGAGAGAAATACTGGGGGGGAGAGAGAGCGAAAAAAACTGGGGGCACACAAAGAGAGAGGGAAAAACTGGGGGGAGAGAGAGAGAGAGAAACACTGGGGGGGGTGAGAGAGAGAAAACACTGTGGGGAGAGAGAGAGAAACACTGGGGGGAGGAGAGAGAGAGAAGCACTGAGGGGAGAGAGAGAGAAACACTGGGGGGAGATAGAGAAACACTGGGTGGCGGAGAGAGAGAGAAACACTGGGGGAGGGAGAGAAACACTGGGGAGAGAGAGAAAAACTGGGGAGAGAGAGAGAAACACTGGCGAGAGAGAGAAACACTGGGGAGAGAGAGAGAGAAATACTGGGGGGAGGAGAGAGATAAACACTGGGGGGGGCAGACAGGGAGATACACTGGGGGAGAGAGAGAGAGAAACACGGGTTGGGGAGAGAGGGAAACACTGGGTGTAGAGAGAGAGAAACACTGGGGGGAGAGAGACCGAGAAACACTGGGGGCAGAGAGAGAGAAACAGTGCGGGGAGGAGAGAGAAAGACTGGGGGGAGAGAGAGAAACACTGGGGGAGAGACAGAAACACTGGGAGTGAGAGAGAAACACTGGGGGGAGGAGAGATTGGGATAAAGTGGGGGAGAGAGAGAGAAACACTGGGGGGAGAGAGAGAAATACTGGGGGGAGATAGAGAAACACGGGGGGGATAGAGAGAGAGAGAAACACTGGGGGGAGAGAGCGAAACACTGGGGGCAGAGAGAGAGAAACAGTGCGGGGAGGAGAGAGAAAGACTGGGGGGAGAGAGAGAAACACTGGGGGAGAGCGAGAAACACTGGGGGGAGAGAGAGAGAGAAACACTTGGGGGAGAGAGAGAAAGACTGGAGGGAGAGAGAGAGAGAAACACTGGGGGGAGAGAGAGAGAAAGACTGGGGGAGAGAGAGAAACAGTGGGGGAAATAGAGAAACACTGGGGGGCGGAGAGAGAGAGAAACACTGGGGGTGAGAGAGAAACATTGGGGAGAGAGAGAAACACTGGAGAGAGAGAGAGAAACACCGGGGAGAGAGAGAGAAATAGTGGGGGGCGAGAGAGAGAATCAGTGGGGGGAGGAGAGAGAAAGAAACACTGGGGGAGAGTGAGAGAGAGAAACACATGGTGTGGGAGAGAGAGAGAAACACTGGGGGGAGCGAGAGAGAGAATAACTGGGGGGAGGAGAGAGGGAAACACTGGGTGGAGATAGAGAGAGAAAGACTAAGGGAAGAGAGGTAAACACTGCGGGGAGGAGAGATTGAGATACTCTGGGGGGAGAGAGGGAGAAACAGTGGGGGGAGAGAGAGAGAAATACTGGGGGTGAGAGAGAAACACTGGGGAGAGAGAGAAACACTGGGGAGTGAGAGAGAAACACCGGGGAGAGAGAGAGAAATACTGGGGGGAGAGAGAGAAACCGTGGGGGGAGAGAGAGAGAAACACTTGGGTGAGAGAGAGAGAGAGAAAAACTGGGGGGCGAGAGAGAAAGAAACACTGCGGGTAGGAGAGAGGGAAACACTGGGTGGAGAGAGAGAGAGAGAGAAACACTAAGGGTGAGAGAGAAACATTGGGGAGAGAGAGAACACTGGGGGGAGAGAGAGAAACACCGGGGAGACAGAGAGAAATACTGGGGGGAGAGGGAGAAACACTGGGGGGAGAGAGAGAGAGAAACACTGGGGGTGAGAGAGAAACATTGGGGAGAGAGAGAAACACTGGAGAGAGAGAGAGAAACACCGGGGAGAGAGAGAGAAATAGTGGGGGGCGAGAGAGAGAAACAGTGGGGGGAGGAGAGAGAAAGAAACACTGGGGGAGAGTGAGAGAGAGAAACACATGGTGTGGGAGAAAGAGGGAAACACTGGGGGGAGCGAGAGAGAGAATAACTGGGGGGAGGAGAGAGGGAAACACTGGGGGGAGGGAGCGAGAAATACTGGGGGGAGAAGAGAGAAACACTGGGGGGGAGAGAGAGAAACAGTGGGGGGAGAAGAGATTGAGATACAGTGGGGGGAGAGAGAGAGAGAATCATTGGGGGAGGAGAGAGGGAAACACTGGGGGAGAGAGGGAAATACTGGGGGGAGAGAGAGAGAGAAACACTGGGGGGAGAGAGAGAGAAAGACTGGGGCGAGAGAGAGAGAGAAACACTGGGGGGAGAGAGAGAGAAACACTGGGGGGAGAGGGAGAAACAGTGGTGCGAGAGAGAGAGAAACAATGGGGGGAGATAGAGCTACAATGGGGGGCGGAGAGAGAGAGAAACACTAAGGGTGAGAGAGAAACATTGGGGAGAGAGAGAACACTGGGGAGAGAGAGAGAAACACCGTGGAGACAGAGAGAAATACTGGGGGGAGAGGGAGAAACAGTGGGTGAAGAGAGAGAGAAACACTGGGGTGAGAGTGAGAGGGAGAGAAACACTGGGGGGGGGAGAGAGAGAGAGAAACATTGGGGGGCGAGGGAGAGAGAAACACTGCGGGAAGGAGAGAGGGAAACACTGGGGGGAGAGAAAGAAACATTGCGGGGAGAGAGAGAAACACTGGGGGTAGAGAGAGAAACACTGGGGGGAGTAGAGATTGGGATACATTGGGGGGAGAGAGAGAGAGAAACACTGGGGGAGAGAGAGAAACACTGGGGAGAGAGAGAGAAGCAATGCGGGGGAGAGAAAAACATTGCGTGGAGAGACAGAAACACTGGGAGTGAGAGAGAAACACTGGGGGGAGGAGAGATTGGGATAAAGTGGGAGGAGAGAGAGGGAAACACTGGGGGGAGAGAGAGAAATACTGGGGGGAGATAGAGAAACACGGGGGGGGGTAGAGAGAGAGAGAAACACTGGGGGGAGAGAGCCAAACACTGGCGGCAGAGAGAGAGAAACAGTGCGGGGAGGAGAGAGAAAGACTGGGGGGAGAGAGAGAAACACTGGGGGAGAGCGAGAAACACTGGGGGGAGAGAGAGAGAGAAACACTTGGGGGAGAGAGAGAAAGACTGGAGGGAGAGAGAGAGAGAAACACTGGGGGGAGAGAGAGAGAAAGACTGGGGGAGAGAGAGAAACAGTGGGGGAAATAGAGAAACACTGGGGGGCGGAGAGAGAGAGAAACACTGGGGGTGAGAGAGAAACATTGGGGAGAGAGAGAAACACTGGAGAGAGAGGGAGAAACACCGGGGAGAGAGAGAGAAATAGTGGGGGCGAGAGAGAGAAACAGTGGGGGGAGGAGAGAGAAAGAAACACTGGGGGAGAGTGAGAGAGAGAAACACATGGTGTGGGAGAAAGAGAGAAACACTGGGGGGAGCGAGAGAGAGAATAACTGGGGGGAGGAGAGAGGGAAACACTGGGTGGAGATAGAGAGAGAAAGACTAAGGGAAGAGAGGGAAACACTGCGGGGAGGAGAGATTGAGATACTCTGGGGGGAGAGAGGGAGAAACACTGGGGGGAGAGAGAGAGAAATACTGGGGGTGAGAGAGAAACACTGGGGAGAGAGAGAAACACTGGGGAGTGAGAGAGAAACACCGGGGAGTGAGAGAGAAACACCGGGGAGAGAGAGAGAAATACTGGGGGGAGAGAGAGAAACCGTTGGGGGAGAGAGAGAGAAACCCTTGGGTGAGAGAGAGGGAGAGAAAAACTGGGGGGCGAGAGAGAGAGAAACACTGCGGGGAGGAGAGAGGGAAACACTGGGTGGAGAGAGAGAGAGAAACACTAAGGGTGAGAGAGAAACATTGGGGAGAGAGAGAACACTGGGGAGAGAGAGAGAAACACCGGGGAGACAGAGAGAAATACTGGGGGGAGAGGGAGAAACACTGGGTGAAGAGAGAGAGAAACACTGGGGTGAGAGTGAGAGAGAGAGAAACACTGGGGGGAGAGAGAGAAACCGCGGGGGGAGAGAGAGAGAAACCCTTGGGTGAGAGAGAGAGAGAAAAAAACTGGGGGGCGAGAGAGAGAGAAACACTCCGGGGAGGAGAGAGGGAAACACTGGGTGGAGAGAGAGAGAAACACTAAGGGTGAGAGAGAAACATTGGGGAGAGAGAGAACACTGGGGAGAGAGAGAGAAAAACCGGGAGACAGAGAGAAATACTGGGGCGAGAGGGAGAAACACTGAAGAGAGAGAGAAACACTGGGGTGAGAGTGAGAGAGAGAGAAACACTGGGGGGGGGGGTAGAGAGAGAGAGAAACATTGGGGGGCGAGAGAGAGAGAAACACTGCGGGAAGGAGAGAGGGAAACACTGGGGGGAGAGAAAGAAACATTGAGGGGAGAGAGAGAAACACTGGGGGTAGAGAGAGAAACACTAGGGGGAGTATAGATTGGGATACATTGGGGGGAGAGAGAGAGAGAAACACTGGGGGAGAGAGAGAAACACTGGGGAGAGAGAGAGAAGCAATGCGGGGGAGAGAAAAACATTGGGTGGAGAGACAGAAACACTGGGAGTGAGAGAGAAACACTGGGGGGAGGAGAGATTGGGATAAAGTGGGGGGAGAGAGAGAGAAACACTGGGGGGAGAGAGAGAAACACGGGGGGGATAGAGAGAGAGAGAAACACTGGGGGAGAGAGCGAAACACTGGGGGCAGAGAGAGAGAAACAGTGGGGGGAGGAGAGAGAAAGACTGGGGGGAGAGAGAGAAACACTGGGGGAGAGCGAGAAACACTGGGGGAGAGAGAGAGAGAGAAACACTTGGGGGAAAGAGAGAAAGACTGGAGGGAGAGAGGGAGAAACACTGGGGAGAGAGAGAGAGAAAGACTGGGGGAGAGAGAGAAACAGTGGGGGAAATAGAGAAACACTGGGGGGCGGAGAGAGAGAGAAACACTGCGGGTGAGAGAGAAACATTGGGGAGAGAGAGAAACCCTGGAGAGAGAGAGAGAAACACCGGGGAGAGAGAGAGAAATAGTGGGGGGCGAGAGAGAGAAACAGTGGGGGGAGGAGAGAGAAAGAAACATTGGGGGAGAGTGAGAGAGAGAATCACATGGTGTGGGAGAGGGAGAGAAACACTGGGGGGAGCGAGAGAGAGAATAACTGGGGGAGAGAGAGAGAAACACCGGGGAGAGAGAGAGAAATACTGGGGGGAGAGAGAGAAACACTGGGGGGAGAGAGAGAGAAACACTGGGGTGAGAGAGAGAGAGAGAGAGAGAGAAACACTGGGGAGAGAGAGAGAGAGAGAAACACTGGGGGAGAGAGAGAGAGAAACACTGGGGGAGAGAAAGATTTAAACACTCGGGGGGAGAGAGAGAGAGAAACACTGGGGGGAGAGAGAGAGAGAAAAACTGGGGGGAGATAGAGAAACACTGGGGGGCGGAGAGAGAGATAAACACTGGGGGTGAGAGAGAAACACTGGGGAGACAGAGAAACATTGGGTAGTGAGAGAGAGAAACACCGGGGAGAGAGAGAGAAATACTGCGGGAAGAGAGAGAAAAACTATGGGGAGGAGAGAGAGAAACACTGGGGAGGGGGACAGAGAGAGAAACACTGGGGAGAGAGAGAGAGAAACACAGGGGGGAGAGAGAGAGAGAGAAACACTGGGGGGAGAGAGGGAGAAACAGTGGGGGAGGAGAGAGAGAGAAAAACTGGTGGGAGGAAAGAGGGAAACACTGGGTGGAGAGAGAGAGAAAAACACTGGGGGGAGAGAGAGAAACACTGGGGGAGAGAGAGAGAAACACTGGGGGGGGGAGAGAGAGCGAGAAACACTGGGGGGGAGAGAGAGAAACACTGGGGGGAGGAGAGATTGCGATGCACTGGGGGGAGAGAGAGAGAGAAACACTGGGGGGGAGAGAGAGAGAAACACTGGGAGGTGAGAGAGAAAGACTGGGGTGAGAGAGAGAGGGAAACACTGGGGGGGAGAGAGAAAGAATGGCGGGAGAGAGAGAGAAACACTGGGGGGAGGGTGAGAGAAAGACTGGGGTGAGAGAGAGAAACAGTGGGGCGAGAGAGAGAGAAAAACTGGGGGGAGATCGAGAAACACTGGGGGGCGGACAGAGAGAGAAACATTGGGGGTGAGAGAGAAACACTGGTGAGAGAGAGAAACACTGGGGAGAGAGAGAGAAATACTGGGCGGAGAGAGAGAGAAACACTGGGGGGAGAGAGAGAGAAACACTGGGGTGAGAGAGAGAGAGAGAAACACTGGGGTGAGAGAGAGAGAGAGAAACACTGGGGGGCGAGAGAGAGAGAAACACTGCCGGGAGGAGAGAGGGAAACACTGGGTGGAGAGAGAGAGAGAAACACTGAGGGAGAGAGAGAGAGAAACACTGGGGGAGAGAAAGATTTAAACACTAGGGGAGAGAGAGAGAGAAACACTGGGGGTGAGAGAGAAACACTGGGGAGAGAGAGAAACACTGGGGAGAGAGAGAGAAACACAGGGGAGAGAGAGAGAAATACTGGGGGGAGAGAGAGAAAAACTGGGTGGAGGAGAGAGTGAAACACTGGGGAGGGGGACAGAGAGAGAAACACTGGGGGGAGAGAGAGAGAAATACTGGGGGGGAGAGAGAGCGAAAAAAACTGGGGGCACACAAAGAGAGAGGGAAAAACTGGGGGGAGAGAGAGAGAGAGAGAAACACTGGGGGGGTGAGAGAGAGAAAACACTGTGGGGAGAGAGAGAGAAACACTGGGGGGAGGAGAGAGAGAGAAGCACTGAGGGGAGAGAGAGAGAAACACTGGGGGGAGATAGAGAAACACTGGGTGGCGGAGAGAGAGAGAAACACTGGGGGAGGGAGAGAAACACTGGGGAGAGAGCGAAAAACTGGGGAGAGAGAGAGAAACACTGGCGAGAGAGAGAAACACTGGGGAGAGAGAGAGAAATACTGGGGGGAGGAGAGAGATAAACACTGGGGGGGCAGACAGGGAGATACACTGGGGGAGAGAGAGAGAGAAACACTGGTTGGGGAGAGAGGGAAACACTGGGTGTGGAGAGAGAGAAACACTGGGGGGAGAGAGACCGAGAAACACTGGGGGCAGAGAGAGAGAAACAGTGCGGGGAGGAGAGAGAAAGACTGGGGGGAGGAGAGAGAAAGACTGGGGGGAGGGAGAGAAACACTGGGGGAGAGACAGAAACACTGGGAGTGAGAGAGAAACACTGGGGGGAGGAGAGATTGGGATAAAGTGGGGGGAGAGAGAGAGAAACACTGGGGGGAGAGAGAGAAATACTGGGGGGAGATAGAGAAACACGGGGGGGATAGAGAGAGAGAGAAACACTGGGGGTGAGAGAGCGAAACACTGGGGACAGAGAGAGAGAAACAGTGCGGGGAGGAGAGAGAAAGACTGGGGGGAGAGAGAGAAACACTGGGGGAGAGCGAGAAACACTGGGGGGAGAGAGAGAGAAACACTTGGGGGAGAGAGAGAAAGACTGGAGGGAGAGAGAGAGAGAAGCACTGGGGGGAGAGAGAGAGAAAGACTGGGGGAGAGAGAGAAACAGTGGGGGAAATAGAGAAACACTGGGGGGCGGAGAGAGAGAGAAACACTGGGGGTGAGAGAGAAACATTGGGGAGAGAGAGAAACACTGGAGAGAGAGAGAGAAACACCGGGGAGAGAGAGAGAAATAGTGGGGGGCGAGAGAGAGAATCAGTGGGGGGAGGAGAGAGAAAGAAACACTGGGGGAGAGTGAGAGAGAGAAACACATGGTGTGGGAGAGAGAGAGAAACACTGGGGGGAGCGAGAGAGAGAATAACTGGGGGGAGGAGAGAGGGAAACACTGGGTGGAGATAGAGAGAGAAAGACTAAGGGAAGAGAGGGAAACACTGCGGGGAGGAGAGATTGCGATACTCTGGGGGGAGAGAGGGAGAAACAGTGGGGGGAGAGAGAGAGAAATACTGGGGGTGAGAGAGAAACACTGGGGAGAGAGAGAAACACTGGGGAGTGAGAGAGAAACACCGGGGAGAGAGAGAGAAATACTGGGGGGAGAGAGAGAAACCGTGGGGGGAGAGAGAGAGAAACACTTGGGTGAGAGAGAGAGAAAAACTGGGGGGCGAGAGAGAGAGAAACACTGCGGGTAGGAGAGAGGGAAACACTGGGTGGAGAGAGAGAGAGAGAGAAACACTAAGGGTGAGAGAGAAACATTGGGGAGAGAGAGAACACTGGGGGGAGAGAGAGAAACACCGGGGAGACAGAGAGAAATACTGGGGGGAGAGGGAGAAACACTGGGGGGCGAGAGAGAGAGAAACATTTGGGGGAGAGAGAGAAAGACTGGAGGGAGAGATAGAGAGAAACACTGGGGGGAGAGAGAGAGAAAGACTGGGGGAGAGAGAGAAACAGTGGGGGAAATAGAGAAACACTGGGGGGCGGAAAGAGAGAAACACTGGGGGTGAGAGAGAAACATTGGGGAGAGAGAGAAACACTGGAGAGAGAGAGAGAAACACCGGGGAGAGAGAGAGAAATAGTGGGGGGCGAGAGAGAGAAACAGTGGGGGGAGGAGAGAGAAAGAAACACTGGGGGAGAGTGAGAGAGAGAAACACATGGTGTGGGAGAAAGAGGGAAACACTGGGGGGAGCGAGAGAGAGAATAACTGGGGGGAGGAGAGAGGGAAACACTGGGGGGAGGGAGCGAGAAATACTGGGGGGAGAAGAGAGAAACACTGGGGGGGAGAGAGAGAAACAGTGGGGGGGGAGAGATTGAGATACAGTGGGGGGAGAGAGAGAGAGAATCATTGGGGGAGGAGAGAGGGAAACACTGGGGGAGAGAGGGAAATACTGGGGGGAGAGAGAGAGAGAAACACTGGGGGGAGAGAGAGAGAAAGACTGGGGCGAGAGAGAGAGAGAAACACTGGGGGGAGAGAGAGAGAAACACTGGGGGGAGAGGGAGAAACAGTGGTGCGAGAGAGAGAGAAACAATGGGGGGAGATAGAGCTACAATGGGGGGCGGAGAGAGAGAGAAACACTAAGGGTGAGAGAGAAACATTGGGGAGAGAGAGAACACTGGGGAGAGAGAGAGAAACACCGGGGAGACAGAGAGAAATACTGGGGGGAGAGGGAGAAACAGTGGGTGAAGAGAGAGAGAAACACTGGGGTGAGAGTGAGAGGGAGAGAAACACTGGGGGGGGGAGAGAGAGAGAGAAACATTGGGGGGCGAGGGAGAGAGAAACACTGCGGGAAGGAGAGAGGGAAACACTGGGGGTAGAGAGAGAAACACTGGGGGGAGTAGAGATTGGGATACATTGGGGGGAGAGAGAGAGAGAAACACTGGGGGAGAGAGAGAAACACTGGGGAGAGAGAGAGAAGCAATGCGGGGGAGAGAAAAACATTGCGTGGAGAGACAGAAACACTGGGAGTGAGAGAGAAACACTGGGGGGAGGAGAGATTGGGATAAAGTGGGAGGAGAGAGAGAGAAACACTGGGGGGAGAGAGAGAAATACTGGGGGGAGATAGAGAAACACGGGGGGGATAGAGAGAGAGAGAAACACTGGGGGGAGAGAGCGAAACACTGGGGCAGAGAGAGAGAAACAGTGCGGGGAGGAGAGAGAAAGACTGGGGGGAGAGAGAGAAACACTGGGGGAGAGCGAGAAACACTGGGGGGAGAGAGAGAGAGAAACACTTGGGGGAGAGAGAGAGAAAGACTGGGGGAGAGAGGGAAACAGTGGGGGAAATAGAGAAACACTGGGGGGCGGAGAGAGAGAGAAACACTGGGGGTGAGAGAGAAACATTGGGGAGAGAGAGAAACACTGGAGAGAGAGGGAGAAACACCGGGGAGAGAGAGAGAAATAGTGGGGGCGAGAGAGAGAAACAGTGGGGGGAGGAGAGAGAAAGAAACACTGGGGGAGAGTGAGAGAGAGAAACACATGGTGTGGGAGAAAGAGAGAAACACTGGGGGGAGCGAGAGAGAGAATAACTGGAGGGAGGAGAGAGGGAAACACTGGGTGGAGATAGAGAGAGAAAGACTGAGGGAAGAGAGGGAAACACTGCGGGGAGGAGAGATTGAGATACTCTGGGGTGAGAGAGGGAGAAACACTGGGGGGAGAGAGAGAGAAATACTGGGGGTGAGAGAGAAACACTGGGGAGAGAGAGAAACACTGGGGAGTGAGAGAGAAACACCGGGGAGAGAGAGAGAAATACTGGGGGGAGAGAGAGAAACCCTTGGGTGAGAGAGAGAGAGAGAAAAACTGGGGGGCGAGAGAGAGAGAAACACTGCGGGGAGGAGAGAGGGAAACACTGGGTGGAGAGAGAGAGAGAGAGAGAGAAACACTAAGGGTGAGAGAGAAACATTGGGGAGAGAGAGAACACTGGGGGGAGAGAGAGAAACACCGGTGAGACAGAGAGAAATACTGGGGGGAGAGGGAGAAACATTGGGTGAAGAGAGAGAGAAGCACTGGGGTGTGAGTGAGAGAGAGAGAAACCCTTGGGTGAGAGAGAGAGAGAGAAAAACTGGGGGGCGAGAGAGAGAGAAACACTAAGGTTGAGAGAGAAACATTGGTCTTTACAGTAGAGGACACTAAGAATATCCCAACACTGGACAAACAGGGGACTCTCGGGGGGGAGGAGCTAAATACGATTAAAATCACTCAGGAGATGGTACTCAGTAAAATAATGGGACTCAAGGCGGATAAATCCCCTGGACCTGATGGCTTCCATCCTAGGGTCTTGAGGGAAGTGGCAGTAGGGATTGTGGATGCTTTGGTGATAGTTTTCCAAAATTCCCTGGACTCAGGAGAGGTCCCGGCAGATTGGAAAACTGCTAATGTAACACCGTTATTTAAAAAGGGTAGTAGGCAGAAGGCTGGAAATTATAGGCCAGTTAGCTTAAAATCTGTGGTGGGTAAAATTTTGGAGTCTATTATTAAGGAGACAGTAACGGAACATTTAGATAAGCATAATTTAATAGGACAAAGTCAGCATGGCTTTATGAAGGGGAAGTCATGTCTGACAAATTTGCTTGAGTTCTTCGAGGATATCACGTTTAGGGTGGATAAAGGGGAACCAGTGGACATAGTGTATTTCGACTTCCAGAAGGCATTCGACAAGGTGCCACATAAAAGATTATTACTTAAGATAAAAAATCACGGGATTGGGGGTAATATTCTGGCATGGGTGGAGGATTGGTTATCGAACAGGAAGCAGAGAGTTGGGATAAATGGTTCATTTTCGGACTGGCAACCAGTAACCAGTGGTGTTCCACAGGGGTCGGTGCTGGGTCCCCAACTCTTTACAATCTATATTAACGATTTGGAGGAGGGGACCGAGTGCAACATATCAAAGTTTGCAGATGATACAAAGATGGGAGGGAAAGTAGAGAGTGAGGAGGACATAAAAAACCTGCAAGGGGATATAGACAGGCTGGGTGAGTGGGCGGAGATTTGGCAGATGCAATATAATATTGGAAAATGTGAGGTTATGCACTTTGGCAGGAAAAATCAGAGAGCAAGTTATTTTCTTAATGGCGAGAGACTGGAAAGTACTGCAGTACAAAGGGATCTGGGGGTCCTAGAGCAAGAAAATCAAAAAGTTGGTATGCAGGTGCAGCAGGTGATCAAGAAAGCCAACGGAATGTTGGCTTTTATTGCTAGGGGGATAGAATATAAAAACAAGGAGGTATTGCTGCAGTTATATAAGGTATTGGTGAGACCGCACCTGGAATACTGCATACAGTTTTGGTCTCCATACTTAAGAAAAGACATACTTGCTCTCGAGGCAGTACAAAGAAGGTTCACTCGGTTAATCCCGGGGATGAGGGGGCGGACATATGAGGAGAGGTTGAGTAGATTGGGACTCTACTCATTGGAGTTCAGAAGAATGAGAGGCGATCTTATTGAAACATATAAGATTGTGAAGGGTCTTGATCGGGTGGATGTAGTAAGGATGTTCCCAAAGATGGGTGAAACTAGAACTAGGGGGCATAATCTTAGAATAAGGGGCTGCTCTTTCAAAACTGAGATGAGGAGAAACTTCTTCACTCAGAGGGTGGTAGGTCTGTGGAATTTGCTGCCCCAGGAAGCTGTGGAAGCTACATCATTAGATAAATTTAAAACAGAAATAGACAGTTTCCTAGAAGTAAAGGGAATTAGGGGTTATGGGGAGCGGGCAGGAAATTGGACATGAAGCTGAGTTCGGATCGGTCAATGCCCTGTGGGTGGCGGAGAGGGCCCAGGGGCTATGTGGCCGGGTCCTGCTCCGACTTCTTGTGTTCTTTAGATTTGTGGTTGGGATCAGATCAGCCATGATCTTATTGAATGGCGGAGCAGGCTCGAGGGGCCGATTGGCCTACTCCTGCTCCAATTTCTTATGTTCTTATGTTCACTGCGGGGAGGAGAGAGGGAAACACTGGGTGGAGAGAGAGAGAGAAACAGTAAGGGTGAGAGAGAAACATTGGGGAGAGAGAGAACACTGGGGGGAGAGGGAGAAACACTGGGTGAAGAGAGAGAGAAACACTGGTGTGAGAGTGAGAGAGAGAGAAACACTGGGGTGGGGGGGGAGAGAGAGAGAGAAACATTGGGGGGCGAGGGAGAGAGAAACACTGCGGGAAGGAGAGAGGGAAACACTGGGGGGAGAGAAAGAAACATTGCGGGGAGAGAGGGAAACACTGGGGGTAGAGAGAGAAACACTGGGGGGAGTAGAGATTGGGATACATTGGGGGGAGAGAGAGAGAGAAACACTGTGGGAGAGAGAGAAACACTGGGGAGAGAGAGAGAAGCAATGCGGGGGAGAGAAAAACATTGGGTGGAGAGACAGAAACACTGGGAGTGAGAGAGAGAGAAATACTGGGGATGAGAGAGAAACACTGGGGAGAGAGAGAAACACTGGGGAGTGAGAGAGAAACACCGGGGAGAGAGAGAGAAATACTGAGGGGAGAGAGAGAAACCGTGGGGGGAGAGAGAGAGAAACCCTTGGGTGAGAGAGAGAGAGAAAAAAACTGGGGGGCGAGAGGGAGAGAAACACTGCGGGGAGGAGAGAGGGAAACACTGGGTGGAGAGAGAGAGAGAAACACTAAGGGTGAGAGAGAAACATTGGGGAGAGAGAGAACACTGGGGAGAGAGAGAGAAACACCGGGGAGACAGAGAGAAATACTGGGGGGAGAGTGAGAGAGAGAGAAACACTGCGGCGGGGGAGAGAGGGAAACACAGGGGGGAGAGAAAGAAACATTGCGGGGAGAGAGGGAAACACTGGGGGTAGAGAGAGAAACAGTGGGGGGAGTAGAGATTGGGATACATTGGGGAGAGAGAGAGAGAGAGAGAAACACTGGGGGAGAGAGACAAACACTGGGGGGAGAGAGAGAAACACGGGGGGGGGGTAGAGAGAGAGAGAAACACTGGGGGGAGAGAGCGAAACACTGGGGGCAGAGAGAGAGAAACAGTGGGGGGAGGAGAGAGAAAGACTGGGGGGAGAGAGAGAAACACTGGGGGAGAGCGAGAAACACTGGGGGAGAGAGAGAGAGAAACACTTGGGGGAAAGAGAGAAAAACTGGAGGGAGAGAGAGAGAAACACTGGGGAGAGAGAGAGAGAAAGACTGGGGGAAAGAGAGAAACAGTGGGGGAAATCGAGAAACACTGAGGGGCGGAGAGAGAGAGAAACACTGGGGGTGAGAGAGAAACATTGGGGAGAGAGAGAAACACTGGAGAGAGAGAGAGAAACACCGGGGAGAGAGAGAGAAATAGTGGGGGGCGAGAGAGAGAAACAGTGGGGGGAGGAGAGAGAAAGAAACCCTGGGGGAGAGTGAGAGAGAGAAACATATGGTGTGGGAGAGGGAGAGAAACACTGGGGGGAGAGAGAGAGAGAATCACTGGGGGGAGGATAGAGAGAAACAATGGGTGGAGAGAGAGAGAGAAAGACTAAGGGAAGAGAGGGAAACACTGCGGGGAGGAGAGATTGCGATACTCTGGGGGGAGAGAGGGAGAAACAGTGGGGGGAGAGAGAGAAAGACTGGAGGGAGAGAGAGAGAGAAGCACTGGGGGGAGAGAGAGAGAAAGACTGGGGGAGAGAGAGAAACAGTGGGGGAAATAGAGAAACACTGGGGGGCGGAGAGAGAGAGAAACACTGGGGGTGAGAGAGAGAGAAACACTTGGGGGAGAGAGAGAAAGACTGGAGGGAGAGAGAGAGAGAAGCACTGGGGGGAGAGAGAGAGAAAGACTGGGGGAGAGAGAGAAACAGTGGGGGAAATAGAGAAACACTGGGGGGCGGAGAGAGAGAGAAACACTGGGGGTGAGAGAGAAACATTGGGGAGAGAGAGAAACACTGGAGAGAGAGAGAGAAACACCGGGGAGAGAGAGAGAAATAGTGGGGGGCGAGAGAGAGAATCAGTGGGGGGAGGAGAGAGAAAGAAACACTGGGGGAGAGTGAGAGAGAGAAACACATGGTGTGGGAGAGAGAGAGAAACACTGGGGGGAGCGAGAGAGAGAATAACTGGGGGGAGGAGAGAGGGAAACACTGGGTGGAGATAGAGAGAGAAAGACTAAGGGAAGAGAGGGAAACACTGCGGGGAGGAGAGATTGCGATACTCTGGGGGGAGAGAGGGAGAAACAGTGGGGGGAGAGAGAGAGAAATACTGGGGGTGAGAGAGAAACACTGGGGAGAGAGAGAAACACTGGGGAGTGAGAGAGAAACACCGGGGAGAGAGAGAGAAATACTGGGGGGAGAGAGAGAAACCGTGGGGGGAGAGAGAGAGAAACACTTGGGTGAGAGAGAGAGAAAAACTGGGGGGCGAGAGAGAGAGAAACACTGCGGGTAGGAGAGAGGGAAACACTGGGTGGAGAGAGAGAGAGAGAGAAACACTAAGGGTGAGAGAGAAACATTGGGGAGAGAGAGAACACTGGGGGGAGAGAGAGAAACACCGGGGAGACAGAGAGAAATACTGGGGGGAGAGGGAGAAACACTGGGGGGCGAGAGAGAGAGAAACATTTGGGGGAGAGAGAGAAAGACTGGAGGGAGAGATAGAGAGAAACACTGGGGGGAGAGAGAGAGAAAGACTGGGGGAGAGAGAGAAACAGTGGGGGAAATAGAGAAACACTGGGGGGCGGAAAGAGAGAAACACTGGGGGTGAGAGAGAAACATTGGGGAGAGAGAGAAACACTGGAGAGAGAGAGAGAAACACCGGGGAGAGAGAGAGAAATAGTGGGGGGCGAGAGAGAGAAACAGTGGGGGGAGGAGAGAGAAAGAAACACTGGGGGAGAGTGAGAGAGAGAAACACATGGTGTGGGAGAAAGAGGGAAACACTGGGGGGAGCGAGAGAGAGAATAACTGGGGGGAGGAGAGAGGGAAACACTGGGGGGAGGGAGCGAGAAATACTGGGGGGAGAAGAGAGAAACACTGGGGGGGAGAGAGAGAAACAGTGGGGGGGGGAGAGATTGAGATACAGTGGGGGGAGAGAGAGAGAGAATCATTGGGGGAGGAGAGAGGGAAACACTGGGGGAGAGAGGGAAATACTGGGGGGAGAGAGAGAGAGAAACACTGGGGGGAGAGAGAGAGAAAGACTGGGGCGAGAGAGAGAGAGAAACACTGGGGGGAGAGAGAGAGAAACACTGGGGGGAGAGGGAGAAACAGTGGTGCGAGAGAGAGAGAAACAATGGGGGGAGATAGAGCTACAATGGGGGGCGGAGAGAGAGAGAAACACTAAGGGTGAGAGAGAAACATTGGGGAGAGAGAGAACACTGGGGAGAGAGAGAGAAACACCGGGGAGACAGAGAGAAATACTGGGGGGAGAGGGAGAAACAGTGGGTGAAGAGAGAGAGAAACACTGGGGTGAGAGTGAGAGGGAGAGAAACACTGGGGGGGGGAGAGAGAGAGAGAAACATTGGGGGGCGAGGGAGAGAGAAACACTGCGGGAAGGAGAGAGGGAAACACTGGGGGTAGAGAGAGAAACACTGGGGGGAGTAGAGATTGGGATACATTGGGGGGAGAGAGAGAGAGAAACACTGGGGGAGAGAGAGAAACACTGGGGAGAGAGAGAGAAGCAATGCGGGGGAGAGAAAAACATTGCGTGGAGAGACAGAAACACTGGGAGTGAGAGAGAAACACTGGGGGGAGGAGAGATTGGGATAAAGTGGGAGGAGAGAGAGAGAAACACTGGGGGGAGAGAGAGAAATACTGGGGGGAGATAGAGAAACACGGGGGGGATAGAGAGAGAGAGAAACACTGGGGGGAGAGAGCGAAACACTGGGGCAGAGAGAGAGAAACAGTGCGGGGAGGAGAGAGAAAGACTGGGGGGAGAGAGAGAAACACTGGGGGAGAGCGAGAAACACTGGGGGGAGAGAGAGAGAGAAACACTTGGGGGAGAGAGAGAGAAAGACTGGGGGAGAGAGGGAAACAGTGGGGGAAATAGAGAAACACTGGGGGGCGGAGAGAGAGAGAAACACTGGGGGTGAGAGAGAAACATTGGGGAGAGAGAGAAACACTGGAGAGAGAGGGAGAAACACCGGGGAGAGAGAGAGAAATAGTGGGGGCGAGAGAGAGAAACAGTGGGGGGAGGAGAGAGAAAGAAACACTGGGGGAGAGTGAGAGAGAGAAACACATGGTGTGGGAGAAAGAGAGAAACACTGGGGGGAGCGAGAGAGAGAATAACTGGAGGGAGGAGAGAGGGAAACACTGGGTGGAGATAGAGAGAGAAAGACTGAGGGAAGAGAGGGAAACACTGCGGGGAGGAGAGATTGAGATACTCTGGGGTGAGAGAGGGAGAAACACTGGGGGGAGAGAGAGAGAAATACTGGGGGTGAGAGAGAAACACTGGGGAGAGAGAGAAACACTGGGGAGTGAGAGAGAAACACCGGGGAGAGAGAGAGAAATACTGGGGGGAGAGAGAGAAACCCTTGGGTGAGAGAGAGAGAGAGAAAAACTGGGGGGCGAGAGAGAGAGAAACACTGCGGGGAGGAGAGAGGGAAACACTGGGTGGAGAGAGAGAGAGAGAGAGAGAAACACTAAGGGTGAGAGAGAAACATTGGGGAGAGAGAGAACACTGGGGGGAGAGAGAGAAACACCGGTGAGACAGAGAGAAATACTGGGGGGAGAGGGAGAAACATTGGGTGAAGAGAGAGAGAAGCACTGGGGTGTGAGTGAGAGAGAGAGAAACCCTTGGGTGAGAGAGAGAGAGAGAAAAACTGGGGGGCGAGAGAGAGAGAAACACTAAGGTTGAGAGAGAAACATTGGTCTTTACAGTAGAGGACACTAAGAATATCCCAACACTGGACAAACAGGGGACTCTCGGGGGGGAGGAGCTAAATACGATTAAAATCACTCAGGAGATGGTACTCAGTAAAATAATGGGACTCAAGGCGGATAAATCCCCTGGACCTGATGGCTTCCATCCTAGGGTCTTGAGGGAAGTGGCAGTAGGGATTGTGGATGCTTTGGTGATAGTTTTCCAAAATTCCCTGGACTCAGGAGAGGTCCCGGCAGATTGGAAAACTGCTAATGTAACACCGTTATTTAAAAAGGGTAGTAGGCAGAAGGCTGGAAATTATAGGCCAGTTAGCTTAAAATCTGTGGTGGGTAAAATTTTGGAGTCTATTATTAAGGAGACAGTAACGGAACATTTAGATAAGCATAATTTAATAGGACAAAGTCAGCATGGCTTTATGAAGGGGAAGTCATGTCTGACAAATTTGCTTGAGTTCTTCGAGGATATCACGTTTAGGGTGGATAAAGGGGAACCAGTGGACATAGTGTATTTCGACTTCCAGAAGGCATTCGACAAGGTGCCACATAAAAGATTATTACTTAAGATAAAAAATCACGGGATTGGGGGTAATATTCTGGCATGGGTGGAGGATTGGTTATCGAACAGGAAGCAGAGAGTTGGGATAAATGGTTCATTTTCGGACTGGCAACCAGTAACCAGTGGTGTTCCACAGGGGTCGGTGCTGGGTCCCCAACTCTTTACAATCTATATTAACGATTTGGAGGAGGGGACCGAGTGCAACATATCAAAGTTTGCAGATGATACAAAGATGGGAGGGAAAGTAGAGAGTGAGGAGGACATAAAAAACCTGCAAGGGGATATAGACAGGCTGGGTGAGTGGGCGGAGATTTGGCAGATGCAATATAATATTGGAAAATGTGAGGTTATGCACTTTGGCAGGAAAAATCAGAGAGCAAGTTATTTTCTTAATGGCGAGAGACTGGAAAGTACTGCAGTACAAAGGGATCTGGGGGTCCTAGAGCAAGAAAATCAAAAAGTTGGTATGCAGGTGCAGCAGGTGATCAAGAAAGCCAACGGAATGTTGGCTTTTATTGCTAGGGGGATAGAATATAAAAACAAGGAGGTATTGCTGCAGTTATATAAGGTATTGGTGAGACCGCACCTGGAATACTGCATACAGTTTTGGTCTCCATACTTAAGAAAAGACATACTTGCTCTCGAGGCAGTACAAAGAAGGTTCACTCGGTTAATCCCGGGGATGAGGGGGCGGACATATGAGGAGAGGTTGAGTAGATTGGGACTCTACTCATTGGAGTTCAGAAGAATGAGAGGCGATCTTATTGAAACATATAAGATTGTGAAGGGTCTTGATCGGGTGGATGTAGTAAGGATGTTCCCAAAGATGGGTGAAACTAGAACTAGGGGGCATAATCTTAGAATAAGGGGCTGCTCTTTCAAAACTGAGATGAGGAGAAACTTCTTCACTCAGAGGGTGGTAGGTCTGTGGAATTTGCTGCCCCAGGAAGCTGTGGAAGCTACATCATTAGATAAATTTAAAACAGAAATAGACAGTTTCCTAGAAGTAAAGGGAATTAGGGGTTATGGGGAGCGGGCAGGAAATTGGACATGAAGCTGAGTTCGGATCGGTCAATGCCCTGTGGGTGGCGGAGAGGGCCCAGGGGCTATGTGGCCGGGTCCTGCTCCGACTTCTTGTGTTCTTTAGATTTGTGGTTGGGATCAGATCAGCCATGATCTTATTGAATGGCGGAGCAGGCTCGAGGGGCCGATTGGCCTACTCCTGCTCCAATTTCTTATGTTCTTATGTTCACTGCGGGGAGGAGAGAGGGAAACACTGGGTGGAGAGAGAGAGAGAAACAGTAAGGGTGAGAGAGAAACATTGGGGAGAGAGAGAACACTGGGGGGAGAGGGAGAAACACTGGGTGAAGAGAGAGAGAAACACTGGTGTGAGAGTGAGAGAGAGAGAAACACTGGGGTGGGGGGGGAGAGAGAGAGAGAAACATTGGGGGGCGAGGGAGAGAGAAACACTGCGGGAAGGAGAGAGGGAAACACTGGGGGGAGAGAAAGAAACATTGCGGGGAGAGAGGGAAACACTGGGGGTAGAGAGAGAAACACTGGGGGGAGTAGAGATTGGGATACATTGGGGGGAGAGAGAGAGAGAAACACTGTGGGAGAGAGAGAAACACTGGGGAGAGAGAGAGAAGCAATGCGGGGGAGAGAAAAACATTGGGTGGAGAGACAGAAACACTGGGAGTGAGAGAGAGAGAAATACTGGGGATGAGAGAGAAACACTGGGGAGAGAGAGAAACACTGGGGAGTGAGAGAGAAACACCGGGGAGAGAGAGAGAAATACTGAGGGGAGAGAGAGAAACCGTGGGGGGAGAGAGAGAGAAACCCTTGGGTGAGAGAGAGAGAGAAAAAAACTGGGGGGCGAGAGGGAGAGAAACACTGCGGGGAGGAGAGAGGGAAACACTGGGTGGAGAGAGAGAGAGAAACACTAAGGGTGAGAGAGAAACATTGGGGAGAGAGAGAACACTGGGGAGAGAGAGAGAAACACCGGGGAGACAGAGAGAAATACTGGGGGGAGAGTGAGAGAGAGAGAAACACTGCGGCGGGGGAGAGAGGGAAACACAGGGGGGAGAGAAAGAAACATTGCGGGGAGAGAGGGAAACACTGGGGGTAGAGAGAGAAACAGTGGGGGGAGTAGAGATTGGGATACATTGGGGAGAGAGAGAGAGAGAGAGAAACACTGGGGGAGAGAGACAAACACTGGGGGGAGAGAGAGAAACACGGGGGGGGTAGAGAGAGAGAGAAACACTGGGGGGAGAGAGCGAAACACTGGGGGCAGAGAGAGAGAAACAGTGGGGGAGGAGAGAGAAAGACTGGGGGGAGAGAGAGAAACACTGGGGGAGAGCGAGAAACACTGGGGGAGAGAGAGAGAGAAACACTTGGGGGAAAGAGAGAAAAACTGGAGGGAGAGAGAGAGAAACACTGGGGAGAGAGAGAGAGAAAGACTGGGGGAAAGAGAGAAACAGTGGGGGAAATCGAGAAACACTGAGGGGCGGAGAGAGAGAGAAACACTGGGGGTGAGAGAGAAACATTGGGGAGAGAGAGAAACACTGGAGAGAGAGAGAGAAACACCGGGGAGAGAGAGAGAAATAGTGGGGGGCGAGAGAGAGAAACAGTGGGGGGAGGAGAGAGAAAGAAACCCTGGGGGAGAGTGAGAGAGAGAAACATATGGTGTGGGAGAGGGAGAGAAACACTGGGGGGAGAGAGAGAGAGAATCACTGGGGGGAGGATAGAGAGAAACAATGGGTGGAGAGAGAGAGAGAAAGACTAAGGGAAGAGAGGGAAACACTGCGGGGAGGAGAGATTGAGATACTCTGGGGGGAGAGAGGGAGAAACACTGGTGGAGAGAGAGAGAGAAACACTGGGGGGAGAGAGAGAGAAATACTGGGGGTGAGAGAGAAACACTGGGGAGAGAGAGAAACACTGGAGAGTGAGAGAGAAGCACCGGGAGAGAGAGAGAAATACTGGGGGGAGAGAGAGAAACAGCGGGGAGAGAGAGAGAGAAACACTTGGGTGAGAGAGAGAGAGAAACACTGGGGGGCGAGAGAGAGAAACACTGCGGGGAGGAGAGAGGGAAACACTGGGGGAGAGAAAGATTTAAACACTCGGGGAGAGAGAGAGAGAAACACTGGGGGGAGATAGAGAAACACTGGGGGGCGGAGAGAGAGATAAACACTGGGGGTGAGAGAGAAACACTGGGGAGAGAGAGAAACATTGGGTAGTGAGAGAGAGAAACACCGGGGAGAGAGAGAGAAATACTGCGGGAAGAGAGAGAAAAACTATGGGGAGGAGAGAGAGAGAAACACTGGGGGAGAGAGAGAGAAACAGTGGGGGAGGAGAGAGAAAGAAACACTGGGGGAGAGAGAGAGTGAGAAATAAATGGTGTTGGAGAGAGAGTGAAACACTGGGGAGAGAGAGAGAGAGAATAACTGGGTGGGATGAGAGAGGGAATACACTGGGTGGAGAGAGAGAGAGAAACACTGGGGGGAGAGAGAGAAACACTGGGGGGAGGAGAGATTGAGATACATTGGGGAGAGAGAGAGAAACACCGGGGAGAGAGAGAGAAATACTCGGGGGGGAGATAGAGAAACACTGGGGGGTAGAGATTGAGATACACTGGGGGGAGACAGAGAGAGAAACACTGGGGGGAGGAGAGAGGGAAACACTGGGGGAGAGTGAGAAACACTGGGGGGAGTAGAGAGAGAAACACTGGGGAGGGGGACAGAGAGAGAAACACTGGGGGAGAGAGAGAGAGAAAAACTGGGGGGAGAGAGAAAGAGAGAGTGAAATACTGGGCAGAGAGAGAGGGAGAGAGAAATACTGGGGTGAGAGAGATAAACACTGGGGAGAGAGAGTGAAGCACTGGGGTGAGAGAGAGAAACATTGCGGGGAGAGGGAGAAACACTGGGGGTGAGAGAGAAATACTGGGGGGAGGAGAGACTGGGATACACTGGGGGAGAGAGAGAAACACTGGGCGGAGAGAGAGAGAAACACTGGGCGGAGAGAGAGAGAAACACTGGGGGGATAGAGGGAGAGAGAAACACTGGGGGGGGGGCAGAGAGTGAAACACTGGGGGAGAGAGAGAGAAACAGTGGGGGGAGGAGAGAGAAAGAAACACTGGGGGAGAGCGAGAGAGAGAAACACATGGTGTGGGAGAGGGAGAGAAACAATGTGGGGAGAGAGAGAGAGAATAACTGGGGGAGGAGAGAGGGAAACACTGGGTGGAGAGAGAGAGAGAAATAATGGGGGGAGAGAGAGAAACACTGGGGGTAGGAGAGATTGAGATACATTGGGGGGAGAAAGAGAGAAACACTGGAGGAGAGAGAGAGAGAAACACTGGGGGGAGAGATAGAGAAATGCTGGGGTGAGGAGAGAGAAACACAGGGGTGGGAGAGAGAGAAATAAACACTGGGGGCGAGAGAGAGATACACTGCGGGAGGAGAGATTGAGATACACTGGGAGGAGAGAGAGAGAGAAACACTGGGGTGAGGAGAGAGGGAAACACTGGGGGAGAGGGAGAAACACTGGGGGGGAGAGAGAGAGAAACACTGGGGGGAGAGAGAGAGAAAGACTGGGGGGAGAGAGAGAGAAACACTGGGGGGAGGGGGAGAGAAAGACTGGGGTGAGAGAGAGAAACAGTGGGGCGAGAGAGAGAGAAAAACTGGGGGGAGATCGAGAAACACTGGGGGGCGGACAGAGAGAGAAACACTGGGGGTGAGAGAGAAACACTGGTGAGAGAGAGAAACACTGGGGAGAGAGAGAGAAATACTGGGCGGAGAGAGAGAGAAACACTGGGGGGAGAGAGAGAGAAACACTTGGGTGAGAGAGAGAGAAACACTGGGGTGAGAGAGAGAGAGATAAACACTGGGGGGCGAGAGAGAGAGAAACACTGCCGGGAGGAGAGAGGGAAACACTGGGTGGAGAGAGAGAGAGAAACACTGAGGGAGAGAGAGAGAGAAACACTGGGGGAGAGAAAGATTTAAACACTGGGGGAGAGAGAGAGAAACACTGGGGGTGAGAGAGAAACACTGGGGAGAGGGAGAAACACTGGGGAGAGAGAGAGAGAAACACCGGGGAGAGAGAGAGAAATACTGGGGGGAGAGAGAGAAAAACTGGGGATGGAGAGAGAGAAACACTGGGGAGGGGGACAGAGAGAGAAACACTGGGGAGGGAGAGAGGGAGAAACAGTGGGGGGAGGAGAGAGAAAGAAACACTGGGGGAGAGAGAGAGAGAGAAAAACATGGTGTGGGAGAGATGGAGAAATACTGGGGGGAGAGAGAGAGAAACACTGGGGAGAGAGCGCGAGAAACACTGGGGGAGAGAGAGAGAAACACTGGGGGGAGAGAGAGAGAGATACTGGGGGGAGGAGAGAGAAACACTGGGGGGGAGAGATTGAGATACACTGGGGGGAGAGAGAGAGAGAAACACTGGGGGGAGGAGAGAGGGAAACACTGGGGCAGAGAGAGAAACACTGGGGGGAGAGATAGAGAAATACTGGGGTGAGGAGAGAGAAACACAGGGGTGGGAGAGAGAGAAATAAACACTGGGGGCGAGAGAGAGAAACACTGGGGGAGGAGAGATTGAGATATACTGGGAGGAGAGAGAGAGAGAAACACTGGGGTGAGGAGAGAGGGAAACACTGGGGGAGAGGGAGAAACACTGGGTGGGAGAGAGAGAGAAACATTGGGGGGAGAGAGAGAGAAAGACTGGGGGGAGAGAGAGAGAAACACTGTGGGGAGGGGGAGAGAAAGACTGGGGTGAGAGAGAAACAGTGGGGCGAGAGAGAGAGAAAAACTGGGGGGAGATCGAGAAACACTGGGGGGCGGACAGAGAGAGAAACATTGGGGGTGAGAGAGAAACACTGGTGAGAGAGAGAAACACTGGGGAGAGAGAGAGAAATACTGGGCGGAGAGAGAGAAACACTGGGGGGAGAGAGAGAAACACTGGGGTGAGAGAGAGAGAGAGAGAGAAACACTGGGGTGAGAGAGAGAGAGAAACACTGGGGGGGCGAGAGAGAGAGAAACACTGCTTGGAGGAGAGAGGGAAACACTGGGTGGAGAGAGAGAGAGAAACACTGAGGGAGAGAGAGAGAGAAACACTGGGGGAGAGAAAGATTTAAACACTAGGGGAATGAGAGAGAGAAACACTGGGGGTGAGAGAGAAACACTGGGGAGAGAGAGAGAGAGAAACACTGAGGGAGAGAGAGAGAGAAACAATGGGGGAGAGAAAGATTTAAACACTAGGGGAGAGAGAGAGAGAAACACTGGGGGTGAGAGAGAAACTCTGGGGAGAGAGAGAAACACTGGGGAGAGAGAGAGAAACACCGGGGAGAGAGAGAGAAATACTGGGGGGAGAGAGAGAAAAACTGGGGATGGAGAGAGAGAAACACTGGGGAGGGGGACAGAGAGAGAAACACTGGGGAGGGAGAGAGAGAAACACAGTGGTGAGAGAGAGAGAGAGAGCGAATCACTGGGGGGAGAGAGGGAGAAACAGTGGGGGGAGGAGAGAGAAAGAAACACTGGGGGAGAGAGAGAGACAGAAACACTGGGGGGGAGAGATTGAGATACACTGGGGGGAGAGAGAGAGAGAGAAACACTGGGGGGAGGAGAGAGGGAAACACTGGGGGAGAGAGAGAAACACTGGGGGGAGAGAGAGAGAGAAACACTGGGGGAGAGAGAGAGAAAGACTGGGGAGAGAGAGAGAGAAACACTGGGGGGGAGAGAGAGAAAGACTGGGGGTAGAGAGAGAAACAGTGGGGCGAGAGATAGAGAAACACTGGGGGGATATAGAGAAACACTGGGGGGAGAGATTGAGATACACTGGGGGGAGAGAGAGAGAGAAACACTGGGGGGAGGAGAGAGGGAAACATTGGGGGAGAGAGAGAAACACTGGGGGGAGAGAGAGAGAGAAACACTGGGGGGAGAGAGAGAGAAAGACTGGGGAGAGAGAGAGAGAAACACTGGGGGGAGAGAGAGAGAAAGACTGGGGGTAGAGAGAGAAACAGTGGGGCGAGAGAGAGAGAAACACTGGGGAGAGAGAGAGAAATACTGGGGGGGGAGAGAGAGACAGAGAGAGAGAGAAAAACACTGGGTGGAGAGAGAGAGAGAGAGAAACACTGGGGGGCGAGAGAGAGAGAAACACTGCGGAGAGGAGAGAAGGAAACACTGGGTCGAGAGAGAGAGAGAAAAATTCTCGGGGAGAGAGAGAGAGAAACACTGGGGGAGAGAAAGATTTAAACACCACGGGGAGAGAGAGAGAAACGCTGGGGGGGGGGAGAGAGAAACACTGGGGGGAGATGGAGAAACACTGGGGGCGGAGAGAGAGAGAAACACTGGGGGTGAGATAGAAACAATGGGGAGAGAGAGAAACACTGGGGAGAGAGACAGAAACACCGGGGAGAGAGAGAGAAATATTGGAGGTAGAGTGAGAACAACTGGGGGGAGGAGAGAGAGAAACACTGGGGAGGGGGACAGAGAGAGAAACACTGGGGAGAGTGAGAGAGAAACACAGAGCGGGAGAGAGAGAGAGAAAAGAACTGAGTGGAGAGAGATAGAGAGTGAAACACTGGGGAGAGAGAGAGGGAGAGAGAAATGCTGGGGTGGGAGAGATAAACACTGGGGCGAGAGAGTGAAGCACTGGGGGCAGAGAGAGAAACATTGCGGTGAGAGAGAGAAACACTTGGGGAAGAGAGAGAAACACTGGGGGGAGTAGAGATTGGGATACATTGGGGGAGAGAGAGAGAAACACTGGGAAAGAGAGAGAGAAACACTGGGGAGTGAGAGAGAAGCACTGGGGGGAGAGAGAAACATTGGGGGGAGAGAAAGAAACACTGGGGGGTGAGAGAGAAACACTGGGCGGAGGAGAGATTGGGATACACTGGGGGAGAGAGAGAGAAACACTGGGGGGAGAGAGAGAGAAACACTGGGGGTAGAGAGAGAGAAACACTTGGGGGATAGAGATAGAGAGAAACACTGGGGGGGGAGAGAGAGAAACTCTGGGGGAGAGAGAGAACCACTGGGGAGAGAGAGAGAAACACCGGGGAGAGAGAGAGAAATACTGGGGAGAGAGAGAGAAATACTTGGGGGAGAGAGAGAGAAATACTGGGGTGAGAGAGAGAGAGAGAGAGAGAGAGAGAGACACTGGGGGGAGAGAGAGAGCGAGAAACACTGGGGGCGAGAGAGAGAGAAACACTGGGGAGAGAGAGAGAAGCACTGGGGGGGGAGCGAAATATTGGGGGGAGAGAGAGAAACACTGGGGGGAGAGAGAGAGAGAATAACTGGGGGGAGAAGAGAGGGAAACACTGGGTGGAGAGAGAGAGAGAAACACTGGGGTGAGAGAGAGAAACACTGGGGGGAGGAGAGATTGAGATACACTGGGGGGAGAGAGAGAGAAACACTGGGGGAGAGAGACAGAGAATCACATGGTGTGGGAGAGACAGAGAAACACTGGGGGGAGAGAGAGAGAGAATAACTGGGGGGAGTAGAGAGGGAAACATTGGGGGGAGAGAGAGAGAGAAACATTGGGGGGAGGAGAGAGTGAAACACTGGGGCAGAGAGAGAAACACTGGGGGGAGAGCGAGAGAAACACTGGGGGGAGAGAGAGAGAAAGACTGGGGAGAGTGAGAAAGAGAAACACTGGGGGGAGTGAGAGATAAAGACTGGGGGGAGAGAGAGAAACAGTGGGGCGAGAGAGAGAGAAACACTGGGGGCAGATAGAGAAATATTGGGGGGCGGAGAGAGAGAGTAACACTGGGGGTGAGAGAGAAACACTGGGGAGAGAGAGAGAAACACCGGGGAGAGAGAGAGAAATACTGGGGAGAGAGAGAGAAACACTGGGGGGAGAGAGAGAGAAACACTAGGGAGAGAGAGAGAGAGAGAGAAACACTGGGGGGAGAGAGAGAGCGAGAAACACTGGGGGGCGAGAGAGTGAGAAACACTGGGGGGAGGAGAGAGCGAAACACTGGGGAGAGAGAGAGAGAGAAACACTGGGGTGGGAGAGAGAGAGAAACACTGGGGGGAGAGAGAGTAACACCGGGGAGAGAGAGAGAAATATTCGGGGGAGAGAGATAACAACTGGGGGGAGAGAGAGAGAGAAACACTGGGGGGGAGAGAGAGAAACACTGGGGGGAGGAGAGATTGAGATACACTGGGGGGAGAGAGAGAGAAACACTGGGGGGAGAGAGAGAAAAACACTGGGGTAGAGAGAGAGAGAAACACTGTGGGGAGTGAGTGATAGAGGAACACTGGGGGGAGAGAGAGAGAAAAACTAGGGGGAGAGAGAGAGAGAAACACAGAGGGGGGAGAGAGAGAAAATAACTCGGGGCAGAGAGAGTGAGAGTGAAACACTGGGGAGAGAGAGAGGGAGAGAGAAATACTGGGGTGAGAGAGATAAACACTGGGGAGAGAGGGTGAAGCACTGGTGGGAGAGAGAGAAACATTGCGGTGAGAGAGAGAAACACTGGGGGAAGAGAGAGAAACACTGGGGGGAGTAGAGATTGGGATACATTGCGGGGAGAGAGAGAGAAAAACTGGGGGAGAGAGAGAAACATTGGGGGGAGAGACAGAAACACTGGGGGGTGAGAGGGAAACAATGGGGGGAGAGAGAGAGAAACACTTGGGGGAGAGAGAAACACTTGGAGGATAGAGAGTGAGAGAAACACTGGGGGTGGGGAGAGAGAGAAATACTTGGGGGAGAGAGAGAGAAACAGTGGGGGGAGGAGAGAGAAAGAAACACTGGGGGAGAGAGAGAGAGAAACACGTGGCGTGGGAGAGAGAGAGAAATACTGGGGGAGAGAGAGAAACACTGGGGGAGGAGAGATTGAGATACACTGGGGAGAGAGAGAGAGAAACACTGGGGGGGAGAGAGAGAGAAACACTGGGCGGAGAGTGAGAGAAATACTGGGGGGAGGAGAGAGAAACACTGGGGGAGGAGAGATTGAGATATACTGGGGGGAGAGAGAGAGAAACACTGGGGTGAGGAGAGAGGGAAACACTGGGGGAGAGAGAGAAACACTGGGGGGAGAGAGAGAGAGAGAAACACTGGGGGGAGAGAGAGAGAAAGAATGGGGGAGAGAGAGAGCGAAACACTGGGGGGAGAGAGAGAGAAAGACTGGGGGAGAGAGAGAAACAGTGGGGCGAGAGAGAGAGAAAAACTGGGGGGAGATAGAGAAACACTGGATGGCGGAGATAGAGAGAAACACTGGGGGTGAGAAAGAAACACTGGGGGGTGAGAGAGAAATACTGGGGGGAGAGAGAGAAACACTGGGGGGAGAGAGAAAGAAACACTGGGGTGAGAGAGAGAGAGAGAGAAACACTGGGGTGAGAGAGAGAGAGAGAAAAACTGGGGGGCGAGAGAGAGAGAAACACTGCGGGGAGGAGAGAGAGAAACACTGGGTGGAGAGAGAGAGAGAAACACTGGGCAAGAGAGAGAAACACTGGGGGGAGAGAGAGAGAGAAACACTGGGGGTGAGAGAGAAACACTGGGGAGAGAGATAAAACCCTGGGGAGAGAGAGAGAAATACCGGGAGAGAGAGAGAAACACTGGGGGGAGAGAGACAGAAAACACTGTGGGGAGAGAAAGAGAAACACTGGGGAGGGGGACAGAGAGAGAAACACTGGGGGGACAGAAAGAGAGAAACACTGGGGGGAGAGAGAGAAACACTGGGGGGAGAGAGAGAGAAACACTGGGGGGGATAGAGAGAAACACTGGGGGGAGGAGAGATTGAGATACACTGGAGGGAGATAGAGAGAAACACTGGGGGGAGAGAGAGAGAAACACTGGGGGGAGTGAGTGAGAGAGAAACACTGGGGGGAGTGAGTGAGAGAGAAACACTGGGGGAGAGAGAGAGAAACACAGAGGGCGGAGAGAGAGAAAAGAACTCGGGGCAGAGAGAGTGAGAGTGAAACACTGGGGAGAGAGAGAGGGAGAGAGAAATACTGGGGTGAGAGAGATAAACACTGGGGGAAGAGAGAGAAACACTGGGGGGAGTAGAGATTGGGATACATTGCGGGGAGAGAGAGAGAAAAACTGGGAGAGAGAGAGAAACACTGGGGAGAAAGAGAGAAGCACTGGGGGGGGGAGAGAGACACATTGGGGGGAGAGACAGAAACACTGGGGGTGAGAGGGAAACAATGGGGGGAGAGAGAGAGAAACACTTGGGGGAGAGAGAGAGAAACACTTGGAGGATAGAGAGTGAGAGCAATCACTGGGGGTGGGGAGAGAGAGAAATACTTGGGGGAGAGAGAGAGAAACAGTGGAGGGAGGAGAGAGAAAGAAACACTGGGGGAGAGAGAGAGAGAAACACGTGGCGTGGGAGAGAGAGAGAAATACTGGGGGGAGAGAGAGAAACACTGGGGGAGGAGAGATTGAGATACACTGGGGAGAGAGAGAGAGAAACACTGGGGGGGAGAGAGAGAGAAACACTGGGCGGAGAGTGAGAGAAATACTGGGGGGAGGAGAGAGAAACACTGGGGGGAGGAGAGATTGAGATATACTGGGGGGAGAGAGAGAGAAACACTGGGGTGAGGAGAGAGGGAAACACTGGGGGAGAGAGAGAAACACTGGGGGGAGAGAGAGAGAGAGAAACACTGCGGGGAGAGAGAGAGAAAGACTGGGGGAGAGAGAGAGAGAAACACTGGGGGAGAGAGAGAGAAAGACTGGGGGAGAGAGAGAAACAGTGGGGCGAGAGAGAGAGAAAAACTGAGGGGAGATAGAGAAACAATGGGGGGCGGAGATAGAGAGAAACACTGGGGGTGAGAAAGAAACACTGGGGGGTGAGAGAGAAATACTGGGGGGAGAGAGAGAAACACTGGGGGGAGAGAGAAAGAAACACTGGGGTGAGAGAGAGAGAGAGAAACACTGGGGTGAGAGAGAGAGAGAGAAAAACTGGGGGGCGAGAGAGAGAGAAACACTGCGGGGAGGAGAGAGAGAAACACTGGGCAAGAGAGAGAAACACTGGGGGGAGAGAGAGAGAGAAACACTGGGGGTGAGAGAGAAACACTGGGGAGAGAGATAAAACCCTGGGGAGAGAGAGAGAAATACCGGGAGAGAGAGAGAAACACTGGGGGGAGAGAGAGAGAAAACACTGTGTGGAGAGAAAGAGAAACACTGGGGAGGGGGACAGAGAGAGAAACACTGGGGGGACAGAAAGAGAGAAACACTGGGGGAGAGAGAGAAACACTGGGGGGAGAGAGAGAGAAACACTGGGGGGGAGAGAGAGAAACACTGGGGGGAGGAGAGATTGAGATACACTGGGGGGAGAGAGAGAGAAACACTGGGGGGAGTGAGTGAGAGAGAAACACTGGGGGGAGTGAGTGAGAGAGAAACACTGGGGGAGAGAGAGAGAAACACTAAGGGGAGAGAGAGAGAGAAACACTGGGGGGAAAGAGAGAGAAACACTGGGGGGAGGAGAGAGTAAGAAACACTGGGGGAGAGAGAGAGAGAGAAACATTGGGTGGGGGAGAGAGAGAGAAACACTGGCGGGAGAGAGAGAGAAACACCGGGGAGAGAGAGTGAAACACTGGGGGGAGAGAGAGAAACACTGGGGGGAGAAGGAGAGATAGACTGGGGGAGAGAGAGAAACAGTGGGTGTGGAGAGAGAGAAACACAGGGGGGAGATAGAGAAACACTGAGGGGCGGAGAGAGAGAGAAACACTGTGGGGAGAGAGAAACACTGGGGAGAGAGAGAAACACTGGGGAGAGAGAGCGAAACATTGGGGAGGGAGAGAAACACTGGGGAGAGAGAGAGAAACACTGGGCAGAGAGGGAGAAACACTGGGGGGAGAGAGGGAAACAATGGGGGAGGAGAAAGAGAAACACTGAGGAGGGGGTCAGAGAGAGAAACACTGGGGGGAGAGAGAGTGAAAAACAGGGGGGAGGGAGAGAGAGAGTGAAATACTGGAGAGAGAGAGAGAGAGAAACAATGGGGGGAGAGAGAGAAACACCGGGGAGAGAGAGTGAAACACTGGGGGGAGAGAGAGAAACACTGGGGGGAGAGAGAGAGATAGACTGGGGGAGTGAGATAAACATTGCGTGTAGAGAGAGAGACACACAGTGGGGAGATAGAGAAACACTGAGGGGCGGAGAGAGAGAGAAACACTGTGGGGAGAGAGAAACACTGGGGAGAGAGGGAAACACTGGGGAGAGAGAGCGAAACACTGGGGAGAGAGAAAAACACTGGGGAGAGAGAGCGAAACACTGGGGAGAGAGAGAAACACTGGGGAGAGAGAGAGAAACACTGGGCAGAGAGGGTGAAACACTGAGGGGACAGAGAGAGAGAAAAAGGGGGGAGGGAGAGAGAGAGTGAAATACTGGAGAGAGAGAGAGAGAAACACTGGGGAGAGAGAGAGAAAAACACTGGGATGAGGGAGAGAAACACTGGAGAGAGTGAGAAACACTGGGGAGAGAGAGAGAAACACTGGGGATAGAGAGAGAAACACTGGGGGGAGAGGCAGAAACACTAGGGTGAGGAGAGAGAGAACCACTGGGGGAGAGAGAGCGAAACACAGGGTGGAGCGAGAGAGGGAAACACTGGGGGGACAGAAAGAGAGAAACACTGGGGGGAGAGAGAGAGAAACACTGGGCGGAGAGTGAGAGAAATACTGGGGGGAGGAGAGAGAAACACTGGGGGGAGGAGAGATTGAGATATATTGGGGGGAGAGAGAGAGAAACACTGGGGTGAGGAGAGAGGGAAACACTGGGGGAGAGAGAGAAACACTGGGGGGAGAGAGAGAGAGAGAAACACTGGGGGGAGAGAGAGAGAAAGACTGGGGGAGAGAGAGAGAGAAACAGTGGGGCGAGAGAGAGAGAAAAACTGGGGGGAGATAGAGAAACAATGGGGGGCGGAGATAGAGAGAAACACTGGGGGTGAGAAAGAAACACTGGGGGGTGAGAGAGAAATACTGGGGGGAGAGAGAGAAACACTGGGGGGAGAGAGAAAGAAACACTGGGGTGAGAGAGAGAGAGAGAAACACTGGGGTGAGAGAGAGAGAGAAACACTGGGGTGAGAGAGAGAGAGAGAAACACTGGGGTGAGAGAGAGAGAGAGAAAAACTGGGGGGCGAGAGAGAGAGAAAAACTGCGGGGAGGAGAGAGAGAAACACTGGGTGGAGAGAGAGAGAGAAACACTGGGCAAGAGAGAGAAACACTGAGGGGAGAGAGAGAGAGAAACACTGGGGGTGAGAGAGAAACACTGGGGAGAGAGATAAAACCCTGGGGAGAGAGAGAGAAATACCGGGAGGGAGAGAGAAACACTGGGGGTAGAGAGAGAGAAAACACTGTGGGGAGAGAAAGAGAAACACTGGGGAGGGGGACAGAGAGAGAAACACTGGGGGGACAGAAAGAGAGAAACACTGGGGGGAGAGAGAGAAACACTGGGGGGAGAGAGAGAGAAACACTGGGGGGGAGAGAGAGAAACACTGGGGGGAGGAGAGATTGAGATACACTGGGGGGAGAGAGAGAGAAACACTGGGGGGAGTGAGTGAGAGAGAAACACTGGGGGGAGTGAGTGAGAGAGAAACACTGGGGGAGAGAGAGAGAAACACTAAGGGGAGAGAGAGAGAGAAACACTGGGGGGAAAGAGAGAGAAACACTGGGGGGAGGAGAGAGTAAGAAACACTGGGGGAGAGAGAGAGAGAGAAACACTGGGTGGGGGAGAGAGAGAGAAACACTGGCGGGAGAGAGAGAGAAACACCGGGGAGAGAGAGTGAAACACTGGGGGGAGAGAGAGAAACACTGGGGGGAGAGAGAGAGATAGACTGGGGGAGAGAGAGAAACACTGAGGGGCGGAGAGAGAGAGAAACACTGTGGGGAGAGAGAAACACTGGGGAGAGAGAGAAACACTGGGGAGAGAGAGAGAAACACTGGGCAGAGAGGGAGAAACACTGGGGGGAGAGAGGGAAACAATGGGGGAGGAGAAAGAGAAACACTGAGGAGGGGGTCAGAGAGAGAAACACTGGGGGGAGAGAGAGTGAAAAACAGGGGGGAGGGAGAGAGAGAGTGAAATACTGGAGAGAGAGAGAGAGAGAAACAATGGGGGGAGAGAGAGAAACACCGGGGAGAGAGAGTGAAACACTGGGGGGAGAGAGAGAAACACTGGGGGGAGAGAGAGAGATAGACTGGGGGAGAGAGAGAAACATTGCGTGTAGAGAGAGAGAAACACAGTGGGGCGGAGAGAGAGAGAAACACTGGGGAGAGAGAGCGAAACACTGGGGAGAGAGAGAAACACTGGGGAGAGAGAGAGAAACACTGGGCAGAGAGGGTGAAACACTGAGGGGACGGAGAGAGAGAAAAAGGGGGGAGGGAGAGAGAGAGTGAAATACTGGAGAGAGAGAGAGAGAAACACTGGGGAGAGAGAGAGAGAGACAAACACTGGGATGAGGGAGAGAAACACTGGAGAGAGAGAGAAACACTGGGGAGAGAGAGAGAAACACTGGGGAGAGAGGGAGAAACACTGGGGAGAGAGAGAGAGAAACACTGGGGGGAGGAGAGATTGAGATACACTGGGGGGAGAGAGAGAGAAAAACACTGGGGGAGAGAGAGAGAAACACTGGGGGAGAGAGAGCGAAACACTGGGTGTAAAGAGAGAGAGAAACACTGGGGGGAGAGAGAGGGAGAAACACTGGGGGAGAGGGAGAGAGAAACACATGGGGGAGAGAGACATAGAAACACTGGGGGAAGACAAAGAGAAAAACTGGGGGGGTGGAGAGTGAGAAACACTGGGGGGAGAGAAACAGAAACACTGAGGGTAGAGAGAGAGAGAAATACTGGGGAGAGAGAGAGTGAGAGCTAGAAACACTGGGGGGAGAGAGAGAGTGAGAAACACTGGGGGGAGAGAGAGAAACACTGCGGGAGATAGAGAAACACTGGGAGAGAGAGAAACACTGGGGGAGAAAGCGAGAGAGACAGAAGCACTGGGGGGAGAGAGAGAGAGAGACACACAGGGGGAGGAGAGACGGAGAGAGAGAAACACTGGTGGGAGAGAGACAAACAGTGGGGTGAGAGAGAGAAACAGTGGGGGGAGAGAGATAGAAACACTGGTGGGAGATAGAGAAACACTGGGGGACGGAGAGAGAGAGAAACACTATGGGGAGAGAGAGAAACACTGCGGAGAGAGAGAGAAACAATGGGGGGGGAGGGAGAGAAACATATGGGGAGATAGAGAAAAACTGGGGGGCGGAGAGAGAGAATCACTCTCGTCCTGTGCAGGGTCAATGATTCCCTGTCAGTATCGAGTCACTGACTCCCAGTCTGTGCAGAGTCACTGACTCGCTGTCTGTGCAAAGTCACTAACTCACAGTCTGTTCAGAGTTCCTGACGACCGCACTATAAAGACTCACTGACTCCCAGTCTGTACAGAATCATTGCATCCCGGTCTGTAGCGAGTAATTGACTTCCGGTCCATGTAGATTCACAGACTCCCGGCCCGTACAGAATCACTGAGACCCGCTCTGTACAGAGCCAATGACTCCCGTTCTGAACAGAGCCAATGACTCCCGTTCTGAACAGAGTCACCGACTGCAGGTCTGCACAGAGTCGTAGACTCCCGGTCTGTCCAGAGTCACTGACTCTCGGTCTGTGCAGCGTCACTGGCTCCAGTTCTGTACAGACTCACTGACTCCAGGACTGGACAGAGTCACTGACTCCCGGTCTGCACAGAGTCATTGACTCCAGGTCAGTACAGAGTCGCTGACTCCACGTCTGTAAATAATCAATGATTCCCGTCTGTCCAGAGTCACCGACTCCCGGTCTGTACAGAACCACTGAGTCCCGGTCTGTACAGTAACTTACTCCCGGTCTGTACAGCGTCACTGACTTCAGGTCTGTACAGAGTCAGTGACTCCAGGTCTGTGCGGTGCCACTGACTCCCTGTCTGTTCAAAGTCCCCAACTCTCGGTCTGTACAGGGTGACTGATTCCATGTCTGTGCAGGTTCAGTGATTCCCGGTCTGTACAGACTCACTGACTCCCGGTCTGAACATCGTAACTGACTCCCGTTCTATACAGAGTAACTAACTCCAGGTCTGTGCAGAGTGACTGACTCCCGTTCTGTACAAATTCACTGACTCCCTGTCTGTACAGAATCATTGATTCCGGTCCGTACAGAGTCACTCAATCCCGGCCTGTACAGATTCACTGACTCCGGTTCTTTACAGAGTAACTGATTCTCGGTCTTTGCAGGTTCACTGACTCTCCGTCGCACAGCGTCACTGACTCGCGGTCGTACAGAGTCAGTAACTCTCGGTCTGTTCATAGTTACTGACTCTCGGTCTGTGTAGAGACACTGACTCCAGGTCTGTACCGCGTCACTGAATCCCGGTCTGTACAGACTCAATGACTCCCGATCTGTACGGAGTCACTGACGCCCGATCTGTGCAGAGTTACCGACTCCAGGTCTGCACAGAGTCACTGACTCACGGTCTGTACAGCGTCACTTGCTCCAAGTCTGTGCAGACTCACTCACTGCAGGTCTGTACAGAATAACTGAAACCCGGTCTGGACAGCGTCACTGACTCCAGGTCTGTACAGAATCAGTGACTCCCGGACTGTACAGAATCACTGATTCCGGTCCGTACAGAATCACTAACTCCCGGCCTGTACAGAGTCACTGACTCCCGTTCTATCCAGTGTAACTGACTCCAGGTCTGTGCAGCGTCACTGGCTCCAGGTCTGTAAAGATTCACTGTCCCCAGGTCTGTATAGAATCACTGACTCCCAGTCTGTACAGAATCACTGACACTCGTTCTGGACAGCGTCACTGACTGCAGGTCTGCACAGATTCAATGACTCCCCGACTGTACAGAGTCACTGACTCCCGGGTTGTACAGACTCACTGACTCCCGGTCTGCATAGACTCACTGACTCCAGGTCTGTACAGAATCGCTGACTCCCTGTCTGTACGGAGTGACTGACGCACGGTCTGTACAGAATTACTGTCTCCCGGTCTGTACAGAGCCACTGACTTCTTTTGTGTACAGAATCACTGATTCCGGTCCGTACAGAGTCACTAACGCCCTTCCTGTACAGAGTGACTGACTCCCGTCCTGTACAGATTCACTGAAACCCTATCTGTACAGAATCACTGATTTCGTTCCGTACAGTCACTAACTCCCTGCCTGTACAGACTCACTGACTCCGGTTCTATACGGATTAACTGACTCCTGGTCTGTGCAGAGTCACTGACCCCAGGTCTGAACAGAGTCACTGACTTCCCGTCGCACAGCGTCACTGACTCCCGGTCTTACAGAGTCAGTAACTCTCGGTCTGTTCAGAGTTACTGACTCCCGGTTTGTACAGAAACACTGACTCAAGGTCTGCACAGCGTCACTGGCTCCAGGACTGCACAGACTCACTTTCCCCACGTCTGGACAGAGACGTTGACTCCAGGTCTGTACATAATCAATAATTCCCCGTCTGAACAGAGTCACTAACTCCAGGTCTGTACAGAGTCCCTGACTCCCGCTCTGTGCAGAGTTACTGAATCCGGTCTGCACAGACTCAGTGACTCCCGGTCTGTGCAGAGCCACTGACTCCCGGTCTGTGAAGAGAAACTGACTCCAGGTTTGTAGAGATTCACTGATTCCCGGTCTGTACAGAGCCACTGAATCCCGGTCCAAGAGAGACACGAACAGCGTGTCTGCACAGAGCCACTGACTCTCGGTATGTTCAGATTCACTGACACCCTGTCTGTACAGAGAAACTGATTCCGCTCTGCACAGTGTCACTTACTCCCGGTCTACACAGAGTCACTGACTCCAGGTCTGTGCAGATTCACGAACTCACTGTCTGTGCAGAGTCACTGATTCCCGATCTATGAAGACTCACTGGCACCCGGTCTGTATAGAGTCACTGATTCCGGTCTGTACAGAGTCACCGACTTCCGGTCGGTACAGAATCACTGACTCCCGCTCAGTACAGAGTCGATGACTCCAGGTTTGTACATAATCAATGATTCCGAACTGCTCAGAGCCGCTGACTCCCGGCCTGTATAGAGTAATTGACTCCCGTTCTATACAGAGTAACTGACTCCCGGTCTGTGCAGAGTCACTGACTCCAGGTCTGTACAGCATCACTGACTCCCGGTCGGACAGCTTCACTGACTCCTGCTTGGACAGAGTCACTAACACTCGGTCTGTTCAGAGTTACTGACTCCCGGTCTGTAAAGACTCGCTGACTCCAGGTCTGGACAGAATCACTGACTCCCGGTCTGCACAGAGCCACTAAGTCCCGGTCTGTACAGATTCACTGATGCCAGGTCTGCAGGGATTCACTGAATCCCGCTTTACACAGAGTGACTGACTCCCGGTCTGCACAGAGAAACTGACTTCCGGTCTATGCAGAGTCACTGACTTCCGGTCTGCACAGAGTCACCGACTTCAAGACCGTACAGATTCACCGACTCACCGTCTGCACAGAGCCATTGAATCCCCGTCTGCATAGGGACACTGACTCCAGGTCGGTACAGGGTCACTGACACCCGGTCTGTACAGAGACACTGACTCCAGGTCCGTACAGAGTCAATGACACCCGGTCCTACTGAGTCACTGACTCCCGGTCTGTACAGATTCACTGACTCTCGGTATGTACAGATTCACTAGATCCCTGTCTGTACAGAGTCACCGATTCCGGTCTGTGCAGAGTCACGAACTCTCGGTGTCAGTGACTCTGTACAGACCGGAAGGCAGTGACTCTGCAGAGAGTCACTGACACTCCGTCTGTCCAAAGTCACTGACTCCAGGTCTGTACAGAGTCACTGACTCCCCGGCCTGTACACAGCCACTAACTTCCGGTCTGTACAGAGTCACTGACACCCGATCTATGAAGACTCACTGACACCCGGTCTGTACAGAGTGACTGACACCCGGTCTGTACAGAGCCACTGATTCCAGATCTGCGCAGATTCATTAACTCACTATCTGTGCAGAGTCACTGATTCCATTCTGTACTGAGTCACTGACTTCCGGTCGGTACAGAATCAATGACTCCCGCTCTGTACAGATTCGCTGACTCCAGGTCTGTACAGCATCACTTACTCCCGGTCGGACAGCGTCACTGACTCCCGGTTGGACGGAGTCACTAACACTCGGTCTGTTCAGAGTTACTGACTCCCGGTCTGTAAAGACTCACTGTCTGTACAGGGTCAGTGATTCCCGGTCTGGACAGACTCAATGAATCCCGGTCTCACTTGCTCCAGGTCTGCACAGATTCACTGACTCCAGGTTTTGTGCAGAGTCACTGACTCCAGGTTTGTACAGAATCAATGACTCCCCGTTTGTACCGATTCACTGACTCCCGGTCCGTACAGAATCACAGACTACCGTTCTTTACAGAACCACTGACTGCCGGTCTGTACAGAATCACTGATTCCGGTCCGTCCAGAGCCACTTGCTGCCGGTCTGCACAGCGTCACTGATTTCAGGTCTGTACAGAGTCACTGACTCCAGGTCTATACAGAATCAATGACTCCCGGTATGTACCGAATCAGTGACACCCCCTCTATACAGAATCACTGACGACCGACCTGTCTAGAGTCACTGACTCGCGGTCTGTGCAGAGACATTGACTCTGGACTTTACAGAGTCAATTACTCCCGGTCTGTACAGACTCGCTGACTCCAGGTCTGTACAGGGTCACTGACTCCCGGTTTGTACAGTGTCACTGATTTCCGGTCTCTTCAGCGTCACTTGCTCCAAGTCTGTGCAGACTCACTCACTGCAGGTCTGTCCGGAGTAACTGAAACCCGGTCTGGACAGCGTCACTGACTCCAGGTCTGTACAGAATCAATGACTCCCCGACTGTACAGAATCACTGATTCCGGTCCGTAAAGAGTCACTAACTCCCGGCCTGTACAGAGTCACTGACTCCCGTTCTATCCAGTGTAACTGACTCCAGGTCATTAGAAAGTGACTGACTCCCGTCCTGCACAGATTCACTGACTCCCTGTCTGTACAGAATCACTAATTCCGGTCCCAACAGAGTCACTAACTCCCGGCCTGCACAGAGTCAATGACTCCCGTTCTATAGGGACTAACTGAATCCCGGTCTGTGCAGAGTCACTGACTCCAGGTCTGTACAGTCACTGACTCCCCGTCGCACAGCGTCATTGACTCCCGGTCGTACAGAGTCAGTAACTCTCGGTCTGTTCAGAGTTACTGAATCTCGGTCTGTGCAGAGACACTGACTCCAGGTCTGTACAGAGTCGCTGACTCCAGGTCTGTACAAAATCAATAATTGCCCGTCAGTAGAGAGTCACTGACTCCCAGTCTAGGCAGAGCCACAGATTCCCGGTCTGTACAGAGATACTGACTCAAGGTCTGCACAGAGTTACTGACTCCCCGTCTGTACAGCGTCACTGACTTCATGTCTGCACAGAATCAATGACTCCCCGACTGTACAGAATCAATGACTCCCCCTCTGTACAGAATCACCGACTACCGACTTGTACAGAGTCACTAACTCCCGGCCTGTACAGAGTCACTGACTCCCGTTCTATCCAGTGTAACTGACTCCAGGTCATTAGAAAGTGACTGACTCCCGTCCTGCACAGATTCACTGACTCCCTGTCTGTACAGAATCACTAATTCCGGTCCGTACAGAGTCACTAACTCCCGGCCTGCACAGAGTCAATGAGTCCGGTTCTATACAGATTAACTGACTTCCGGTCTGTGCAGCGTCACTGGCTCCAGGTCTGTACAGACTTACTGTCCCCAGGTCTGGAGAGAGTCGCTGACTCCCGGTCTGCACAGAGTTACTGACTCCGTTTCGAAACAGAGTAAATGACTGCGGGTCTGTACAGCGCAACTGGCTCCAGATTCGTACAGACACTCTGTCCCCAGGTCTGGACAGAGTCACTGACTCCCGGTCTGTACACAGTCACTGATTACGGTCAGTACAGAGTCACGAACTCCCCGTCCTGTACAGAGTCAATGACTCCCGTTCTATAGGGACTAACTGAATCCCGGTCTGTGCAGAGTCACTGACTCCAGGTCTGTACAGTCACTGACTCCCCGTCGCACAGCGTCATTGACTCCCGGTCGTACAGAGTCAGTAACTCTCGGTCTGTTCAGAGTTACTGAATCTCGGTCTGTGCAGAGACACTGACTCCAGGTCTGTACAGAGTCGCTGACTCCAGGTCTGTACAAAATCAATAATTGCCCGTCAGTAGAGAGTCACTGACTCCCAGTCTAGGCAGAGCCTCAGATTCCCGGTCTGTACAGAGATACTGACTCAAGGTCTGCACAGAGTTACTGACTCCCCGTCTGTACAGCGTCACTGACTTCATGTCTGCACAGAATCAATGACTCCCCGACTGTACAGAATCAATGACTCCCCCTCTGTACAGAATCACCGACTACCGACTTGTACAGAGTCACTGACTCGTGGTCCGTACAGAGTCACCGACTCCCGGTCCGTACAGAATCACTGACTCCAGATCTGTACAGAGTCACTGAATCCCAGTGTGTACAGAATCACTGACACCCGTTCTGGACAGCGTCACTGACTGCAGGTCTGCACAGATTCAATGACTCCCCGACTGCACAGAGTCACTGACTCCCGGTATGTACAGACTCACTGACTCTCGGTCTGCATAGAGTCACTGACTTCAGGTCTGCACAGAATCGCTGACTCCCGGTCTGTACGGAGTCACTGACACACGGTCTGTGCAGAATTACTATCTCCCGGTCTGTACAGAGCCACTGACTTCCTTTGTGTACAGAATCACTGATTCCGGTCCGTACAGAGTCACTAACGCCCGTCCTGTACAGAGTCACAGACTCCCGTTCTGAACAGAGTAACTGACTCCAGGTTTGTACAGAGTGACTGACTCCCATCCTGTACAGATTCACTGAATCCCTATCTGTACAGAATCACTGATTCCGGCCGGGCAGAGACACTAACTCTCGGCCTGTACAGACTCACTGACTCCGGTTCTATACAGATTAACTGACTCCTGGTCTGTGCAGAGTCACTGACCCCAGGTCTGAACAGAGTCACTGATTCCCCGTCGCACAGCGTCACTGACTCCCGGTTTTACCGAGTCAGAAACTCTCGGACGGTTCAGAGTTACTCACTCTCGGTCTGTACAGAAACCCTGACTCAAGGTCTGTACAGCGTCACTGGCTCCAGGTCTGTACAGACTCACTGTCACCACGTCTGGACAGAGTCGTTGACTCCAGGTCTGTACATAATCAATAATTAACTAACTCCCGGTCTGTACAGAGAAACTGACTCCAGGTTTGTAGAGAGTCACTGACTCCCGGTCCAAGAGAGACACGATCAGCGGGTCTGCACAGAGCCACTGACTCTCGGTATGTTCAGATTCACTGACTCCCTGTCTGTACAGAGACACTGATTCCAGTCTGCACAGTTTCACTTACTCCCGGTCTACACAGTGTCACTAACTCCAGGTCTGTACAGAGCACACTGACTCCAGGTCTGTGCAGATTCACTAACTCACTGTCTGTGCAGAGTCACTGATTCCCGATCTATGAAGACTCAATGACACTCGGTCTGTACAGAGTCACTGACAACCTGTCTTAACAGAGTCACTGACACCCGGTCTGTACAGAGGCACTGACTCCAGGTCTGTGCAGATTCACTATCTCACTGTCTCCACAGAGTCACTGATTCCGGTCTGTACAGATTCACTGACTCCCGCTCTGCACAGAGTCGCTGACTCCAGGTCTGTACATGATCAATGATTCCGAACTGCACAGAGTCGCTGACTCCCGGCCTGTACAGAGTAATTGACTCCCGTTCTATACAGAGTAACTGACAACCGGTCTGTGCAGAGTCACTGATTCCAGGTCTGTACAGCATCACTGACTCCCGTCGTACAGCTTCACTGACTCCCGGTTGGACGGAGTCACGAACACTCGGTCTGTTCAGAGTTACTGACTCCCGGTCTGTAAAGACTCACTGACTCCCGGTCTGGACAGATTCACTGACTCCCGATCTGCACAGAGCCACTAATTCCCGGTCTGTACCGATTCACTGACTCCAGGTCTGCAGAGATCACTGAATCCCGCGATGCACAAAGTCACTGAATCCCGGCCTGTACAGATTAACTGAATTCCGGTCTATGCAGAGCCACTGACTTCCGGTCTGCACGGAGTCACCGACTTCAAGTCCGTACAGAATCACCAACTCCAGGTCTGCACAAAGCCATTGAATCCCGGTTTGCACAGGGACACTGACTCCAGGTCTGTACAGAGTCACTGACACCCGGTCTGTACAGAGACACTGACTCTCGGTATGTAGAGATTCACCGACTCCCTCTCTGTACAGAGTCACTGATTCCGGTCTGTACAGAGTCACCGACTTCCGGTCAGTACAGAATCACTGACTCCCGCTCTGTACAGAGTCGCTGACTCCAGGTCTGTACATAATCAATGATACCGAACTGCACAGAGTCGCTGACTCCCGGCCTGTACAGAGTAATTGACTCCCGTTCTATACAGAGTAACTGACAACCGGTCTGTGCAGAGTCACTGATTCCAGGTCTGTACAGCATCACTGACTCCCGTCGTACAGCTTCACTGACTCCCGGTTGGACGGAGTCACGAACACTCGGTCTGTTCAGAGTTACTGACTCCCGGTCTGTAAAGACTCACTGACTCCCGGTCTGGACAGATTCACTGACTCCCGATCTGCACAGAGCAACTAATTCCCGGTCTGTACCGATTCACTGACTCCAGGTCTGCAGAGATCACTGAATCCCGCGATGCACAATGTCACTGAATCCCGGCCTGTACAGAGTTACTGACTCCCGTTCTATACAGAGTAACTGACAACCGGTCTGTGCAGAGTCACTGATTCCAGGTCTGTACAGCATCACTGACTCCCGTCGTACAGCTTCACTGACTCCCGGTTGGACGGAGTCACGAACACTCGGTCTGTTCAGAGTTACTGACTCCCCGTCTGTAAAGACTCACTGACTCCCGGTCTGGACAGATTCACTGACTCCCGATCTGCACAGAGCCACTAATTCCCGGTCTGTACCGATTCACTGACTCCAGGTCTGCAGAGATCACTGAATCCCGCGATGCACAAAGTCACTGAATCCCGGCCTGTACAGATTAACTGAATTCCGGTCTATGCAGAGCCACTGACTTCCGGTCTGCACGGAGTCACCGACTTCAAGTCCGTACAGAATCACCAACTCCAGGTCTGCACAAAGCCATTGAATCCCGGTTTGCACAGGGACACTGACTCCAGGTCTGTACAGAGTCACTGACACCCGGTCTGTACAGAGACACTGACTCTCGGTATGTAGAGATTCACCGACTCCCTCTCTGTACAGACTCACTGATTCCGGTCTGTACAGAGTCACCGACTTCCGGTCGGTACAGAATCACTGACTCCCGCTCTGTACAGAGTAGCTGACTCCAGGTCTGTACATAATCAATGATTCCGAACTGCACAGAGTCGCTGACTCCCGGCCTGTACAGAGTAATTGACTCCCGTTCGATGCAGAGTAACTGACTCCCGGTCTGTGCAGAGTCACTGACTCCAGGTCTGTACAGCATCACTGACTCCCGGTCGTACAGCGTCACTGACTCCCGGTTGGACAGAGTCACTAAAACCCGGTCTGTTCAGAGTTAATGACTCTCAGTCTGTGAAGACTCACTGACTCCCGGTCTGGACAGAATCACTGACTCCCGGTCTGCACGGAGCCGCTACCTCCCGGCCTGCACAAATTCACTGACTCCAGGTCTGCAGAGAGTTACTGAATCCCGCTATGCACAGAGTCACTGACTCCTGGTCTGCACAGAGTAACTGACTTCCTGTCTGTACTGAATCAATTACTCCCTGTTTGTACAGATTCACTGATTCTGGTCTGTACAGTGTCACTGACTCCCGGTCCTACAGAATCACTGACTCACGGTCTGTACAGATTCTCTGACTCTCGGTTTGTACAGATTCACTGACACCCTGTGTGTACAGAGTCACTGACTCCCTGTCTGGACATTGTCACTGATTCCCAGTCTACGCAGTCACTGACTCCCTTTCTGTCCAGAATCACTGAATTCCGGTCCGTGCAGCGAATCTGACTTCCGTTCTATGCAGAGTCACTGACACCCTGTCTGTTCAAAGTCAATAACTCTCGGTCTGTACAGATTCACTGACTCCAGGTCCGTACAGAATCACAGACTCCCGGTCCGTACAGAATCACAGACTCCCGTGCTGTACAGAACCACTGAATCCCGGTCTGTGCAGAGAACCCGACTCCAGGTCTGTGCACAGTAATTGATTCCAGGTCTGTACAGAATCACGGACACACGGTCTGTACAGAGTGACCGACTCCTGGTCTGCAAAGAGTCACTGACGCCCGGTCTGTACAGAGTCACCGAGTTCCGGTCCGTACAGAAACACCGATTCCCGGTCTGGACAACGTCACTGAATTCAGGTCTGTAAAGAATCACTGACGACCGGCCTGTACAGAATCAATGACTCCCCGACTGTACAGAGTCACTGAATCCCCGTCGTACAGAGTCAGTAACTCTCGGCCTGTTCAGAGTTACTGATTCTCGGTCTGTACAGCGACACTAACTCCAGTTCTGTGCAGCGTCACTGGCTCCAGCTCTGTACAGACTCACTGTCCCCAGGTCTGGAGAGAGTCACTGACTCCCGGTCTGTTCAGAATCACACAATCCCGTTCTGTACAGAACCACTGACTCCCGGTCCGTACAGAGAACCCGACTCCAGGTCTGTACAGAATAAATGACTCCCTGTCTGTACAGATTCACTGACTCCCGGTCCGTACAGAATCACACACTCCCGTTCTGTGCAGAACCACTGACTCCCGGTCTGTACAGAAAACCCGACTCCTGACTGCCTGTCTGTACAGACTCACTGATTCCGGTCCGTACAAAGTCACTAAATCGTGGCCTGTACAGAGTCACTGACTCCGGTTCTATACAGAGTAACTGTCTCCCGTTCTGTGCAGAGTCACTGATTCCCGTCGGACAGCGTCACTGACACCCGGTCGTACAGAGTCAGTAACTCTCGGTCTGCTCAGAGTCACTGACTCGCGGTCTGCACAGAGTCGCTGACTCCAGGTGTGCACATAATCAATAATTCCCCGTCTGTACAGAGGCACTGACTCCAGGTCTGCACAGCATCACTGACTCCCGGTCGTACAGCGTCACTGACTCCCAGTTGGACAGAGCCACTAACTCCCGGTCTATACAGATTCACTGACTCCAGGTCTGGAGAGAGTCACTGAATCCTGCTATGCACAGAGTCACTGACTCCCGGTCTGTACAGAGTAACTGACTTCCGGTCTGCACAGAGTCACCGACTTCAAGTCCGTACAGAATCAGCTACTCCCGGAATGCACAGTGTCAGTGACTCTGTACAGACCGGAAGGCAATGATTCTGCAGAGATATACTGACACCCCGTCTGTAAAAAGTCACTGACTCCCGGTCCGTACAGAGTCACTGATTCCAGGTCTGCACAGAGTCACTTACTCTCCGGCCTGTACACAGTCACTGACTTCCGGTCTGTACAGAGTTACTGACTCCCGGTCTGCACAGAGCCATTGAATCCCGGTCTGCACAGGGACACTGACTCCAGGCCTGTACAGAGTCACTGACACTCGGTCTGTACAGAGCCACTGACGCCAGGTCCGTACAGAGTCATTGACTCCCGGTCCGACAGAGTCACTGACTCCCGGTCTGTACAGATTCACTGATTCTCGGTATGTACAGATTCACTGACTCCCTGTCTGTACAGCGTCACTGATTCCGTTCTGTACAGAGTCACGAACTCTCGGTGTCAGTGACTCTGTACAGACCGGAAGGCAATGATGCTGCAGAGAGACACTGACACCCCGTCTGTAAAAAGTCACTGACTCCCGGTCCGTACAGAGTCACTGACTCCAGGTGTGTACAGATTCACTGACTCTCCGGCCTGAACACAGTCACTGACTTCCGGTCTGTACAGAGACACTGACACCCGGTCTGTACAGATTCACCGACTTCAAGTCCGTACAGAATCACCGACTCCCGATCTGCATAGAGCCATTGAATCCCGGTCTGCACAGGGACACTGACTCCAGTCCTGAACAGAGTCACTGACACCCGGACTGTACAGGGCCACTGACGCCAGGTCCGTTCCAGAGTCAGTGGCTCCCGGTCCTACAGTGTCACTGACTCCCGGTCTGTACAGATTCATTGATTCTCGGTATGTACAGATTCACTGAATCCCTGTCTGTCCAGCCTCAATCATTCCGGTCTGTGTAGAGTCACGAACTGTCGGTGTCAGTGACTCTGTACAGACCGGAAGGCAATGATTCTGCAGAGGGACACTGACGCCCCGTCTGTAAAAAGTCACTGACTCCCGGTCCGTACAGAGTCACTGACTCCAGGTCTGTACAGAGTCACTGACTCTCCGGCCTGAACACAGTCACTGACTTCAGGTCCGTACAGAGTCACTGACACCCGATCTGTGCAGAGTCACTGACTCCAGGTCTGCACAGAGTCAGGGACTCTCGGTGTCAATGACTCTGTACAGTCCGGAAGGCATTGAATCTACACAGAGTCACTGACACCCCGTTTGTACAAAGTCACTGATTCCCGGTCCGTACAGAGTCACTGACTCCAGGTCTGTACGGAGACAGTAAATCCCTGTCTGTCTTGACAAGGAGTCCGTGAATCTGAACATGCCGAGAGTCAGTGGCTCTGTACAGACCGGGTGTCAGTTTGTCTGTCGGACCGCTATGACTAGCGGTCCGACAGACAAACTGACACCCGGTCTGTACAGAGCCACTGACTCTCGGCATGTTCAGATTCACGGACTCCTTGTCAAGACAGAGTCACTGATACCGGTCTGTAAAGAGTCACTGACTCCCGGTCCTACAGAGATACTGAAAACCAGTCTGTACATAGGCACTGACTCTCGGTATGTTCAGATTCACTGAATCCCTATCTGCACAGAGTCACTGATTCCGGTCTGTACAGAATCACAGACTCCCGGTCGACACAGTGTCACTGACTCCCGGTCTGTGTAGTGTCACTGTCTCCAGGTCTGTACAGAGTCATTGACTCCCGGTCGTAGAGATTCACTGACTCCCGGTCCTGGAGATTCACTGACTCCCAGTCTGCATGGAGTCACTGACTTCCGGTCCATGCAGCGAAACTGACTTCCGGTCTAAGCACTGTCACTGACTCCGGTCTGTGCAGACTCACTGATTGCTGGTCTGCACAGAGTCCATGACATACGGTCAAAAGAAGTCACTGACTCCCTGTCTGTGCAAAGTCACTAACTCTCCGTCTGGACAGGGTCAATAATTCCCTGGCTGTACAAGTTCAGTGATTCCCGGTCTGGACAAACTCACTGAATCCCAGTCTGTGCATCGTCACTTGCTCCAGGTCTGCACAGACTCACTGACTTGGGGTCTGCACGGAGTCACTGGATCCCGGTCTGCACAGCGTCACTGACTCCAGGTTTTGAACAGATTCACTGACTCCAGGTCTGTACAGAATCAATGACTCCCCTGTCTGCACAGAGTCACTGATTCCGGTCTGTACAGAGTAACCGACTTACGGTCGGTACAGAATCACTGGCTCCATCTCTGTACAGAGTCGCTGACTCCAGGTCTGTACATGATCATTGATTCCGAACTGCACAGAGTCGCTGACTCCCGGCCTGTACAGAGTAATTGTCTCCCGTTCGATACAGAGTAACTGACACCCGGTCTGTGCAGAGTCACTGACTCCAGGTCTGTACAGCATCATTGACTCCCGGTCGTACAGCGTCACTGACTCCCGGTTGGACAGAGTCACTAACACTCGGTCTGTTCAGAGTTACTGACTCCCGATCTGTAATTCTAACTGACACCCGGTCTGGACAGAATCACTGACTCCCGGTCTGCACAGAGCCACGAATTGCCAGTCCGTACAGATTCACCGACTCCAGGTTTGCACAGAGTCACTGACTCCCGGTCGGTACAGAGAAACTGACTTCCGGTCTATGCAGAGTCACTGACTCCAGGTCTGCAGAGAGTCACTGACACCCCGTCTGTGAAAAGTCACTGACCCCCGGTCCGTACAGAGTCACTGACTCCAGGTCTGTACAGAGTCACTGACTCTCCGGCCTGTACACAGTCACTGACTTCCGGTCTGTACAGAGTCACTGACACCCGATCTGCACAGAGCCACTGACTCCAGGTCTGCACAGTTTCACTGACTCACTGTCTGAACAGAGTCACTGATTCCGGTCCATACAGAGTCACGGACTCCCGGCCTGTACAGATTCACTGACTCCCGGTCCGTACAGAGTCACTGATTGCAGGACTGTACAGAGTTGCTGAATCCCGGTCTCACAGAGCCACTGACTACCGGTCTGTACAGAATCACTGACTCCCTCTCTGTACAGAGACAATGATTCCGATCTGCACAGAGTCACTGACTCCCGGTCTGCACAGATTTACTGACTCCCGATCTATGAAGTCGCACCGATACCCGGTCTGTAAAGAGTCACTGACACCCGGCCTGTACAGAGCCACTGACTCCAGGTCTGCACAGTTTCACTGACTGACTGTCTGTACAGATTCACTGAATCCAGGTCTGCAGAGATTCACTGAATCCCGCTATGCACAGAGTCATAGAGTCATAGAGTTATACAGCACGGAGAGAGGCCCTTCGGCCCATCGTGTCCGCGCCGGCCATCAGCCCTGTCTACTCTAATCCCATATTCCAGCATTTGGTCCGTAGCCTTGTATGCTATGGCATTTCAAGTGCTCATCCAAATGCTTCTTGAATGTTGTGAGGGTTCCTGCCTCCACAACCCTTTCAGGCAGTGAGTTCCAGACTCCAACCACCCTCTGGGTGAAAAAGTTCTTTCTCAAATCCCCTCTAAACCTCCCGCCTTTTACCTTGAATCTATGTCCCCTTGTTATAGAACCCTCAACGAAGGGAAAAAGCTCCTTAGTATCCATCCTATCTGTGCCCCTCATAATTTTGTACACCTCAATCATGTCCCCCCTCAGCCTCCTCTGCTCCAAGGAAAACAAACCCAATCTTCCCAGTCTCTCTTCATAGCTGAAGCGCTCCAGCCCTGGTAACATCCTGGTGAATCTCCTCTGCACCCTCTCCAAAGCGATCACATCCTTCCTGTAGTGTGGCGACCAGAAATGCACACAGTACTCCAGCTGTGGCATAACCAGTGTTTTATACAGCTCCATCATAACCTCCTTGCTCTGATATTCTATGCCTCGGCTAATAAAGGCAAGTATCCCATATGCCTTCTTTACCACCTTATCTACCTGTTCCGCCGCCTTCAGGGATCTGTGAACTTGCACACCAAGATCCCTCTGACCCTCTGTCTTGCCTAGGGTCCTCCCATTCATTGTGTACACAGAGTCACTGACTCCCGGTCTGTACAGAGTAACTGACTTCCGGTCTATGCAGTGTCACTGACTTCAGGTCTGCACACAGTCACCGACTTCAAGTCCGTACAGAATCACCGACTCCCGGTCTGCACAGAGCCATTGAATCCCGGTCTGCCCTGGGACACTGATTCCAGGTATGCACAGATTCAATGACACCCAGTCTGAACAGAGTCACTGACACCCGGTCTGTACATGGTGATTGAATTCCGGTCGATGCAGATTCACTGACTCCCGGTCTGGACAGAGTTACTGACTCCCGGTCTGTCAAGGCTCTCTGACACCCGGTCTGGACAGAATCACTGACTCGCGGTCCGCACAGAGCCACGAGCTCCCGGTCTGTACAGATTCACTGTCTGCAGGTCTGCAGTGAGTCAGTGAATCCCGCTACGCACAGTGTCACTGACTCCCGGCCTGTACAGATTCACCGACACCCTATCTGTACAGATTCACTGATTCCGGTCTGTACAGGGTCACTTACATTCGGTCTGTTCAGAGTTACTGACTCCCGGTCTTAAAGACTCACTGACTCCCGTTCTGGACAAAATCACTGACTCCCGGTCTGCACAGAGCCAATAACTCCCGGTCTGTACAGATTCACTGTCTCCAGGTCTGCAGTGAGTCACTGAATCCCGCTACGCACAGTGTCACTGAATCCTGGTCTGTACAGAGTAACTGACTTCAGGTCCGTACAGAATCACCAACTCCCGGTCTGCACAGAGCCATTGAATCCCGGTCTGCACACGGACACTGACTCCAGGTTTGCACAGAGACACTGGCTCCCGGTCTGTACTGAGAAACTGACTCCAAGTCTGTACTGAATCAATGATTCCTGTTTGTACAAATTCACTGATTCCGGTCTGTACAGTGTCACGGACTCCCGGTCTGCGCAGAATTACTGACTCCAGGTCGGTACAGAGTCACTAAGTCACGGTCCGTTCATTGTTACCGACTCCCGGTCTCTGAAGGCTCATTGACACCCGGTCTGTACAGAGTCACTGACACCCGGTCTGTACAGAGCCACTAACTCCAGGTCTGTACAGATTCATTGACTAACTGTTTGGACAGAGAAACTGGCTCCAGGTCTGCACAGAGTCACTGACTCCAGGTCCTACAGAGTCATTGACTCCCGGTCTGTACAGATTCACTGACTCTCGGTTTGTACAGATTCACGGACTCCCTGCCTGTACAGCGTCACTGAATCCCGGTCTTTACAGGGTCACTGATTCCCGGTCTATGCAGAGTCACTGACATCCTGTCTGTTCAAAGTCACTAACTCTCGGTCTGTACAGGGTCAATGATTCCCTGTCTGTACAGATTCACTGACTCCCGGTCCGTACAGAATCACAGACTCCTGTGTTGTACAGAACCACTGAATCACGGTCTGTGCAGAGAACCCGACTCCAGGTCTGTGCACAGTAACTGATTCCAGGTCTGTACAGAACCACGGACACCCGGTCTTTACAGAGTGACCGACTCCCGTTCTGCGAAGAGTCACTGACGCCCGGTCTGTACAGAGTCACCGAGTTCCGGTCCGGACAGAAACACCGATTCCCGGTCTGGACAACGTCACTGAATTCAGGTCTGTAAAGAATCACTGACTCCCCGGCCTGTACAGAGTCACTTTCTTCCTGTCTGTGCAGGGTCACTGAATCCAGGTCTGTGCAGATTCAAATGACTCACTGTCTGTACAGAGTCACAGATTCCGGTCTTTACAGGGTCACTGACTCCCGGTCTGTGCAGAGTCACTGACTCCAGCTCTGAACAGAGTGGCTAACTCTCGGTCCTTTCAGAGTTACTGACTCCGGGTCTATGAAGACTCACTGCCTCCCGGTCTGTACAGAATCATTGCCTCCCTGTCTGTGGAGAGTCACTGACATCCCGTCTGGACAAAGTCACTGACTACTGGTCTGTACAGAGTCACTGACTCCCGGTCTGTAAAGAGTAATTGACTTCCGGTCGATGCAGATTCACTGACTCCCGGTCTGTACAGAGTAACTGACTCCCGGTCCGTACAGAATCACTGACTCCCGGTCTGTAGGGAGACAGTGACTCCAGGTCTGTACAGAGTGACTGACTCCCGTCCTGTACAGATAAACTGACTCCCAGTCTGCACAGAATCATTGATTCCGGCGCGTACAGAGTCACTAACTCCCGGCCTGTACAGAGTCAGTGACTCCGGTTCTATACAGAGTCCCTGACTCCCCGTCGTACAGCGTCACTGACACCAGGTCGTACAGAGTCAGTAACTCTCGGTCTGTTCAAAGTTACTGATTCTCGGTCTGCAAAGAGACACTGACTCCAGGTCTGTGCAGCGTCACTGGCTCCAGGTCTGTACAGACTCACTGTCCCCAGTTCTGGACAGAGTCACTGACTCCCGGGCTGTACAGAGTCATTGATGCCAGGTGTGTACAGAATCACAGACTCCCGTTCTGTCCAGAACCACTGACACCCGGTCTGTACGGAGAACCCGATTCCACGTCTGTACAAATCACTAACTCCCGGTCTGCACAGCATCACTGACTTAAGGTCTGCACAGAGTCACTGACTCCAGGTCTGTACAGAGCCACTGACTCCCTTTCTTTACATAATCAGTGATTCCGGTCCGTACAGAGTCACAAACTCCCGGCCTGTACACAGTCACTGACTCCCGTTCTATACAGTGCAACTGACTCCAGGTCTGCACAGGGTGACTGACTCCCGTCCTGTACATATTCACGGACTCCCTGTCTGTACAGAATCACTGATTCCGGTCCGTACAAAGTGACTAACTCCGGCCTATACAGAGTCACTGACTCCGGTTCTATACAGAGTAACTGCCTCCCGGTCTGTGCAGAGTCACTGACTCCAGGTCTGCTCAGATTCACTGACACTCGGTCGTACAGAGTCAGTAACTTTCCGTCTGTTCAGAGTTACTGACTCTCGGTCTGTACAGAGTCACTGACTGCCGGTCTGCACAGAGTCGCTGACTCCAGGTTTGCACATAATCACTAATTCCCCGTCTGTACAGTCTCACTGACTCCCGGTCTGTACAGAGGGACTGAGTCCAGGTCTGTACAGAGTCACTGACTCCCGGTCAGTACAGAGCCACTGACTCTCGGCATGTTCAGATTCACGGACTACCTGTCGGTGCAGAGTCACTGAATCCGGTCTGCACAGAGTCACTGACTCTCGCTATTCACAGTGTCACTGACTGCCGGTTTGTGCAGAGTCACTGACTCAGGTCTGCACAGAGTCAGTCACTGACACTGAGAGTTCGTGACTCTGTACAGACCGGAATCAATGACTCTGTACAGACAGGGAGTCAGTGAATCTGTACATACCGAGAGTCAGTGAATCTGTACAGTCCTGGAGTCAGTGACTCTGTACGGACCGGGAGTCAGTGACGTTTTTCAGACCGGTTGTCAGTGAGTCTCTGCAGAGTCACTGCCTTCCGGTCTGTGCAGTCACTGACACCGAGAGTTCGTGACTATGTACAGACCGGAATCAGTGACTCGACAGATCGGGAGTCAGTGAATCTGTCCATACCGAGACTCAGTGAATCTGTACAGACCGGGAGTCAGTGTCTCTGTCGGAGCGGGAGTCACTGACTCTGTACGGACCTGGCGTCAGTGGCTCTGTACCGGCCTGGAGTCCGTGTGCCTGTGCAGACCGTGATTCAATGGCTCTATGCAGACCGGGAGTCGTTGATTCTGCACTGACTTGAAGTCGGTGACTCTGTGCAGACCGGAAGTCAGTGACTCTGCATAGACCGGAAGTCAGTTACTCTGTGCAGACCGGGAGTCAGTGACTCTGTGCATAGCGGGATTCAGTGACTCTCTGCAGACCTGGAGTCAGTGAATCTGAACAGACCGGGAGTTAGTGGCTCTGTGCAGACCGGGAGTCAGTGAATCTTTGCAGACCGGGAGTCAGTGTTGCTGTGCAGACCTGGAGTCAGTGACTCTGCACAGACCGGGAGTCAGTTACAAAGTTTAGAACGGGATACAATTACTCTGGACAGACCGGAACCAGTGACTCTGTGCAGACCGGGTGTCAGTGAGTCTTCTTAGATCGGGAGTCAGTAAGCCTGTACAGACCGGGAGTGAGTGACTCGATGCAGGTCTGGGAGTCAGTGAATCTGTTCAGATCGGGATCATTGGCTCCGTACAGAGAGGGAGTCAGTGACTCTGTACATACCGGTAGTCAGTGGCTGTGTAAGACGGGAAATCAGTAACTCTGTACAGTCCTGCAATCAGTGAATCTGTACAGGCCGGGAGTCAATGTCTCTGTACAGACCGGAATCAGTGAATTTTAACAGACAGGGAGTCAGTGAATCTGTACAGGCCGGGAGTCCGTGACTCTGTATGGACCGGAATCAGTGACTCTGTTCAGACAGTGTTCAGTGAAACTGTGCAGACCTCGAGTCAGTGGCTCTGTACAGATCGCGTGTCAGTGACTCTGTACAGACAGGGAGTCAGTGAATCTGTACAGACCGGGAGTCAGTGGCTCTGTAAGACCGGGAGTCATTAATTCTGTACAGACCGGGCGTCAGTGACTCCGTACAGGCCCGGAGTCTGTGAGTCAGTACAGACCGGGAGTCAGTGGCTCTGTACAGTCGGGGAGTCATTGATGCTGTACAGACCTGGAGTCAGTGACTCTGTACAGACCGGAAGGCAGTGACTCTGCAGAGAGTCACTGACACCCCGTCTGTAAAAAGTCACTGACTCCCGGTCCTTACAGAGTCACTGACTCGAGGTCTGTACAGAGTCACTGACACCCGATCTGTACACAGTCACTGACTCCAGGTCTGCACAGTTTCACTGACTCACTGTCTGAACAGAGTCACTGATTCCGGTCTGTACAGAGTCACCGACTCCCGGCCTGGACAGAGTCACTGACTCCCGGTCTGTGCAGTGTCACTGACTCCAAGTCAGCACAGAGTCACTAACTCTCGTTCCATTCAAAGTTATTGACCCCCGGTCTATGAAGACTCACTGACTCCCGGTCTGCAGAGAGTCATTGATACCCATTCTGTGCAATGTCACTGGCACCCGGTCTGAACAGAGACACTGACTCCCGGTCTGTACATACTAATTGACTTCCGGTCGATGCAGATTCACTGACTCCCGGTCTGGACAGAGTAACTGACTCCAGGGCCGTACAGAATCACTGACTGCCGGTCTGTACAGAGCCACCAACTTGCGGTACGTACAGAATCACTGACTCCCGGTCTGTACAGAGTCGCTGACTCCAGGTCTGTACATAATCAATGATTCCGAACTGTACAGAGTCACTGACTCCCGGCCTGTACAGAGTCACCGACTCCAGGTCTGTACAGAATCAATGACTCCCGGACTGTACAGAGTCACTTACTCCCGTTCTGTACAGACTCACTGACTCCCGGTCTTACAGAGCCACTGACTCCCGGTCTCTACAGAGTCACTGACTTCGGTCTGTACAAAGTCACTGACACCTGATCTGAAGAGAGCCACTGACTCCAGGTCTGCACAGGTTCACTGACTCACTGTCTGAAAAGAGTCACTGATTCCGGTCCATAAAGAGTCACGGACTCCCGGCCTGTTCAGATTCACTGACACCCTATCTGTACAGATTCACTGATTCCGGTCTGTACAGAGTCACTGACTGCAGGACTGCAAAGAGTTACTGATGCCCGGTCTTACAGAGCCACTGACTACCGGTCTGTACAGAGTCACTGACTCCCTCTCCATACAAAGTCAATGATTCCGATCATTACAGAGTCACTGACTCCCCGGCCTGTACCGAGTTACTGACGATCGGTCTGCACAGACTTACTGACTCCCGATCGATGAAGACTCACTGACAACGGGTCTGTAAAGAGTCACTGACACCCGGCCTGTACAGAGCCACTGACTCCAGGACTGTGCAGATTCACTGACTCACTGTCTGCACAGAGTCACTGATTCCGGTCTGTACAGAGTAACCGACTTCCGGTCGGTACAGAATCAATGACTCCCGCTCTGGACAGAGTCGCTGACTCCAGGTCTGTAAATAATCAATGATTCCGAACTGCACAGAGGCACTGACTCCAGGTCTGCACAGCGTCACTGACTCCCGGTCGTACAGCGTCACTGACTCCGGGTTGGACAGAGTCACTAACACTCGGTCTGTTCAGAGTTACTGACTCCAGGTCTGCAGAGAGTCACTGAATCCCGCTATGCACAGAGTCACTGACTCCCGGTCTATGCAGAGTCACTGACTTCCGGTCTGCACAGATTCACCGACTTCAAGTCCGTACAGAATCATCGACTCCCGGTCTGCACGGAGCCATTGAATCACGGTCTGCGCAGCGACACTGACACCCGGTCTGTACAGAGCCACTGACGCCAGGTCCGTACAGAGTCAGTGACTCCCGGTCCTACAGAGTCACTGACTCCCGATCTGTAGAGATTCACTGACTCTCCGTATGTCCAGATTCACTGACTCCCTGTCTGTACAGAGTCACTGATTCCGGTCTTACAGAGCCAATGACTACCCGTCTGTACAGAGTCACTGACTCCCTCTCTGTACAGAGTCAATGATTCCGATCTGCACAGAGTCACTGAGTCCCCGGCCTGTACCGAGTCGCTAACTCCCGGTCTGTACAGACTTACTGACTCCCGATCTTTGAAGACGCACTGATATCCGATCTGTAAAGAGTCACTGAAACCCGGCCTGTACAGGGCCACTGACTCCAGGTCTGTGCAGATTTACTGACTCACTGTCTGCACAGAGTCACTGATTCCGGTCTGTACAGAGTCACCGAATTCCGGTCGGTACAGAATCACTGACTCTCGCTCTGAAAAGAGTCGCTGACTGCAGGTCTGCACATAATCAATGATTCCGAACTGCACAGATTCGCATAATCCCTGCCTGTACAGATTAATTGACTCCCGTTCTATACAGAGTAACTGACTCCCGGTCTGTGCAGAGTCACTGACTCCAGGTCTGTGCAGCATGACTGACTCCCGGTCTGTACAGTGTAACTGACTTCCGGTCTATGCAAGCTCACTGACTTCCGGTCTGCACAGAGTCACCGACTTCAAGTCAGTACAGAATCACCGACTCCCGGTCTGCACAGAGCCATTGAATCCTGGTCTGCACAGGGACACTGACTCCAGGCCTGTACAGAGTCACTGACTCCCGGTCTGTACAGATTCACTGAGTCTCGTTATGTACAGATTCACTGACTCCCTGTCTGTACAGAGTCACTGATTCCGGTCTGTACAGAGTCACGAACACTCGTGATCAGTGACTCTGTACAGACCGGAAGGCAGTGACTCTGCAGAGAGTCACTGACACCACGTCTGTAAAAAGTCACTGATTCCCGGTCCGTACAGAGACACTGACTGCAAGTCTGTACAGATTCACTGACTCTCCGGCCTGTACACAGTCACTGACTTCCGGTCTGTATAAAGTCACTGACACCCGATCTGTAAAGAGCCACTGACTCCAGGTCTGCACAGTATCACTGACTCCCGGTCTGCACAGAGTCGCTGACTCCAGGTTTGCACATAATCACTAATTCCCCGTCTGTACAGACTCACTGACTCCCGGTCTGTACAGAGTCACTGACTCTCGGTATTCACAGTGTCACTGACTGCCGGTCTGTGCAGAATCACTGACTCAGGTCTGTACAGTGTCAGTCACTGACACTGAGAGTTCGTGACTCTGTACAGACCGGAATCAATGGCTGTACAGACAGGGAGTCAGTCAATCTGTACATACCGAGAGTCAGTGAATCTGTACAGACTGGGAGTCAGTGACTGTGTACAGGCCGGGAGTCCGTGACTCTGTATGGACCTGGAGTCAGTGTCTCTGTACAGACAGTTTGTCAGTGAATCTGTCCAACCGGGAGTCAGTGACGCTGTCCGACCGGGATTCAGTTACTCTGTATAGAACGGGAGTCAATTACTCTGTTCAGGCCGGGAGTCTGCGAATCTGTACAGAGCGGGAGTCAGTGATTCTGTACCGACCGGAATTCGGTGACTCTGTGCAGACAGTGAGTCAGTGAATCTGCACAGACATGGAGTCAGTGACTCTGTACAGGCCGGGTGTCAGTGACTCTTTACAGACCGGGTATCAGTGCGTCTTTACAGATCGGGAGTCACTAAGTCTGTACAGACCGGGAGTCAGTGACTCGGTATAGGCCGGGGAGTCAGTGACTATGTGCAGATCGGAATCATTGACTCTGTACAGAGAGGAAGTCAGTGACTCTGTACAGACCGGTAGTCAGTGGCTCTGTAAGTCCGGGAATCAGTAACTCTGTACAGTCCTGCAATCAGTGACTCTGTACGGACCGGGAGTCAGTGACTCTGCACAGACCGGGAGTCAGTGACTGTACAGACAGGGAGTCAGTGAATCTGTACAGGCCGGGAGTCCGTGACTCTGAATGGACCGGAATCAGTGACTCTGTTCAAACAGTGAGTCAGTGAAACTGTGCAGACGTGGAGTCAGTGGCTCTGTACAGATCGGGTGCCAGTGACTATGTACAGACCGGAAGTCAGTGATTGTGTACAGGCCGGAGAGTCAGTGACTCTGTACAGACCTGGAGTCTGTGACTCTGTACGGACCGGGAGTCAGTGACGTTTTACAGACGGGGTGTCAGTGACTCTCTGCAGAGTCACTGCCTTCCGGTCTGTGCAGTCACTGACACCGAGAGTTCGTGACTCTGTACAGACCGGAATCAGTGACTCCACAGACAGTGAGTCAGTGAATCTGTACATACCGAGACTCAGTGAATCTGTACAGACCGGGAGTCACTGACTCTGTACGGACCTGGCGTCAGTGGTTCTGTACTGGCCTGGATTCAGTGTGCCTGTGCAGACCGTGATTCAATAGCTCTGTGCAGACCGGGAGTCGTTGATTCTGTACTGACTTGAAGTCGGTGACTCTGTGCAGACCGGAAGTCAGTGACTCTGCATAGACCGGAAGTCAGTTGCTCTGAACAGACCGGGAGTCAGTGACTCTGTGCATAGCGGGATTCAGTGACTCTCTGCAGACCTGGAGTCAGTGAATCTGTACAGACCGGGAGTTAGTGGCTCTGTGCAGACCGGGAGTCAGTGAGTCTTTGCAGACCGGGAGTCAATAACTCTGAACAGACCGAGTTTTACTGACTCTGTCCAACCGGGAGTCAGTGACGCTGTACGACCGGGAGTCAGTGATGCTGTGCAGACCTGGAGTCAGTGACTCTGCACAGACCGGGAGTCAGTTACAAAGTTTAGAACGGGATACAATTACTCTGTACAGGCCGGGAGTCAGCGACTCTGTGCAGTTCGGAATCATTGATTATGTACAGACCTGGAGTCAGCGACTCTGAACAGAGCGGGAGTCACTGATTCTGTACCGATCGGAAGTCGATTGCTCTGTATAGACCGGAACCAGTGACTCTGTGCAGACCGCGTGTCAGTGAGTCTTCTTAGATCAGAGTCACTGATTCCGGTCTGTACAGAGTCACCGACTCCCGGCCTGGACAGAGTCACTGACTCCCGGTCTGTGCAAAGTCACTGACTCCAGGTCTGCACAGAGTCAGGAACTCTCGGTGTCAGTGACTCTGTACAGACTGGAAGACTCTCGGTATGTGCAGATTCACTGACTCGCTGTCTGTACAGGTTCACTGATACCGGTCTGTACAATGTCACGAACTCTCGGTGTCAGTGACTCTGTACAGACCGGAAGGCAGTGACTCTGCAGAGAGTCACTGACACCGCGTCTGTAAAATGTCACTGACTCCCGGTCCGCACAGAGTCACTGACTCCAGGTCTGTACAGAGTCACTAACTCCCCGGCATGTACACAGTCACTGATTTCCGTTCTGCACAGAGTCACTGACACCCGTTCTGGACAGAGCCACTGACTCCAGGTCTGCACAGTTTCACTGACTCCCTGTCTGCACAGTCACTGACTCTCGGTCTGTGCAGAGTCACTGACTCCAGGTCTGTACAGAGTCAGGAACTCTCGGTGTCAGTGACTCTGTACAGACCGGAGTGCAGTGACTCTGTACAGAGTCCCTGACACCCCGTCTGTACAAAGTCACTGACTGCCGGTCCGTACATAGTCTCTGATTGCAGGACTGTACAGAGTTACTCCAGGTCTGAAAAAGTCACTGACTCCCTCGCTGTCGAGTCAATGATTCTGAACTGCACAGAGTCGCTGACTCCCGGCCTGTACAGAGTAATTGACTCCCGTTCTGTACAGAGTAACTGACTCCCGGTCTGTGTAGAGTTACTGACTCCAGGTCTGTACAGCATCACTGACTCCCGGTCGTACAGCGTCACTGACTCCCGGTTGGACTGAGTCACGAACACTCGGTCTGTTCAGAGTTACTGACTCCTGTTCTGTAAAGACTCACTGACTCCCGGTCTGGACAGAATTATTGACTCCCGGTCTGAACAGAGCCACTAACTCCAGGTCTGTACAGATTCACTGACTCCAGGTCTGCAGAGAGTCACTGAATCCCGCTACGCACAGAGTCACTGACTCCTGGTCTGTAGAGAGTAACTGACTTCCGGACTATGCAGAGTCACCGACTTCCGGTCTGCACAGAGTCACTGACTTCAGGTCCGTACAGAATCACCGACTCCCGGTCTGCACAGAGCCATTGAATCCCGGTCTGCACAGGGACACTGACTCCAGGTCTGCACTGAATCAATGACTCCCTGTTTGTGCAAAGTCACTGATTCCGGTCTGTACAGTGTCACGGACTCCCGGTCTGTGCAGTTACTGACTCCAGGTCAGTACAGAGTCATTAAGTCTCGGTCCGTTCAGAGTTACCGACTCCCGGTCTCTGAAGGCTCACTGACACCCGGTCTGTACAGAGTCACTGAAACCCGGTCTGTACAGAGCCACTAACTCCAGGTCTGTACAGATTTACTGACTAACTGTCTGTACAGCGTCACTGAATCCCGGTCTGCAGTGTCACTGATTCCCGGTCCTACAGAGTCACTGACTCCCATTCTGTCCAGAATCACTGACTTCCGGTCCGTGCAGCGAATCTGACTTCCGGTCTATGCAGAGTTACTGACACCCTGTCTGTTCAAAGTCACTAAATCTCGGTCTGTACAGGGTCAATGATTCCCTGTCTGTGCCGATTCACTGACTCCCGATCCGTACAGAATCATAGACTCCCGTTTTGTGCAGAACCACTGAATCACGGTCTGTGCAGAGAACCCGACTCCAGGTCTGTGCACAGTAACTGATTCCAGGTCTGTACAGAAGCACGGTCACCCGGTCTCTACAGAGTGACCGACTCCCGGTCTGCGAAGAGTCACTGACGCCCGGTCTGTATAGAGTCACCGAGTTCCGATCCGTACAGAAACACCGATTCCCGGTCTGGAGAACGTCACTGAATTCAGGTCTGTCAAGAATCACTGACTCCCCGGCCTGTACAGAGTCACTGACTTCCTGTCTGTACAGGGTCACTGAATCCAGGTCTGTACAGATTCAAATGACTCAATGTCTGTACAGAGTCATTGATTCCGGTCTTTACAGGGTCACTGACTCCCGGTCTGTGCAGAGTCATTGACTCCAGCTCTGAACAGAGTGACTAACTCTCGGTCCGTTGAGAGTTACTGACTCCGGGTCCATGAAGACTCACTGCCTCCCGGTCTGTACAGAATCTTTGCCTCCCTGTCTGTGGAGAGTCACTGACATCCCGTCTGGACAAAGTCACTGACTACTGGTCTGCACAGAGTCACTGACTCCCGGTCTGTAAAGAGTAACTGACTTCCGGTCGATGCAGATTCACTGACTCCCGGTCTGTACAGAGTAACTGACACCCGGTCCGTACAGAATCACTGACTCCCGGTCTGTAGGGAGACAGTGACTCCAGGTCTGTACAGAATGACTGACTCCCGTCCTGTACAGATAAACTGACTCCCAGACTGCACAGAATCATTGATTCCGGTGCGTACAGAGTCACTAACTCCCCGTCTGTACAGAGTCAGTGACTCCTGTTCTATACAGAGTCCCTGACTCCCCGTCGTACAGCGTCACTGACTCCCGGTCGTACAGAGTCAGTAACTCTCGGTCTGTTCAAAGTTACTGATTCTCGGTCTGCACAGAGACACTGACCCCAGGTCTGTGCAGCGTCACTGGCTCCAGGTCTGGACAGAGTCACTTACTCCCGGTCTGCACAGCGTCACTGACTTAAGGTCTGTACAGAGTCACTGACTCCAGGTCTGTACAGAGCCACTGATTCCTTTTCTTTACAGAATCACTGATTCCGGTCCGGACAGAGTCACAAACTCCCGGCCTGTACACAGTCACTGACACCCGTTCTACGCAGAGCAACTGACTCCAGGTCTGCACAGGGTGACTGACTCCCGTCCTGTACATATTCACGGACTCCCTGTCTGTACAGAATCACTGATTCCGGTCCGTACTAAGTGACTAACCCCCGGCCTGTACAGAGTCACTGACTCCGGTTCTATACAGAGTAACTGTCTCCCGGTCTGTGCAGAGTCACTGACTCCAGGTCTGCTCAGAGTCACTGACACCCGGTCGTACAGAGTCAGTAACTCTCCGTTTGTTCAAAGTTACTGACTCTCGGTCTGCACAGAGTCGCTGACTCCAGGTTTGCACATAATCACTAATTCCCCGTCTGTACAGACTCACTTACTCCCGGTCTGTCCAGAGTCACTGACTCCCGCGCTGTGCAGAATTACTGAATCCGGTCTGCACAGAGACATTGACTCCCGGTCTGCACAGAGACACTGACTACCGGTCTGTACAGAGCCACTGACTTTCGGCATGTTCAGTTTCACGGACTACCTGTCTGCACAGAGTCCCTGATTCCGTTCTGCGCAGAATCACTGACTCTCGGTATTCACAGGGTCACTGACTGCCGGTCTGTGCAGAGTCACTGACTCAGGTCTGTCCAGAGTCAGTGACTCACTGTCTGAAAAGAGTCACTGATTCCGGTCCATAAAGAGTCACGGACTCCCGGCCTGTACAGATTCACTGACTCCCTGGCTGTACAGATTCACTGATTCCGGTCTGTACAGAGACACTTACTCCAGGCCTGTACATTCACAGACACCCCGTCTGTACAAAGTCATTGACTCCCGGTCCGGACAGCGTCACTGACTGCTGGACTGTACAGAGTTACTGATTCCCGGTCTTACAGAGCCACTGACTACCGGTCTGCACAGAGTCACTGACTCCCTCTCTGTACAGAGTCAATGATTCCGGTCTGTACATAGTCAACGACTTTCGGTCGGTACATGACCACTGACTCCAGCCCTGTACAGAGTCGCTGACTCCAGGTCTGCACATAATCAATGATTCCGAACTGCACACAGTCGCTGACTCCCGGCCTGTACAGAGTCACTGACTCCAGGTCTGTACAGAGTCACTAACTCCAGATCTGTACAGAGTCACTGACTCCAGGTCTGTACAGAGTCACCAACTCCCGATCTGTACAGAGTCACCAACTCCCGATCTGTACAGAGTCACTGACTCCAGGTCTGTACAGAATCACTGACTCCCGGTCTGTACAGAGTCACTGATTCCCTGTCTGTACAAAGTAACTAACTCTCGGTCTGTACAAGGTCAATGATTCCCTTTCAGTACAGGGTCTTTGATTCCCGGTCTGTACAGACTCACTGACTATCGGTGTGTACATCGTCACTGGATCCCAGTCTGTGCAGCGCCACTGACGCCAGGTTTTGTACAGATTCACTGTCTCCAGTTCTGTACGGAATCAATGACTCCCCGTTTGTACCGATTCACTGACTCCCGGTCCGTACAGAATCACAGACTCCCGTTCTGTACAGAACCACTGGCTCCCGGTCTGTACAATGAACCCGACTCCAGGTCTGTACAGATTCTCTTCCTCCCGGTCTGGACAGCGTCATTGATTTCAGGTCTGCACAGAGTCACTGACTCCAGGTCTGTACAGAATCAATGTCTCCACGTCTGTAAAGAATCAATGACTCCCCGTCTGTACAGAATCACTGACTACCGACCTGCACAGAGTCACTGACTCGTGGTCGGTGCAGAGACACTGACTCTGGTCTTTACAGAATCACTGACTCCCGATCTGTACAGAGTCACTGACTCCAGGTCTGTACAGAGTCACTAACTCCAGGTCTGTACAGAGACACTAACTCCCGATCTGTACAGAGTCACTGACTCCAGGTCTGTACAGAGTCACTAACTCCAGGTCTGTACAGAGTAACTAACTCCCGATCTGTACAGAGTCACTAACTCCCGATCTGTACAGAGTCACTGACTCCAGGTCTGTACAGAGTCACTAACTCCCGATCTGTACAGAATCACTGACTACCGACCTGCACAGAGTCACTGACTCGTGGTCGGTGCAGAGACACTGACTCTGGTCTTTACAGAATCACTGACTCCCGATCTGTACAGAGTCACTGACTCCAGGTCTGTACAGAGTCACTGACTCCAGGTCTGTACAGAATCACTAACTCCAGGTCTGTACAGAGTCACTGACTCCAGGTCTGTACAGATTCGCTGACTCCAGGTCTGTACACAATCAATAATTCCCCTTCTGTACAGAGTCACTGACTCCAGGTCTGTACAGAGTCGCTGACTCCAGGTCTGCACACAATCAATAATTCCCCTTCTGTACAGAGTCACTGACTGCCGGTCTGCACAGAGTCACTGACTCCGGTTCTATACAGAGTAAATGACTCCAGGTCTGTACAGCGCAACTGGCTTCAGGTTCGTACAGATAATCTGTCCCCAGGTCTGGACAGAGTCACTGACTCCCGGTCTGTACAGAGTCACTGACTCCCCGTCGCACAGCATCACTGACTCCCGGTCGTACAGAGTCAGTAACTCTCGGTCTGTTCAGAGTTATTGAATCTCGGTCTCTACAGAGACACTGACTCCAGGTCTGCACAGCGCCACTGGCTCCAGGTCTATATATAATCAATAATTCCCCGTCTGTACAGAGACACTGACTACCGGTCTCCATAGAGTTACTGACTCCAGGTCTGTACAGAATCAATGACTCCACGTCTGTACAGAATCAACGACTCCCCGTCTGGACAGAATCACTGACCACTGACTTGTACAGAGTCACTGACTCGTGGTCTAAACAGAGACACTGACTCTGGTCTTTACAGCGTCACTAACTCCCGGTCTGTACAGTGTCACCGACTCCCGGTCCGTACAGAATCACTGACTCCCGGTCTGTACAGAGTCCACTGATTCCCTGTCTGTACAAATTCACTAACTCTCGGTCTGTACAAGGTAAATGATTGCCTTTCAGTACAGGGTCATTGATTCCCGGTCTGTACAGACTCACTGACTACCGGTCTTTACATCATCACTTGCTCCAGGTATGCACAGACTCACTGACTCCAGGTCTGTACAGAGTCTCTTACTCCCGTTCTGGACAGCGTCACTGATTTCAGGTCTGTACAGAGTCACTGACTCTAGGTCTGCACAGAATCACTGACTCCCGGTCTGTACAGAGTCACTGATTCCCTGTCTGTACAAAGTAACTAACTCTCGGTCTGTACAAGGTCAATGATTCCCTTTCAGTACAGGGTCTTTGATTCCCGGTCTGTACAGACTCACTGACTATCGGTGTGTACATCGTCACTGGATCCCGGTCTGTGCAGCGTCACTGACGCCAGGTTTTGTACAGATTCACTGTCTCCAGTTCTGTACGGAATCAATGACTCCCCGTTTGTACCGATTCACTGACTCCCGGTCCGTACAGAATCACAGACTCCCATTCTGTACAGAACCACTGACTCCCGGTCTGTACAGTGAACCCGACTCCAGGTCTGTACAGATTCTCTTCCTCCCGGTCTGGACAGCGTCATTGATTTCAGGTCTGCACAGAGTCACTGACTCCAGGTCTGTACAGAATCAATGTCTCCACGTCTGTAAAGAATCAATGACTCCCCGTCTGTACAGAATCACTGACTACCAACCTGCACAGAGTCACTGACTCGTGGTCGGTGCAGAAACACTGACTCTGGTCTTTACAGAATCACTGACTCCCGATCTGTACAGAGTCACTGACTCCAGGTCTGTACAGAGTCACTAACTCCAGGTCTGTACAGATTCATTGACTCCAGGTCTGTACAGAGTCACTAACTCCCGATCTGTAACAGAGTCACTGACTCCAGGTCTGTACAGAGTCGCTGACTCCAGGTCTGTACACAATCAATAATTCCCCTTCTGTACAGAGTCACTGACTCCCGGTCTGCACAGACTCACTGACTGCCGGTCTGCACAGAGTCACTGACTCCGGTTCTATACAGAGTAAATGACTCCAGGTCTGTACAGCGCAACTGGCTTCAGGTTCGTACAGATAATCTGTCCCCAGGTCTGGACAGAGTCACTGACTCCCGGTCTGTACAGAGTCACTGACTCCCCGTCCCACAGCATCACTGACTCCCGGTCGTACAGAGTCAGTAACTCTCGGTCTGTTCAGAGTTATTGAATCTCGGTCTCCACAGAGACACTGACTCCAGGTCTGCACAGCGCCACTGGCTCCAGGTCTATATATAATCAATAATTCCCCGTCTGTACAGAGACACTGACTACCGGTCTCCATAGAGTTACTGACTCCAGGTCTGTACAGAATCAATGACTCCACGTCTGTACAGAATCAACGACTCCCCGTCTGGACAGAATCACTGACTACTGACTTGTACAGAGTCACTGACTCGTGGTCAAAACAGAGACACTGACTCTGGTCTTTACAGCGTCACTAACTCCCGGTCTGTACAGTGTCACCGACTCCCGGTCCGTACAGAATCACTGACTCCCGGTCTATACAGAGTCCACTGATTCCCTGTCTGTACAAATTCACTAACTCTCGGTCTGTACAAGGAAAATGATTGCCTTTCAGTACAGGGTCATTGATTCCCGGTCTGTACAGACTCACTAACTACCGGTCTTTACATCATCACTTGCTCCAGGTATGCACAGACTCACTGACTCCAGGTCTGTACGGAGTCACTGGATCCCGGTCTGTGCAGCGTCTCTGAATCCAGGTTTTGTACAGAGTCACTGTTTCCAGTTCTGTATAGAATCAATGACACCCCGTCTGTACCGATTCACTGACTCCCGGTCCGTACAGAATCACAGACTCCCGTTGTGTACAGAACCACTGACTTCCGGTCTGTACAGAGTTCCCGACTCCAGGTCTGTACAGAGTCTCTTACTCCCGTTCTGGACAGCGTCACTGATTTCAGGTCTGTACAGAGTCACTGACTCCAGGTCTGCACAGAATCACTGACTCCCGGTCTGTACAGAGTCACTGATTCCCTGTCTGTACAAAGTAACTAACTCTCGGTCTGTACAAGGTCAATGATTCCCTTTCAGTACAGGGTCTTTGATTCCCGGTCTGTACAGATTCACTGACTATCGGTGTGTACATCGTCACTGGATCCCGGTCTGTGCAGCGTCACTGACGCCAGGTTTTGTACAGATTCACTGTCTCCAGTTCTGTACGGAATCAATGACTCCCCGTTTGTACCGATTCACTGACTCCCGGTCCGTACAGAATCACAGACTCCCATTCTGTACAGAACCACTGACTCCCGGTCTGTACAGTAAACCCGACTCCAGGTCTGTACAGATTCTCTTCCTCCCGGTATGGACAGCGTCATTGATTTCAGGTCTGCACAGAGTCACTGACTCCAGGTCTGTACAGAATCAATGTCTCCACGTCTGTAAAGAATCAATGACTCCCCGTCTGTACAGAATCACTGACTACCGACCTGCACAGAGTCACTGACTCGTGGTCGGTGCAGAAACACTGACTCTGGTCTTTACAGAATCACTGACTCCCGATCTGTACAGAGTCACTGACTCCAGGTCTGTACAGAGTCACTAACTCCAGGTCTGTACAGATTCACTGACTCCAGGTCTGTACAGAGTCACTAACTCCCGATCTGTAACAGAGTCACTGACTCCAGGTCTGTACAGAGTCGCTGACTCCAGGTCTGTACACAATCAATAATTCCCCTTCTGTACAGAGTCACTGACTGCCGGTCTGCACAGAGTCACTGACTCCGGTTCTATACAGAGTAAATAACTCCAGGTCTGTACAGCGCAACTGGCTTCAGGTTCGTACAGATAATCTGTCCCCAGGTCTGGACAGAGTCACTGACTCCCGGTCTGTACAGAGTCACTGACTCCCCGTCGCACAGCATCACTGACTCCCGGTCGTACAGAGTCAGTAACTCTCGGTCTGTTCAGAGTTATTGAATCTCGGTCTCTACAGAGACACTGACTCCAGGTCTGCACAGCGCCACTGGCTCCAGGTCTATATATAATCAGTAATTCCCCGTCTGTACAGAGACACTGACTACCGGTCTCCATAGAGTTACTGACTCCAGGTCTGTACAGAATCAATGACTCCACGTCTGTACAGAATCAACGACTCCCCGTCTGGACAGAATCACTGACTACTGACTTGTACAGAGTCACTGACTCGTGGTCAAAACAGAGACACTGACTCTGGTCTTTACAGCGTCACTAACTCCCGGTCTGTACAGTGTCACCGACTCCCGGTCCGTACAGAATCACTGACTCCCGGTCTGTACAGAGTCCACTGATTCCCTGTCTGTACAAATTCACTAACTCTCGGTCTGTACAAGGTAAATGATTGCCTTTCAGTACAGGGTCATTGATTCCCGGTCTGTACAGACTCACTGACTACCGGTCTTTACATCATCACTTGCTCCAGGTATGCACAGACTCACTGACTCCAGGTCTGTACGGAGTCACTGGATCCCGGTCTGTGCAGCGTCTCTGAATCCAGGTTTTGTACAGAGTCACTGTTTCCAGTTCTGTATAGAATCAATGACACCCCGTCTGTACCGATTCACAGACTCCCGTTGTGTACAGAACCACTGACTTCCGGTCTGTACAGAGTTCCCGACTCCAGGTCTGTGCAGAGACTCTTACTCCCGTTCTGGACAGCGTCACTGATTTCAGGTCTGTACAGAGTCACTGACTCCAGGTCTGCACAGAATCAATGTCACCACGTCTGTGCAGAATCAATGACTCCCCGTCTGTGCAGAATCACTGACGACCGACCTGTCCAGACCCTCTGTCCCCAGGTCTGGACAGAGTCGCTAACTCCAGGTCTGTCTTTAATCAATAATTCCCCGTCTGTACGGAGTCACTGAATACCGCTCTGTGCAAAGTCACTGAATCCGGTCTGTACAGATTCACTGACTCCCGGTCTGCACAGAGACACTGACTCCAGGTCTGTACCGATTCACTGACTCCCGGTCCTACAGAGACACTAACAACCGGTGTGAACAGAGCCACTTACTCTCGGTATGTTCAGATTCACCGACTCCCTGTCTTTACAGAGTCAATGATTTTGGTCTGTACAGAGTCACTGACTCCCGGTCGACACAGTGTCACTGACTCCAGGTCAGCACAGAGTCACTGACTCCCGGTCGTGCAGAGTCACTGACATTCGGTCCGTGCAGCGAAACTGACTTCCGGTCTATGCAGTGTCACTGACTTCCGGTCTGCACACAGTCAATGACTCGCTGCCCATACAGAGTAACTGACACCCTGTCTGTAAAAAGTCACCAACTCTCGGTATGTACAGGGTCAATGATTCCCTGTCAGTACAGTGTCAGTGATTCCCGCTCTGAACAGACTCACTGACTCCCGGTCTGTGCATCGTCACTTGTTCCAGGTCTGCACAGACTCATTGACTCCAGGTCTGCACGGAGTCACTGGAATCCGGTCGGTACAGCGTCAATGACTCCAAGTTTTGTACAGATTCACTGACTCCAGGTCTCTGCAGAGCCAGTGACTCCCTTTCTGTACAGAGTCACTGTTTCCGGTCCGTACAGAGTCACTAACTGCCGGCCTGTACAGAGTCACCGACTCCCGGATGGTACAGAATCACTGACTCCTGGTCTCTACAGAGTCACTTACTCCCGTCTGCACAGAGTTGCTGACTCCAGGTCTGTACATTGTCACTGACTCCCGGTCTGTACAGTCACTGACTCCCGATCTACACAGTGTCACTGACTCCCGCTCTGTGCAGAGCCAGTGTCGCCAGTTCTGTACAGAGTCACTGACTCCAGGTCTGCACAGAATCAATGACTCCCCGACTGTACAGATTAACTGACTCCCGGTCTGAACAGTCTCATTGACTCCCGGTCTGTACAGAGTAACTGACTCCAGGTCTGTACAGAGTCAGTGACTCCTGGTCTGTACAGAGTCACTGACTCCCGGTCCGACAGAGATACTGAAACCCGGTCTGTACAGAGCCACTGACTTCCATTCCGTGCAGCGAAACTGACTTCCGGTCGAAGCACTGTCACTGACTCCCGGTCTGTGCAGACTCACTGATTGCTGGTCTGCACAGAGTCACTGACTCCAGGTCTGTACAGAATCAATGACTCCCGGTCTGTAGAGAATCACTGACTCCCGTTCTGTGCAGAGTCACTGACTCCAGGCCTGTACAGAGTCACCGACTCCCGGTCGCATAGAGTCACTAACTCCCGGTCTGTACAGAGTCACCGACTTCCGGTCCGTGCAGCGAAACTGACTTCCGGTCTATGCACTGTCACTGAATCCCGGTCTGCACAGCGTCACTGATTGCTGGTCTGCACAGATTCAATGACTCACGGTCCATACAGATTCACTGACTCCTGGTCTGTACAGAATCAAAGACTCCGGTTCCATACAGAGTAAATGACTCCAGGACTGTACAGCGTCACTGACTCCAGGTCTGTTCAGACACTCTGTCCCCAGGTCTGGACAGAGTCACTGACTCCTGGTCTGTGCAGACTCACTGATTGCTGGTCTGCACAGAGTCAATGACACACAGTCTAAATAAGTTACTGTCCCTGTCTGTGCAAAGCGACTAGCTCTCGGTCTGGACAGACTCACTGAATCCCGGTCTGTCCATCGTCACTTGCTCCAGGTCTGCACAGACTCACTGCCTCCAGGTCTGCACCGAGTCCCTGGATCCCGGTCTGTACAGAGTCACTGATTCCAGGTTTGTAAACAATCAATGCCTCCCCGTTTGTACCGATTCACTGACTCCCGGTCCTTACAGAATCATGGACTACCGTTCTGTACAGAACCACTGACTCCCGATCTGTACAGAGAACCCCACTCCAGGTCTGTACAGAGTCACTTACTGCCGGTCTGCACAGCGTCACTGATTTCAGGTCTGTACAGAGTCACTGACTCCAGGTCTGCACAGAATCAATGACTCCCGCTCTGTACAGAATCACTGACAACCGAGCTGCACAGAGTCACTGACTCGTTGTCGGTGCAGAGACACTGACATCCGGTCCGTGCAGCGAAACTGACTTCCGGTCTATGCAATGTCACTGACTTCCGGTCTGCACAGAGTCACTGATTTCTGGTCTGCACAGAGTCAATGACTCACGGTCCATACAGAGAAACTCACACCCTGTCTGTACAAAGTCACCAACTCTCGGTATGTACAGGGTCAATGATTCCCTGTCAGTACAGGGTCAGTGATTCCCGCTCTGAACAGACTCACTGACTCCCGGTCTGTACATCGTCACTTGCTCCAGGTCTGCACAGACTCACTGACTCCAGGTCTGCAGGAAGTCACTGACTCCCGGTTTGTACAGCGAAACTGACTCCAGGTCTGTACTGAATCAATGACTCCAGGTCTGTACAGATTCACTGACTAACTGTCTGTACAGAGACACTGAATCCAGGTCTGCACAGTGTCACTGATTCCCGGTCTATGCAGAGTCACTGATTCCCTTTCTGTCCAGAATCACTGACTTCCGGTCCGTGCAGCGAATCTGACTTCCAGTCCATGCAGAGTCACTGAATCCCTGTCTGTTCAAAGTCACTAACTCTCGGTCTGTACAGTGTCAATGATTCCCTGTCTGTACAGATTCACTGACTCCCGGTCCGGACAGAATCACAGACTCCCGTTTTGTACAGAACCACGGACTCCCGGTCTGTGCAGAGAACCCGACTCCAGGTCTGTGCACAGTAACTGATTCCAGGTCTGTACAGAATCACGGACACCCGGTCTGTACGCAGTGACCGACTCCCCGTCTTCAAAGAGTCACTGACGCCCGATCTGTACAGACTCACCGAGTTCCGGTCTGTACAGAAACACCGATTCCCGGTCTGGACAACGTCACTGAATTCAGGTCTGTAGAGAATCACTGACGACCGGCCTGCACAGAATTATTGACTCGTAGTCTGCACAGACTCACTGACTCCGGTTTGTATAGAGGTACTAACCAACGGTCCTTATCGAATCACTGCCTCTCGGTCTGAATACAGTCACTGACTCCAGGTCTGTGCAGAGTCACTTATGCACAGTCTGTGCAGAGTCACTTAATCAGGTCTGTGCAGATTCACTGACTCTCGGTATGTACAGATTCACTCACTCCCTTTCTGTACAGTGTCACTGATTCCGGTCTGTACAGAGTCACGAACTCTCGTTGTCAGTGACTCCCCGTCTGTACAAAGTAACTGTACAGTTTCACTGACTCCCTTCTGTACAGAGAAACTGACTCCCGGCCTGTAAAGTCACTGACTCCCGGTCTGTGCAGTGTCACTAACTCCAGGTCAGCACAGAGTCACTAACTCTCGTTCCGTTCAAAGTTATTGACTCCCGGTCTATGAAGACTCATTGACTCCCGGTCTCCACATCAGGTCTGCAAAGAGTCATTGATACCCAGTCTGTACAATGTCACTGACTCCCGGTCTGAACAGAGTCACTGACTCCAGGTCTGTACATGGTAATTGACTTCCGGTCGATGCAGATTCACTGACTCCCGGTCTGGACAGAGTAACTGACACCCGGGCCGTACAGAATCACTGACTCCCGGTTTGTACAGAGTCGCTGACTCCAGGTCTGTACATAATCAACGACTCCGAACTGTACAGAGTTACTGACTCCCGGCCTGTACAGAGTCACCGACTCCAGGTCTGTCCAGAATCAATGACACCCCGACTGTCCAGAGTCACTGACTCCCGGTCTGTACTGACTCACAGACTACGGGTCAGTACGGAGTCACTGACGCCCGGTCTGTACAGAGTTACTGATTCCCGGTCTTACAGAGCCACTGACTCCCGGTCTCGACAGAGTCACTGACTTTCGGTCTGTACAGAGTCACTGACATCCGATCTGTAGAGAGCCACTGACTCCAGGTCTGCACAGTTTCACTGACTCAATGTCTGTACAGATTCACTGATCCCGGTCTGTACAGAGTCACTGACTCCACGGCCTGTACCGAGTCCCTGATTCAGGTCTGTACAGAGTCGTCGACTTCCGGTCGGTGCAGAATCACTGACTCCCGCTCTGGACAGAGTCGCTGACTCCAGGTCTGTACATAATCAATGATTCCGAACTGCACAGAGTCGGTGACTCCCGGCCTGTACAGAGTAATTGACTCACGGTCTGTGCAGAGTCACTGACTCCTGGTCTGCACATCATCACTGACTCCCGGTCGGACAGCGTCACTGACTCCGGGTTGGACAGAGTCACTAACACTCGGTACGTTCAGAGATACTGACTCCCGGTCTTTTAAGACTCACTGACACCCGGTCTGGACAGAATCACTGACTCCCGTTCTGCACAGAGCCACTATCTCCCGGTCTGTACAGAGTAACTGACTTCAAGTCCGTACAGATTCAGCGACTCCCGGTCTGCACAGAGCCATTGAATCCCGGCGTGCACAGGGACACTGACTTCAGGTCTGTACAGATTCACTGACTCCCTGTCTGTACAGAGTCACTGATTCCGGTCTGTACAGAGTCACGAACTCTCGGTGTCAGTGTCTCTGTGCAGACCGGAAGGCAGTGATTCTGCAGAGAGTCACTGACACCCCGTCTGTACAAAGTCACTGACTCCAGGTCTGTACAGAGTCACTGACTCCCCGGCCTGCACACAGTCACTGACATCCGGTCTGCACAGAGTCACTGACACCCAATCTGTACAGAGCCACTGACTCCAGGTCTGCACAGTTTCACTGACTCACTGTCTCAACAGAGTCACTGATTCCAGTCCATACAGAATCACGGACTCCCGGCCTGTACAGATTCACTGACTCCCTGTCTGTACAGATTCACTGATTCTGGTCTGTACAGAGACACTAACTCCAGGCCTGTACAGTCACAGACACCCCGTCTGTACAAAGTCACTGACTCCCGGTCCGTACAGAGTCACTGACTGCAGGACTGTACAGAGTTTCTGATTCCCGGTCTTACAGAGCCACTGACTACCGGTCTGTACAGAGTCACTGACGCCAAGTCTGCACAGATTCACTGAAAAAACTGTCTGTACAGAGACACTGACTCCAGTTCCGTACAGAGTCAGTGATTCCCGGTCCTACAGAGTGGCTGTCTCCCGGTCTGTACAGATTCACTGACTCTCGGTATGTACAGATTCACTGACTCCCTGTCTGTACAGAGTCACTGATTCCGGTCTGTACAGAGTCACGAACTCTCGGTGTCAGTGACTCTGTACAGACCGGAAGGCAGTGACTCTGCAGAGAGTCACTGACACCCCGTCTGTACAAAGTCACTGACTCCCGGTCCGTACAGAGTCACTGACTCCAGGTCTGTACAGAGTCACTGACTCCCCGGCCTGTACACAGTCACTGAGTTCCGGTCTGCACAGAGTCACTGACACCCGATCTGTACAGACACACTGACCCCAGGTCTGCACAGTTTCAGTGACTCGCGGTCTGAACAGAGTCACTGATCCGATCCATACAGAGTCACGGACTCCCGGCCTGTACAGATTCACTGACTCACTGTCTGTACAGATTCACTGATTCCTTTCTGTACAGAGACACTCACCCCCGGCCGATACAGTCACTGACTCCCGGTCTGTGCAGAGTCACTGACTCCAGGTCTGTACAGAGTCACGAACTCTCGGTGTCAGTGACTCTGTACAGACCGGAAGGCCGTGATTCTGTAGAGAGTCACTGACACCCCGTCTGTACAAAGTAACTGACTCCCAGTCCGTACAGAGTCACTGACTGCAGGATTGTACAGAGTTACTGATTCCCGGTCTTACAGAGTCACTGACTCCCTCTCAGTACAGAGTCAATGATTCCGATCTGTACATAGTCACTGACTCCCGGTCTGTTCAGACTAACTGACTCCCGATCTCTGAAGACTCACTTACACCCGGTCTGTACAGAGTCACTGTCATCCGCCCTGTACAGGTCTGTGCAGATTCACTGACTCACTGCCTGCACAGATTCACTGATTCCGGTCTGTACAGAGTAATCGACTTCATGTCGGTACAGAATCACTGACTCCCACTCTGTGCAGAGTCGCTGACCCCAGGTCTGTACATAATCAATGATTCCGAACTGCACAGAGTCGATGACTCCCGGCCTGTACAGAGTAATTGACTCCAGTTCCGTACAGAGTAACTGACTCCCGGTCTGTGCAGAGTCGCTGACCCCAGGTCTGTACATAATCAATGATTCCGAACTGCACAGAGTCGATGACTCCCGGTTGGACAGAGTCACTAACAATCGGTCTGTTCAGAGTTCCTGACTCCCGGTCTGTAAAGACTCACTGACTCCCGGTCTGTACAGAATCACTGACTCCCTGTCTTCACAGAGCCATTGAATCCCGGTCTGTACAGCGAAACTGACTCCAGGTCTGTACTGAATCAATGACTCCAGGTCTGTACAGATTCACTGACTAACTGTCTGCACAGAGACACTGAATCCAGGTCTGCACAGTGTCACTGATTCCCTTTTGTCCAGAAACACTGACGTCCGGTCCGTGCAGCGAATCTGACTTCCGTTCTATGCAGAGTCACTGAATCCCTGTCTGTTCAAAGTCACTAACTCTCGGTCTGTACAGAACCACTGACTCCCGGTCTGTGCAGAGAACCCGACTCCAGGTCTGTGCACAGCAACTGATTCCAGGTCTGTACAGAATCACGGCCACCCGGTCTGTACACAGTGACCGACTCCCGGTCTTCAAAGAGTCACTGACGCCCGGTCTGTACAGACTCACCGAGTTCCGGTCCGTACAGAAAGACCGATTCCCAGTCTGGACTACGACACTGAATTCAGGTCTGTAAAGAATCACTGACGACCGGCCTGTACAGAATTATTGACTCGTAGTCTGCACAGACTCACTGACTCCGGTTTGTATAGAGGGACTGACTCACGGTCCTTACCGAATCACTGCCTCTCGGTCTGTATAGTGTCACTTACTCCTGGTCTGTACAGACTCACTGATTCCAGGTCTGTACAGAGTCACTTATGCACGGTCTGTGCAGAGTCACTGACTCAGGTCTGTGCAGATTCACTGACTCTCGGTATGTACAGATTCACTGACTCCCTTTCTGTACAGAGTCACTGAATCCAGGTCTGTACAGAGTCACTGACTTCGGTCTGCACAGAGTCACTGACACGCGATCTGTACAGAGCCACTGACCCCAGTTCTGCACAGTTTCACTGACTCACTGTCTCAACAGAGTCACTGATTCCGGTCCATACAGAGTCACGGACTCCCGGCCTGTACAGTTTCATTGACTCCCTGTCTGTACAGATTCACTGATTCCGGTCTGTACAGAGAAACTGACTCCCGGCCTGTACAGACACTGACTCCCGGTCTGTGCAGTGTCACTAACTCCAGGTCAGCACAGAGTCACTAACTCTCGTTCCGTTCAAAGTTATTGACTCCCGGTCTATGAAGACTCATTGACTCCCGGTCTGCTGAGAGTCATTGATACCCAGTCTGTACAATGTCACTGACTCCCGGTCTGAACAATGTCACTGAATCCAGGTCTGTACATAGTAATTGACTTCCGGTCGATGCAGATTCACTGACTCTCGGTCTGGACAGAGTAACTGACACCCGGGCCGTACAGAATCACTGACTCCCGGTTTGTACAGAGTAGCTGACTCCAGGTCTGTACATAATCAATGACTCCGAACTGTACAGAGTCATTGACTCCCGGTCTGTACTGACTCACAGACTACGGGTCTGTACGGAGTCACTGACGCCCGGTCTGTACAGAGTTACTGACTCCCGGTCTTACAGAGCCACTGACTCCCGGTCTCTACAGAATCACTGACTTTCGGTCTGTACAGAGTCACTGACACCCGATCTGTAGAGAGCCAGTGACTCCAGGTCTGCACAGGTTCACTGAATCACTGTCTGAAAAGGTCACTGATTCCGGTCCATACAGAGTCACAGACTCCCGGCCTGTACAGATTCACTGACTCAATGTCTGTACAGATTCACTGATCCCGGTCTTACAGAGCCTCTGACTACCGGTGTGCACAGAGTCACTGACTCCCTCTCTGCACAGAATCAATGATTCCGATCTTTACAGAGTCACTGACTCCCCGGCCTGTACCGACTCACTGACTCCCCGTCTGTACAGACTTACTGACTCCCAATCTGTACAGAGTCACTGACTCCACGGCCTGTACCGAGTCACTGATTCCGGTCTGTACAGAGTCGCCGACTTCCGGTCGGTAGAGAATCACTGACTCCCGCTCTGTGCAGAGTCGCTGACTCCAGGTCTGTACATAATCAATGATTCCGAACTGCACAGAATCGGTGACTCCCGGCCTGGACAGAGTAATTGACTCCCGTTATATACAGAGTAATTGACTCACGGTCTGTGCAGAGTCACTGACTCCTGGTCTGCACATCATCACTGACTCCCGGTCGGACAGCGTCACTGACTCCCGGTTGGACAGAGTCACTAACACTCGGTACGTTCAGAGATACTGACTCCCGGTCTGTTAAGACTCACTGACACCCGGTCTGGACAGAATCACTGACTCCATTTCTGCACAGAGCCATTTACTCCCGGTCTGTACAGATTCACTGACTCCAGGTCTGCAGGGAGTCAATGAATCCCGCTATGCACAGAGTCACTGATTCCCGGTCTGTGCAGAGTAACTGACGTCCGGTCTGTGCAGAGTCACTGACTTCCGGTCTGCACAGAGTCACCGACTTCAAGTCCGTACAGAATCACCGACTCCCGGTCTGTACATAGTAATTGACTTCCGGTCGATGCAGATTCACTGACAACCCGTCTGGAGAGAGTACCTGACTCCCGGGCCGTACAGAATCACTGACTCCCGGTCTGCACAGAGTGGCTGATTCCAGGTCTGTACATAATCAATGATTTCGAACTGTACAGAGTCACTGACTCCCGGCCTGCGCAGAGTCTCCGACTCCAGGTCTGTACAGAATCAATGACTCCCAGACTGTACAGAGAAACTGACTTCCGGTCTAACGAAACTCACAGACTCCGGGTCCGTATGGAGTCACTGACGCCCGGTCCGTTCAGAGTTACTGATTCCCGGTCTTTCAGAGCCACTGACTCACGGTGTGTACAGAGTCACTGACTCCCTCTCTGTACAGAGTCAATGATTCCGATCTTTACAGAGTCACTGACTCCCCGGCCTGGACAGAGTCACTGACACCCGGTCTGTACAGAGTCAGTAACTCTCGGTCTGTTCAGAGTTATTGAATCTCGGTCTCTACAGAGACACTGACTCCAGGTCTGCACAGCGCCACTGGCTCCAGGTCTATATATAATCAGTAATTCCCCGTCTGTACAGAGACACTGACTACCGGTCTCCATAGAGTTACTGACTCCAGGTCTGTACAGAATCAATGACTCCACGTCTGTACAGAATCAACGACTCCCCGTCTGGACAGAATCACTGACTACTGACTTGTACAGAGTCACTGACTCGTGGTCAAAACAGAGACACTGACTCTGGTCTTTACAGCGTCACTAACTCCCGGTCTGTACAGTGTCACCGACTCCCGGTCCGTACAGAATCACTGACTCCCGGTCTGTACAGAGTCCACTGATTCCCTGTCTGTACAAATTCACTAACTCTCGGTCTGTACAAGGTAAATGATTGCCTTTCAGTACAGGGTCATTGATTCCCGGTCTGTACAGACTCACTGACTACCGGTCTTTACATCATCACTTGCTCCAGGTATGCACAGACTCACTGACTCCAGGTCTGTACGGAGTCACTGGATCCCGGTCTGTGCAGCGTCTCTGAATCCAGGTTTTGTACAGAGTCACTGTTTCCAGTTCTGTATAGAATCAATGACACCCCGTCTGTACCGATTCACTGACTCCCGGTCCGTACAGAATCACAGACTCCCGTTGTGTACAGAACCACTGACTTCCGGTCTGTACAGAGTTCCCGACTCCAGGTCTGTGCAGAGACTCTTACTCCCGTTCTGGACAGCGTCACTGATTTCAGGTCTGTACAGAGTCACTGACTCCAGGTCTGCACAGAATCAATGTCACCACGTCTGTGCAGAATCAATGACTCCCCGTCTGTGCAGAATCACTGACGACCGACCTGTCCAGACCCTCTGTCCCCAGGTCTGGACAGAGTCGCTAACTCCAGGTCTGTCTTTAATCAATAATTCCCCGTCTGTACGGAGTCACTGAATACCGCTCTGTGCAAAGTCACTGAATCCGGTCTGTACAGATTCACTGACTCCCGGTCTGCACAGAGACACTGACTCCAGGTCTGTACCGATTCACTGACTCCCGGTCCTACAGAGACACTAACAACCGGTGTGAACAGAGCCACTTACTCTCGGTATGTTCAGATTCACCGACTCCCTGTCTTTACAGAGTCAATGATTTTGGTCTGTACAGAGTCACTGACTCCCGGTCGACACAGTGTCACTGACTCCAGGTCAGCACAGAGTCACTGACTCCCGGTCGTGCAGAGTCACTGACATTCGGTCCGTGCAGCGAAACTGACTTCCGGTCTATGCAGTGTCACTGACTTCCGGTCTGCACACAGTCAATGACTCGCTGCCCATACAGAGTAACTGACACCCTGTCTGTAAAAAGTCACCAACTCTCGGTATGTACAGGGTCAATGATTCCCTGTCAGTACAGTGTCAGTGATTCCCGCTCTGAACAGACTCACTGACTCCCGGTCTGTGCATCGTCACTTGTTCCAGGTCTGCACAGACTCATTGACTCCAGGTCTGCACGGAGTCACTGGAATCCGGTCGGTACAGCGTCAATGACTCCAAGTTTTGTACAGATTCACTGACTCCAGGTCTCTGCAGAGCCAGTGACTCCCTTTCTGTACAGAGTCACTGTTTCCGGTCCGTACAGAGTCACTAACTGCCGGCCTGTACAGAGTCACCGACTCCCGGATGGTACAGAATCACTGACTCCTGGTCTCTACAGAGTCACTTACTCCCGTCTGCACAGAGTTGCTGACTCCAGGTCTGTACATTGTCACTGACTCCCGGTCTGTACAGTCACTGACTCCCGATCTACACAGTGTCACTGACTCCCGCTCTGTGCAGAGCCAGTGTCGCCAGTTCTGTACAGAGTCACTGACTCCAGGTCTGCACAGAATCAATGACTCCCCGACTGTACAGATTAACTGACTCCCGGTCTGAACAGTCTCATTGACTCCCGGTCTGTACAGAGTAACTGACTCCAGGTCTGTACAGAGTCAGTGACTCCTGGTCTGTACAGAGTCACTGACTCCCGGTCCGACAGAGATACTGAAACCCGGTCTGTACAGAGCCACTGACTTCCATTCCGTGCAGCGAAACTGACTTCCGGTCGAAGCACTGTCACTGACTCCCGGTCTGTGCAGACTCACTGATTGCTGGTCTGCACAGAGTCACTGACTCCAGGTCTGTACAGAATCAATGACTCCCGGTCTGTAGAGAATCACTGACTCCCGTTCTGTGCAGAGTCACTGACTCCAGGCCTGTACAGAGTCACCGACTCCCGGTCGCATAGAGTCACTAACTCCCGGTCTGTACAGAGTCACCGACTTCCGGTCCGTGCAGCGAAACTGACTTCCGGTCTATGCACTGTCACTGAATCCCGGTCTGCACAGCGTCACTGATTGCTGGTCTGCACAGATTCAATGACTCACGGTCCATACAGATTCACTGACTCCTGGTCTGTACAGAATCAAAGACTCCGGTTCCATACAGAGTAAATGACTCCAGGACTGTACAGCGTCACTGACTCCAGGTCTGTTCAGACACTCTGTCCCCAGGTCTGGACAGAGTCACTGACTCCTGGTCTGTGCAGACTCACTGATTGCTGGTCTGCACAGAGTCAATGACACACAGTCTAAATAAGTTACTGTCCCTGTCTGTGCAAAGCGACTAGCTCTCGGTCTGGACAGACTCACTGAATCCCGGTCTGTCCATCGTCACTTGCTCCAGGTCTGCACAGACTCACTGCCTCCAGGTCTGCACCGAGTCCCTGGATCCCGGTCTGTACAGAGTCACTGATTCCAGGTTTGTAAACAATCAATGCCTCCCCGTTTGTACCGATTCACTGACTCCCGGTCCTTACAGAATCATGGACTACCGTTCTGTACAGAACCACTGACTCCCGATCTGTACAGAGAACCCCACTCCAGGTCTGTACAGAGTCACTTACTGCCGGTCTGCACAGCGTCACTGATTTCAGGTCTGTACAGAGTCACTGACTCCAGGTCTGCACAGAATCAATGACTCCCGCTCTGTACAGAATCACTGACAACCGAGCTGCACAGAGTCACTGACTCGTTGTCGGTGCAGAGACACTGACATCCGGTCCGTGCAGCGAAACTGACTTCCGGTCTATGCAATGTCACTGACTTCCGGTCTGCACAGAGTCACTGATTTCTGGTCTGCACAGAGTCAATGACTCACGGTCCATACAGAGAAACTCACACCCTGTCTGTACAAAGTCACCAACTCTCGGTATGTACAGGGTCAATGATTCCCTGTCAGTACAGGGTCAGTGATTCCCGCTCTGAACAGACTCACTGACTCCCGGTCTGTACATCGTCACTTGCTCCAGGTCTGCACAGACTCACTGACTCCAGGTCTGCAGGAAGTCACTGACTCCCGGTTTGTACAACGAAACTGACTCCAGGTCTGTACTGAATCAATGACTCCAGGTCTGTACAGATTCACTGACTAACTGTCTGTACAGAGACACTGAATCCAGGTCTGCACAGTGTCACTGATTCCCGGTCTATGCAGAGTCACTGATTCCCTTTCTGTCCAGAATCACTGACTTCCGGTCCGTGCAGCGAATCTGACTTCCAGTCCATGCAGAGTCACTGAATCCCTGTCTGTTCAAAGTCACTAACTCTCGGTCTGTACAGTGTCAATGATTCCCTGTCTGTACAGATTCACTGACTCCCGGTCCGGACAGAATCACAGACTCCCGTTTTGTACAGAACCACGGACTCCCGGTCTGTGCAGAGAACCCGACTCCAGGTCTGTGCACAGTAACTGATTCCAGGTCTGTACAGAATCACGGACACCCGGTCTGTACGCAGTGACCGACTCCCCGTCTTCAAAGAGTCACTGACGCCCGATCTGTACAGACTCACCGAGTTCCGGTCTGTACAGAAACACCGATTCCCGGTCTGGACAACGTCACTGAATTCAGGTCTGTAGAGAATCACTGACGACCGGCCTGCACAGAATTATTGACTCGTAGTCTGCACAGACTCACTGACTCCGGTTTGTATAGAGGTACTAACCAACGGTCCTTACCGAATCACTGCCTCTCGGTCTGAATACAGTCACTGACTCCAGGTCTGTGCAGAGTCACTTATGCACAGTCTGTGCAGAGTCACTTAATCAGGTCTGTGCAGATTCACTGACTCTCGGTATGTACAGATTCACTCACTCCCTTTCTGTACAGTGTCACTGATTCCGGTCTGTACAGAGTCACGAACTCTCGTTGTCAGTGACTCCCCGTCTGTACAAAGTAACTGTACAGTTTCACTGACTCCCTTCTGTACAGAGAAACTGACTCCCGGCCTGTAAAGTCACTGACTCCCGGTCTGTGCAGTGTCACTAACTCCAGGTCAGCACAGAGTCACTAACTCTCGTTCCGTTCAAAGTTATTGACTCCCGGTCTATGAAGACTCATTGACTCCCGGTCTCCACATCAGGTCTGCAAAGAGTCATTGATACCCAGTCTGTACAATGTCACTGACTCCCGGTCTGAACAGAGTCACTGACTCCAGGTCTGTACATGGTAATTGACTTCCGGTCGATGCAGATTCACTGACTCCCGGTCTGGACAGAGTAACTGACACCCGGGCCGTACAGAATCACTGACTCCCGGTTTGTACAGAGTCGCTGACTCCAGGTCTGTACATAATCAACGACTCCGAACTGTACAGAGTTACTGACTCCCGGCCTGTACAGAGTCACCGACTCCAGGTCTGTCCAGAATCAATGACACCCCGACTGTCCAGAGTCACTGACTCCCGGTCTGTACTGACTCACAGACTACGGGTCAGTACGGAGTCACTGACGCCCGGTCTGTACAGAGTTACTGATTCCCGGTCTTACAGAGCCACTGACTCCCGGTCTCGACAGAGTCACTGACTTTCGGTCTGTACAGAGTCACTGACATCCGATCTGTAGAGAGCCACTGACTCCAGGTCTGCACAGTTTCACTGACTCAATGTCTGTACAGATTCACTGATCCCGGTCTGTACAGAGTCACTGACTCCACGGCCTGTACCGAGTCCCTGATTCAGGTCTGTACAGAGTCGTCGACTTCCGGTCGGTGCAGAATCACTGACTCCCGCTCTGGACAGAGTCGCTGACTCCAGGTCTGTACATAATCAATGATTCCGAACTGCACAGAGTCGGTGACTCCCGGCCTGTACAGAGTAATTGACTCACGGTCTGTGCAGAGTCACTGACTCCTGGTCTGCACATCATCACTGACTCCCGGTCGGACAGCGTCACTGACTCCGGGTTGGACAGAGTCACTAACACTCGGTACGTTCAGAGATACTGACTCCCGGTCTTTTAAGACTCACTGACACCCGGTCTGGACAGAATCACTGACTCCCGTTCTGCACAGAGCCACTATCTCCCGGTCTGTACAGAGTAACTGACTTCAAGTCCGTACAGATTCAGCGACTCCCGGTCTGCACAGAGCCATTGAATCCCGGCGTGCACAGGGACACTGACTTCAGGTCTGTACAGATTCACTGACTCCCTGTCTGTACAGAGTCACTGATTCCGGTCTGTACAGAGTCACGAACTCTCGGTGTCAGTGTCTCTGTGCAGACCGGAAGGCAGTGATTCTGCAGAGAGTCACTGACACCCCGTCTGTACAAAGTCACTGACTCCAGGTCTGTACAGAGTCACTGACTCCCCGGCCTGCACACAGTCACTGACATCCGGTCTGCACAGAGTCACTGACACCCAATCTGTACAGAGCCACTGACTCCAGGTCTGCACAGTTTCACTGACTCACTGTCTCAACAGAGTCACTGATTCCAGTCCATACAGAATCACGGACTCCCGGCCTGTACAGATTCACTGACTCCCTGTCTGTACAGATTCACTGATTCTGGTCTGTACAGAGACACTAACTCCAGGCCTGTACAGTCACAGACACCCCGTCTGTACAAAGTCACTGACTCCCGGTCCGTACAGAGTCACTGACTGCAGGACTGTACAGAGTTTCTGATTCCCGGTCTTACAGAGCCACTGACTACCGGTCTGTACAGAGTCACTGACGCCAAGTCTGCACAGATTCACTGAAAAAACTGTCTGTACAGAGACACTGACTCCAGTTCCGTACAGAGTCAGTGATTCCCGGTCCTACAGAGTGGCTGTCTCCCGGTCTGTACAGATTCACTGACTCTCGGTATGTACAGATTCACTGACTCCCTGTCTGTACAGAGTCACTGATTCCGGTCTGTACAGAGTCACGAACTCTCGGTGTCAGTGACTCTGTACAGACCGGAAGGCAGTGACTCTGCAGAGAGTCACTGACACCCCGTCTGTACAAAGTCACTGACTCCCGGTCCGTACAGAGTCACTGACTCCAGGTCTGTACAGAGTCACTGACTCCCCGGCCTGTACACAGTCACTGAGTTCCGGTCTGCACAGAGTCACTGACACCCGATCTGTACAGACACACTGACCCCAGGTCTGCACAGTTTCAGTGACTCGCGGTCTGAACAGAGTCACTGATCCGATCCATACAGAGTCACGGACTCCCGGCCTGTACAGATTCACTGACTCACTGTCTGTACAGATTCACTGATTCCTTTCTGTACAGAGACACTCACCCCCGGCCGATACAGTCACTGACTCCCGGTCTGTGCAGAGTCACTGACTCCAGGTCTGTACAGAGTCACGAACTCTCGGTGTCAGTGACTCTGTACAGACCGGAAGGCCGTGATTCTGTAGAGAGTCACTGACACCCCGTCTGTACAAAGTAACTGACTCCCAGTCCGTACAGAGTCACTGACTGCAGGATTGTACAGAGTTACTGATTCCCGGTCTTACAGAGTCACTGACTCCCTCTCAGTACAGAGTCAATGATTCCGATCTGTACATAGTCACTGACTCCCGGTCTGTTCAGACTAACTGACTCCCGATCTCTGAAGACTCACTTACACCCGGTCTGTACAGAGTCACTGTCATCCGCCCTGTACAGGTCTGTGCAGATTCACTGACTCACTGCCTGCACAGATTCACTGATTCCGGTCTGTACAGAGTAATCGACTTCATGTCGGTACAGAATCACTGACTCCCACTCTGTGCAGAGTCGCTGACCCCAGGTCTGTACATAATCAATGATTCCGAACTGCACAGAGTCGATGACTCCCGGCCTGTACAGAGTAATTGACTCCAGTTCCGTACAGAGTAACTGACTCCCGGTCTGTGCAGAGTCGCTGACCCCAGGTCTGTACATAATCAATGATTCCGAACTGCACAGAGTCGATGACTCCCGGTTGGACAGAGTCACTAACAATCGGTCTGTTCAGAGTTCCTGACTCCCGGTCTGTAAAGACTCACTGACTCCCGGTCTGTACAGAATCACTGACTCCCTGTCTTCACAGAGCCATTGAATCCCGGTCTGTACAGCGAAACTGACTCCAGGTCTGTACTGAATCAATGACTCCAGGTCTGTACAGATTCACTGACTAACTGTCTGCACAGAGACACTGAATCCAGGTCTGCACAGTGTCACTGATTCCCTTTTGTCCAGAAACACTGACGTCCGGTCCGTGCAGCGAATCTGACTTCCGTTCTATGCAGAGTCACTGAATCCCTGTCTGTTCAAAGTCACTAACTCTCGGTCTGTACAGAACCACTGACTCCCGGTCTGTGCAGAGAACCCGACTCCAGGTCTGTGCACAGCAACTGATTCCAGGTCTGTACAGAATCACGGCCACCCGGTCTGTACACAGTGACCGACTCCCGGTCTTCAAAGAGTCACTGACGCCCGGTCTGTACAGACTCACCGAGTTCCGGTCCGTACAGAAAGACCGATTCCCAGTCTGGACTACGACACTGAATTCAGGTCTGTAAAGAATCACTGACGACCGGCCTGTACAGAATTATTGACTCGTAGTCTGCACAGACTCACTGACTCCGGTTTGTATAGAGGGACTGACTCACGGTCCTTACCGAATCACTGCCTCTCGGTCTGTATAGTGTCACTTACTCCTGGTCTGTACAGACTCACTGATTCCAGGTCTGTACAGAGTCACTTATGCACGGTCTGTGCAGAGTCACTGACTCAGGTCTGTGCAGATTCACTGACTCTCGGTATGTACAGATTCACTGACTCCCTTTCTGTACAGAGTCACTGAATCCAGGTCTGTACAGAGTCACTGACTTCGGTCTGCACAGAGTCACTGACACGCGATCTGTACAGAGCCACTGACCCCAGTTCTGCACAGTTTCACTGACTCACTGTCTCAACAGAGTCACTGATTCCGGTCCATACAGAGTCACGGACTCCCGGCCTGTACAGTTTCATTGACTCCCTGTCTGTACAGATTCACTGATTCCGGTCTGTACAGAGAAACTGACTCCCGGCCTGTACAGACACTGACTCCCGGTCTGTGCAGTGTCACTAACTCCAGGTCAGCACAGAGTCACTAACTCTCGTTCCGTTCAAAGTTATTGACTCCCGGTCTATGAAGACTCATTGACTCCCGGTCTGCTGAGAGTCATTGATACCCAGTCTGTACAATGTCACTGACTCCCGGTCTGAACAATGTCACTGAATCCAGGTCTGTACATAGTAATTGACTTCCGGTCGATGCAGATTCACTGACTCTCGGTCTGGACAGAGTAACTGACACCCGGGCCGTACAGAATCACTGACTCCCGGTTTGTACAGAGTAGCTGACTCCAGGTCTGTACATAATCAATGACTCCGAACTGTACAGAGTCATTGACTCCCGGTCTGTACTGACTCACAGACTACGGGTCTGTACGGAGTCACTGACGCCCGGTCTGTACAGAGTTACTGACTCCCGGTCTTACAGAGCCACTGACTCCCGGTCTCTACAGAATCACTGACTTTCGGTCTGTACAGAGTCACTGACACCCGATCTGTAGAGAGCCAGTGACTCCAGGTCTGCACAGGTTCACTGAATCACTGTCTGAAAAGGTCACTGATTCCGGTCCATACAGAGTCACAGACTCCCGGCCTGTACAGATTCACTGACTCAATGTCTGTACAGATTCACTGATCCCGGTCTTACAGAGCCTCTGACTACCGGTGTGCACAGAGTCACTGACTCCCTCTCTGCACAGAATCAATGATTCCGATCTTTACAGAGTCACTGACTCCCCGGCCTGTACCGACTCACTGACTCCCCGTCTGTACAGACTTACTGACTCCCAATCTGTACAGAGTCACTGACTCCACGGCCTGTACCGAGTCACTGATTCCGGTCTGTACAGAGTCGCCGACTTCCGGTCGGTAGAGAATCACTGACTCCCGCTCTGTGCAGAGTCGCTGACTCCAGGTCTGTACATAATCAATGATTCCGAACTGCACAGAATCGGTGACTCCCGGCCTGGACAGAGTAATTGACTCCCGTTATATACAGAGTAATTGACTCACGGTCTGTGCAGAGTCACTGACTCCTGGTCTGCACATCATCACTGACTCCCGGTCGGACAGCGTCACTGACTCCCGGTTGGACAGAGTCACTAACACTCGGTACGTTCAGAGATACTGACTCCCGGTCTGTTAAGACTCACTGACACCCGGTCTGGACAGAATCACTGACTCCATTTCTGCACAGAGCCATTTACTCCCGGTCTGTACAGATTCACTGACTCCAGGTCTGCAGGGAGTCAATGAATCCCGCTATGCACAGAGTCACTGATTCCCGGTCTGTGCAGAGTAACTGACGTCCGGTCTGTGCAGAGTCACTGACTTCCGGTCTGCACAGAGTCACCGACTTCAAGTCCGTACAGAATCACCGACTCCCGGTCTGTACATAGTAATTGACTTCCGGTCGATGCAGATTCACTGACAACCCGTCTGGAGAGAGTACCTGACTCCCGGGCCGTACAGAATCACTGACTCCCGGTCTGCACAGAGTGGCTGATTCCAGGTCTGTACATAATCAATGATTTCGAACTGTACAGAGTCACTGACTCCCGGCCTGCGCAGAGTCTCCGACTCCAGGTCTGTACAGAATCAATGACTCCCAGACTGTACAGAGAAACTGACTTCCGGTCTAACGAAACTCACAGACTCCGGGTCCGTATGGAGTCACTGACGCCCGGTCCGTTCAGAGTTACTGATTCCCGGTCTTTCAGAGCCACTGACTCACGGTGTGTACAGAGTCACTGACTCCCTCTCTGTACAGAGTCAATGATTCCGATCTTTACAGAGTCACTGACTCCCCGGCCTGGACAGAGTCACTGACACCCGGTCTGTACAGACTTACAAACTCCCGATCTGGACAAAGTCACTGACTCCCCGGCCTGTACCGAGTCTCTGATTTCGGTCTGTACAGAGTCACCGACTTCCGGTCGGTACAGAATCACTGACTCCGGCTCTGTACAGAGTCGTTGACTCCAGGTCTGTACATAATCAATGATTCCGAACTGCGCAGATTCGCTGACTCCCGGCCTGTACAGAGTAATTGACTCCCGTTCTATACAGAGTAACTGACTCCAGGTCTGTGCAGAGTCATTGACTCCAGGTCTGCACAGCATCACTGACTCCCGGTCGTACAGCGTCACTGACTCCCGGTTGGACAGAGTCACTAACACTCTGTCTGTTCAGAGAGACTGACTCCAGGTCTGTAAAGACTCACTGACACCCGGTCTGGACGGAATCACTGACTCCCAGTCTGCACAGAGCCACTAACTCCCGTTCTGTACAGATTCACTGACTCCAGGTCTGCAGAGATTCATTGAATCCCGCTATGCACAGTCACTGACTCCCGGTCTGTGCAGAGTAACTGACGTCCGGTCTATGCAAAGTCACTGACTTCCGGTCTTCACAGAGTCACCGCCTTCAAGTCCGTACAGAATAACCAACTCCCGGTCTGCACAGAGCCATTGAATCCCGGTCTGCACAGGGACCCTGACTCCAGGTCTGTACAGAATCACTGACACCCGGTCTGTACAGAGCCACTGACGCATGGTCCGTACAGAGTCAGAGACTCCCGGTCCAACAGAGTCGCTGACTCCATGTCTGCACAGAGTCACGAACTCTCGGTGTCAGTTATTCTGTACAGACCGGAAGGAATTTACTCTGCAGAGAGTCAGTGACACCCCGTCTGTAAAAATTCACTGACTCCCGGTCCGTAGAGAGTCACTGAATCCCGGTTTGTACTGAGTAACTGACTTCCGGTCTATGCAGAGTCAGTGACTTCCGTCTGAGTCACCGACTTCAAGTCCGTACAAAATCACCGACTCCCGGTCTGCACAGAGCCATTGAATCCCGGTCTGCGCGGAGACACTGACTCCAGGTCCGTACAGAGTCAGTGACTCCCGGTCCTACAGAGTCACTGACTCCCGGTCTGTACAGATCCACTGACTCTCGGTATGTACAGATTCACTGACTCGCTGTCTGCACAGAGTCATTGATTCCTGTCTGTACGCAGTCATGAACTGTCCGTGTCAGTGACTCGGTACAGACCGGAAGGTAGTGCCTTGCACAGAGTGACTGACACCCCGTCTGCAACAAGTCACTGACTCCCGGTCCGTACACAGTCACTGACTCCAGGTCTGTACAGAGTCACTGACTCCCCGGCCTGTACACAGTCACTGACTTCGGTCTGCACAGAGACACTGACACCCGATCTGTACAAAGCCACTGACTCAAGGTCAGCACAGTTTCACTGACTCAATGTTTGAACAGAGTCACTGATTCCGGTCCATACAGAGTCACGGACTCCCGGCCTGTACAGATTCACTGACTCTCTGTCTCTACAGATTCACTGATTCCTGTCTGCACATAGACACTGACTCCCGGCCTGTACAGTCACTGACTCCCGGTCTGTAGAGAATCACTGACACACCGTCTGTAAAGAGTCACTGACTCCCGGTCTGTGCAGCGTCACTCACTCCAGGTCAGCACAGAGTCACTAACTCTCGTTCCGTTCAAAGTTATTGACTCCCGGTTTATGAAGACTCACTGACTCACGGTCTGCAGAGAGCCATTGATACCCAGTCTGTCCACACTCACTGACACCCGGTCTGAACAGAGTCACTGACTCCCGGTCTGTACATAGTAATTGACTTCCGGTCGATGCACATTCACTGGCTCCCGGTCTGGGCAGAGTAACTGACTCCCGGGCCGTACAGAATCACTGACTGCCGGTCTGTACAGAGTCACCGACTTGCGGTACGGACAGAATCACTGACTCCCGGTCTGTACAGAGTCGCTGACTCCAGGCCTGTACATAATCAATGATTCCGAACTGTACAGAGTCACTGACTCCCGACCTGTACAGAGACACCGACTCCAGGTCTGTACAGAATCACTGACTCCCCGACAGTACAGAGTCACTGACGCCCGGTCTGTTCAGAGTTACTAAATCCCGGTCTGTTCAGAGTTACTGACTCCCGCTCTTACAGAGCCACTGACTCCCGGTCTCTACAGAGTCACTGACCTCAGCTCTGTACAGAATCACTGCCACCCGATCTGTAGAGAGCCACTGACTCCAGGTCTGCACAGGTTCACTGACTCACTGTCTGAAAAGAGTCACTGATTCCGGTCCATACAGATTCACGGACTCCCGGCCTCTATAGATTCACTGATTTCCTGTCTGTTCAGATTCACTGATTCCGGTCTGTACAGAGTCACTGACTGCAGGGCTGTACAGAGTTACTGATTCCCGGTCTTACAGAGCCACTGACCACCGGTATGTACAGAGTCACTGACTCCCTCTCTGTACATAGTCAATGATTCCGATCTTTCCAGAGTCTCTGACTCCCCGGCCTGCACCAAGATACTGACTCCCTGTCTGTACAGACTTACTGACTCCCGATCGATGAAGACTCACTGACACCCGTTCTGTAAAGATTCACTGACACCCGGCCTGTACAGAGCCAGTGACTCCAGGTCTGTGCAGATTCACTCACTCACTGTCTGCACAGAGTCACTGATTCCGGTCTGTACAGAGTCACCGACTTTCCGTCGGTACAGAATCACTGACTCCCGCTCTGCACAGAGTCGCTGACTCCAGGTCTGTACATTATCACTGATTCCGAACTGCACAGAGTCGCTGACTCCCGGCCTGTACAGAGTAATTAACTCCCGTTCTATACAGAGTAACTGAATCCCGGTCTGCACAGGGACCCTGACTCCAGGTCTGGACAGAGTCACTGACACCCGGTCTGTACAGAGCCACTGACGCCAGGTCCGTGCAGAGTCAGTGACTCCCGGTATGTACAGATTCACTGACACCCTGTCTGTACAGACTCATTGATTCCGGTCTGTACAGAGACACAGACTCCAGGCCTGGACAGTCACTGACTCCCGGTCTGTAGAGAATCACTGACACACCGTCTGCAAAGAGTCACTGACTCCCGGTCTGTGCAGCGTCACTAACTCCAGGTCAGCACAGAGTCACTAACTCTCGTTCCGTTCAAAGTTATTGACTCCCGGTCTTTGAAGACTCACTAACTCACGATCTGCAGAGAGCCATTGATACCCCGTTTGTCCACTGTCAATGACGCCCGGTCTGAACAGAGTCAATGACTCCCGGTCTGTACAGATTCACTGACTTTCGGTATGTACAGATTCACTGACCCCCTGTCTGTACAGAGTCACTGATTCCGGTCTGTGCACAGTCACGAACTCTTGGTGTCAGTGACTCTGTACAGACCGGAAGGCAGTGATTCTGCAGTCTGTAAAAAGTCACTGACACCCGACCTGTACAGAGCCACTGACTCCAGGTTTGCACAGTTTCATTGACTCAATGTCTGAACAGAGTCACTGATTCCGGTCCATACAGAGTCACGGACTCCCGGCCTGTACAGATTCACTGACTCCCTGTCTGTACAGATTCACTGATTCCAGTCTGTACAGAGACACTGACTCCCGGCCTGGACAGTCACTGACTCACGGTCTGTAGAGAATCACTGACACACCGTCTGTAAAGAGTCACTGACTCCCGGTCTGTGCAGCGTCACTAACTCCAGGTCAGCACAGAGTCACTAACTCTCGTTCCGTTCAAAGTTATTGACTCCCGGTCTATGAAGACTCACTAACTCACGATCTGCAGAGAGCCATTGATACCCAGTCTGTCCACTGTCAATGACGCCCGGTCTGAACAGAGTCAATGACTCCCGGTCTGTACATAGTAATTGACTTCCGGTCGATGCAGATTCACTGACTCCCGGTCTGGGCAGAGTAACTGACTCCCGGGCCGTACAGAATCACTGACTGCCGTTCTGTACAGAGTCACCGACTTGCGGTACTTACAGAATCACTTACTCACGGTCTGTACAGAATCACTGACTCCCCGACTGTACAGAGTCACTGACTCACGGTCTGTACAGACTCACAGACTCTGGGTCTGTACGGAGTTACTGACGCCCGGTCTGTTCAGAGTAACTGACTCCCGGTCTGTTCAGAGTTACTGACTCCCGGCCTTACAGAGCCACTGACTTCCGGTCTCGACAGAGTCACTGACTTCCGCTCTGCACAGAGTCACAGCCACCCGATTTGGAGAGAGCCACTGACTCCAGGTCTGCACAGGTTCACTGACTCACTGTCTGTTCAGATTCACTGATTCCGGTCTGTACAGAGCCACTGACCACCGGTATGTACAGAGTCACTGACTCCCTCTCTGTTTAGAGTCAGTGATTCCGATCATTACAGAGTCACTGACTCCCCGGCCAGCACCGAGATACTGACTCCCGGTCTGTACAGACTTACTGACTCCCGATCGATGAAGACTCACTGACACCCGTTCTGTAAAGATTCACTGACACCCGGCCTGTACAGAACCACTGACTCCAGGTCTGTGCAGATTCACTCACTCACTGTCTGCACAGAGTCACTGATTCCGGTCTGTACAGAGTCACCGACATTCGGTCGGTACATAATCACTGACTCCCGCTCTGTACAGAATCGCTGACTCCAGGTCTGTACATTATCACTGATTCCGAACTGCACAGAGTCGCTGACTCCCGGCCTGTACAGAGTAATTAACTCCCGTTCTATACAGAGTAACTGAATCCCGGTCTGCACAGGGACCCTGACTCCAGTTCTGGACAGAGTCACTGACACCCGGTCTGTACAGAGCCACTGACGCCAGGTCCGTGCAGAGTCAGTGACTCCCGGTCCTACAGAGTCACTGACTCCCGGTCTGTACAGATTCACTGACTCTCGGTATGTACAGATTCACTGACACCCTGTCTGTACAGAATCATTGATTCCGGTCTGTGCACAGTCACGAACTCTCGGTGTCAGTGACTCTGTACAGACCGGAAGGCAGTGATTCTGCAGTCAGTAAAAAGTCACTGACTCCCGGTCCGGACAGATTCACTAACTCCAGGTCTGTACAGAGTCACTGACCTCCCGGCCTGTACACAGTTACTGACTTCGGTCTGCACAGAGTCACTGTCACCCGATCTGCACAGAGCCACTGACTCCAGGTCTGGACAGTTTCACTGACTGATTGTCTGAACAGAGTCACTGATTCCGGTCCATAAAGAGTCATGGACGCCCGGCCTGTACAGATTCACTGACTCCCTGTCTGTACAGATTCACTGATTCCTGTCTGTACAGAGACACTGACTCCCGGCCTGTACAGTCACTGGCTCCCGGTCTGTAGAGAGTCACTGACACCCCGTCTGTAAAGAGTCACTATCTGCATGTAAGCACAGAGTCACTAACTCTCGTTACGTTCAAAGTTATTTACTCCCGGTCTATGAAGACTCACTGACTCCCGGTCTGCAGAGAGTCATTGATACCCATTCTGTACAATATCACTGACTCCCGGTCGGACAGCGTCACTGACACCCGGTTGGACAGAGTCACTAACACTCGGTATGTTCAGAGATACTGACTCCCGGTCTGTCGAGACTTACTGACACCCGGTCTGGACAGAATCACTGACTCCCTGTCTGCACAGAGCCACGAACTCCCGTTCTGTACAGAGTAACTGACTTTCGGTCGATGCAGAGTCACTGACTTCCGGACTGCACAGAGTCACCGACTTCAAGTCCGTACAGAATGACCGACTCCCGGTCTGCACAGAGGCACTGTGCTCAGAGTCACTGACTCCCGGTCTGTACAGAGTAACTGACTTTCGGTCGATGCTGAGTCACTGACTTCCGGTCTGCACAGAGTCACCGACTTCAAGTCCGTACAGAATCATCGACTCCCGGTCTGCACAGAGGCACTGAATCCCGGTCTGCACAGCGACACTGACTCCAGGTCTGTACAGAGCCACTGACGCCAGGTCCGTAGAGAGTCAGTGAATCCCGGTCCTGCAGAGTCACTGACTCCCGGTCTGTACAGATTCACTGACTTTCGGTATGCACAGATTCATTGACTCCCTGTCTGTACAGAGTCACTGATTCCGGTCTGTGCAGAGTCACGAACTCTCGGTGTCAGTGACTCTGTACAGACCGGAAGGAAGTTACTCTGCAGAGAGTCACTGACACCCCGTCTGTTAAAAGTCACTGACTCCCGGTCCGTACAGAGTCACTGACACCCGATCTGGACAGAGCCACTGACTCCAGGTTTGCACAGTTTCACTGACTCACTGTCTGAACAGAGTCACTGATTCCGGTCCATACAGAGTAACGGACTCACGGCCTGTACAGATTCACTGTCTCCCTGCCTGTATAGATTCACTGATTCCGGTATGTACAGATTCACTGACTCCCTGTCTGCACAGAGTCACTGTTTCCGGTCTGTACAGAGTCATGAACTCTCGGTGTCAGTGACTCTGTACAGACAGGAAGGAAGTGACTCTGCAGAGAGTCACTGACAGCCCGTCTCAAAAAAGTCACTGACTCCCTGTCCGTACAGAGTCACTGACTCCCCGGCCTGTACACAGTCACTGACTTCCGATCTGTACGGAGCCACTGACTCCAGGTCTGCACAGTTTCACTGTCTCACTGTCTGAACAGAGTCACTGATTTCGGTCCCTACAGATTTACGGACTCCCGGCCTGCACAGATTCACTAACTCCCTGCCTGTCCAGATTCACTGATTCCGGTCCATACAGAGTCACGGACTCTCGGCCTGTACAGGCACTGACTCCCGGTCTGTAGAGAGTCACTGACACCCCGCCTGTACAAAGTCACTGATTGCAGGACTGAACAGAGTTACTGACTCCCAGTTGGACAGAGTCACTAACACTCGGTCTGTTCAGAGTTACGGACTCCCGGTCTGTACAGAGTCACCGACTTGCGGTACGTACAGATTCGCTGACTCCAGGTCTGTACATAATCAATGATTCCGAACTGTACAGAGTCACTGACTCCCGGTCTGTACAGAGTCACTGATAACCGGTCTGAACAGAGTAACTGACACTCGGTCTGCAGAGAGTTTCTGACTCCCGGTCTATGAAGAATCACTGACTCCCAATCTGTACAGAATCATTGCCGCCCGGTCTCTGGATAGGCACTGAAAACCCGTCTGTACAAAGTCACTGACTCCCGGTCTGTACAGAGCCACTGACTCCAGGTCTGTGCAGATTCACTAACTCACTGGCTGTACAGAGTCACTGATTCCAGATCTATGAAGACTCACTGACACCCGGTCTGTACAGAGCCACTGACTCCAGGTCTGTGCAGATTCACTAACTCACTGTCTGTACAGACTCACTGATTCCGGTCTGTACATAGTCAACGACTTCCGGTCGGGACAGGATCACTGACTCCCGCTCTGTACAGAGTCGCTGACTCCAGGTCTGCACATAATCAATGATTCCGAACTGCACAGAGTCGCTGACTCCCGGCCCGTACAGATTAATTGACTGCCGTTCTATACAGATTAAATGACTGCCGGTCTGTGCAGAGTCTCTGACTCCCGGTCTGTACAGACTCACAGACTCCGGGTCTGTACGGTGTCACTGACGCCCGGTCTGTACAGAATTACTGAATCCCGGTCTGTACAGAGTCACTGACACCCGATGTGCAGAGAGCCACTGAATCCAGGTCTGCACAGGTTGACTGACTCACTGTCTGAAAAGAGTCACTGATTCCGGTCTTTATAGAGTCACTGACTTCAGGACCGTACAGAGTTACTGATTCCCGGTCTTACAGAGCCACTGACTACCGGTCTGTGCAGATTCACTGACTCCCATTCTATACAGAGTAACTGACTCACGGTCTGTGCAGAGTTACTGACTCCCGGTCCGTGCAGAGTCACGGACTGCAGGACTGTACAGAGATACTGATTCCCGGTCGGACAGCATCACTGACTGCCGATTGGACAGAATCACGAACACCCGGTCTGCACAGATTAACTGACTTCCGTTCTTTGCAGAGTCACTGACTTCCGGTCTGCACAGAGTCAGCGACTTCAAGTTCTTACAGAGTTACCGGCTCCCGGTCTGCACAGAGCCATTGAATCCCGGTCTGCACATGGACACTGATTCCAGGTCTGCACAGAGTCACTGACTAACTGTCTGTACAGAGACACTGATTCCAGGTCCGAACAGAATCAGTGACTCCCGGTCCTACAGAGTCACTGAATCCCGGTCTGTACAGATTCACTGATTCGCGGTATGTACAGATTCGCTCACTCCCTGTCTGTACAAAGTCACTGCTTCCGGTCTGTACAGAGTCAGGAACTCTCGGTGTCAGTGACTCTGTACAGACCGGAAGGCAGTGACTCTGCAGAGAGTCACTGACAACCCGTCTGTAAAAAGTCACTGACTCCCGGTCCTACAGAGTCACTGACTCCCGGTCTGTACAGATTCACTGATTCGCGGTATGTCCAGATTCCACCCCTCACTCCTCCCCATCACTCCCGATCACACTCTCACTACCCCTTTCTCCTCCCCCTCACACTCTCACTCCTCCCCCTCACACTTTCACTCGCCCTCTCTCCTCCCTCTCACACTCCCACTCGCCCTCTCTCCTCCCTCTCACACTCCCACTCCCCCTCACTCCTCCCCCTCACTCCCCCTCACACTCTCACTCCACCTCTCTCCTCCCCCCTCACTCCCCTCACACTCTCACTTCCCCTCTCCCCTCCCCCTCACACTCTAACTCCTCGCACTCACTCCACCTCACACTCCACTCTCTCCTCCCCCTCACACTCTCACTCCCCCTCTCTCCTCCCCACTCACTCCCCCTCACTCCTCCCCCCTCACTCCCCCCACACTCTCACTCCCCTCTTCTCCTCCCCCTCACACTCACTCCCCCTCTCTCCTCCCCCTCACACTCACTCCCCCTCACTCTCACTCCCCCTCACTCCTCCTCTCTCCTCCCCATTACACTCTCACTCCCCCTTTCTCCTCCCCCTCACATTCTCACTCCTCCCCCTCACACTTTCGCTCACCCTCTCTCCTCCTTCTCACACTCTCACTTCCCCTCACTGCTCCCTCCTCACTCCTCCCCCTCACACTCTCCCTCCCCTTCTCTCCTCCCCCTCACACTCACTCCCTCTCACTCCCCATCTTTGCTCCCACTCACACTCTCACACCCCTCACTCCTCCCCATCACTCCCGATCACACTCTCACTACCCCTTTCTCCTCCCCCTCACACTCTCACTCCTCCCCCTCACACTTTCACTCGCCCTCTCTCCTCCCTCTCACACTCCCACTCCCCCTCACTCCTCCCCATCACTCCCCCTCACACTCTCACTCCACCTCTCTCCTCACCCCTCACTCCCCCTCAAACTCTCACTCCCCGTCTCTCCTCCCACTCTCACTCACTCACTCACTCACTCACTCACTCACTCACTCACTCACTCTCACTCACACTCACTCACACTCACTCACACTCACACTCACTCACACTCACTCACTCACACTCACTCACTCACTCACTCACACTCACTCTCTCACTCTCACTCCCCCTCACTCCTCCCCTCACACTCTCAATCCCCCTTTCTCTTCCCACTCACACTCTCACTCCCCCTCACTCCCCCCACACTCTCACTTCCCCTCACTCCCCTCACACTCTCACTCCCCCTCACACCCCCTCACACTCTCACTCCCCCTCACTCCTCCCCCTCACACTCACACTCTCCCTTCCCCTCACATTCTCACTCTCCCCTCACTCCTCCTCACAATATTACTCCCCCTCACTCCTCCCCCTCACACTCTCACACCCCGTCACTCCACACTCACACTCTCACTCGGGGGAGGGGAAGGGGGATATGGGAGTGGGTGGGTGTGAGTGGGGAGATGGGAGGGGGTGGGGGTGAAGGGGGAGATGGGATGGGAGGGGAGGGGAGGGGGGAGATGGGAGGGGAGGGGAGTGGGGTGGGGGAGAGAGAGAGAGAGAGAGAGAAACACTGAGGGGAGAGAGAGAGAAACACTGGGGGGAGAGAGAGAGAGAGAAACACTGGGGGGGAGAGAGAAACACTGGTGTGAGAGAGGGAGAGAAACACTGGGCGGCGAGAGAGAGAAACACTGGGGGGAGAGAGAGAGAAACACTGGGGGGAGAGAGAGAGAAACACTGGGGGGAGAGAGAGAGAAACACTTTGGTGGGAGCGAGAGAGACAAACATTGGGGGAGAGAGAGAGAGAGACACTGGAGGGACAGAGAGAGAGAAACACTGGGGGAGAGACAGAGAGACACAGGGGAGAGAGAGAGAGAGAAACACTGGGGAGAGAGAGAGAGAGAAACACTGGGGGGAGAGAGAGAGAGAGAGAAATAGTGGGGGGGGGGGAGAAAGAGAGAGAAACACGGGGGAGAGAGAGAGAGAAACACTGGGGCGAGAGAGAGAAACACTGGGGCGAGAGAGAGAAACACTGGGGGGTGAGACAGAGATAGAAACACTGGGGAGAGAGATAGAAACACTGTGGAGAGAGAGAGAGAGAGAGGAACTCTGGGGGGAGAGAGAGAAACTCTGGGGGGAGAGAGAGAGTGAAACACTGGGGGGAGAGACAGAGAGAGAAACACTGGGGAGAGAGAGAAACACTGTGGAGAGAGAGTGAGAGAGAGAGAGAGGAACTCTGGGGGGAGAGAGAGTGAAACACTGGTGGGAGAGACAGAGAGAGAAACACTGGGAGAGAGAGAGTGAGAGAAACACTGGGGGGAGAGAGAGAGAGAAACACTGGGGAGAGAGAGAGAGAAACACTGGGCGAGAGAGAGAAACACTGGGGCGAGAGAGAGAAACACTGGGGGGTGAGACAGAGATAGAAACACTGGGGAGAGAGATAGAAACACTGTGGAGAGAGAGAGAGAGGAACTCTGGGGGGAGAGAGAGTGAAACACTGGTGGGAGAGACAGGGAGAGAAACACTGGGAGAGAGAGAGAGAGAGAGAAACACTGGGGGGAGATAGAGAAACACTTGGGGGAGAGAGAGAGAAAAACACTGGGGCGAGAGAGAGAAACACTGGGGGGAGAGCGAGAGAAACACTGGGGAGAGAGAAAGAGAGAAACACTGCGGAGAGAGACAGTGAGAAAGAGAAACACTGGGGCAGGAGAGAGAGAAACACTGGGGAGAGAGAGAAACATTGGGGGAGGAGAGAGAAACAATGGGGAGAGAGAGAGTTTGAGAAACACTGGGGTGAGATTCAGAAACACTGGGGGGAGAGAGAGAGAAACACTGGGGAGAGAGAGAGAGAAACACTGGCGGAGAGAGAGAGGTAGAAACACTGGGGACAGAAACAGAGAGCGAGAGAGCGAGACACTGGGGGAGGAGAGAGAGAAACACTGGGGAGAGAGAGAAACACTGGGGGAGGAGAGAGAAACAATGGGAAGAGAGAGAGTTAGAGAAACACTGGGGTGAGATTCAGAAACACTGGGGGGAGAGAGAGAGAAACACTGGGGAGAGAGAGAGAGAGAAACACTGGCGGAGAGAGAGAGGGAGAAATACTGGGGACAGAGACAGAGAGTGAGAGAGCGAGACACAGGGGGAGGAGAGAGAGAAACACTGGGGAGAGAGAGAAACACTGGGGGAGGAGAGAGAAACAATGGGGAGAGAGAGAGAGAGGAACTCTGGGGGGAGAGAGAGTGAAACACTGGTGGGAGAGAAAGAGAGAGAAACACTGGGAGAGAGAGAGAGAGAAACACTGGGGGGGGGGAGCGAGAGAAACACTGGGGAGAGAGAAAGAGAGAAACACTGCGTAGAGAGAGAGTGAGAAAGAGAAACACTGGGGCAGGAGAGATAGAAACACTGGGGAGAGAGAGAAACATTGGGGGAGGAGAGAGGAACAATGGGGGGAGAGAGAGAGAGAAACAATGGGGAGAGAGAGAGAGAAACACTGGGGCGAGAGAGAGAAACACTGGGGCGAGAGCGAGAGAAACACTGGGGGGAGAGCGAGAGAAACACTGGGGGGAGAGAGAGAGAGAAACAATGGGGAGCGAGAGAGAGAAACACTGGGGCGAGAGAGAGAAACACTGGGGCGAGAGCGAGAGAAACACTGGGGGGAGAGCGAGAGAAACACTGCGGAGAGAGAGAGTGAGAAAGAGAAACACTGGGGCAGGAGAGAGAGAAACACTGGGGAGAGAGAGAAATACTGGGGTAGGAGCGAGAAACAATGGGGAGAGAGAGAGTTAGAGAAACACTGGGGTGAGATTCAGAAACACTGGGGGGAGAGAGAGAGAAACACTGGGGAGAGAGAGAGAGAAACACTGGCGGAGAGAGAGAGGCAGAAACACTGGGGACAGAGACAGAGAGGGAGAGAGCGAGACACTGGGGGAGGAGAGAGAGAAACACTGGGGAGGGAGAGAATCACTGGGGGAGGAGAGAGAAACAATGGGAAGAGAGAGAGTTATAGAAACACTGGGGTGAGATTCCGAAACACTGGGGGGAGAGAGAGAGAGAAACACTGGGGAGAGAGAGAGAGAGAAACACTGGCGGAGAGAGAGAAACACTGGGGGGGAGCGAGTGAAACACTGGGGAGAGAGAGAAACACTGGGGGAGGAGAGAGAAACAATGGGGAGAGAGAGAGAGAGGAACTCTGGGGGGAGAGAGAGTGAAACACTGGTGGGAGTGAAAGAGAGAGAAACACTGGGAGAGAGAAAGAGAGAGAAACACTGGGAGAGAGAGAGAGAGAGAAACACTGGGGCGGAGAGAGAGAAACACTGGGGGGGAGCGAGTGAAACACTGGGGAGAGAGAAAGAGAGAAACACTGCGGAGAGAGAGAGTGAGAAAGAGAAACACTGGGGCAGGAGAGAGAGAAACACTGGGGAGAGAGAGAAACACTGGGGAGAGAGAGAAACACTGGGGAGAGAGAGAAACACTGGGGAGAGAGAGAAACACTGGGGAGAGAGAGAAACACTGGGGAGAGAGAGAAACACTGGGGGAGGAGAGAGAAACAATGGGGAGAGAGAGAGTTAGAGAAACACTGGGGTGAGATTCAGAAACACTGGGGGGAGAGAGAGAGAAACACTGGGGAGAGAGAGAGAGAAACACTGGCGGAGAGATAGAGGGAGAAACACTGGGGACAGAGACAGAGAGAGAGAGAGTGAGACACTGGGGGAGGAGAGAGAGAAACACTGGGGAGAGAGAGAAACACTGGGGGAGGAGAGAGAAACAATGGGGAGAGAGAGAGTTAGAGAAACACTGGGGTGATATTCAGAAACACTGGGGGGAGAGAGAGAGAAACACTGGGGAGAGAGTGAGAGATGGAAACACTGGCGGAGAGAGAGAGGGAGGAACACTGGGGACAGAGACAGAGAGAGAGAGCGAGACACTGGGGGAGGAGAGAGAGAAATTCTGGGGAGAGAGAGAAACACTGCGGGAGGAGAGAGAAACAATGGGGAGAGAGAGAGTTAGGGAAACACTGGGGTGAGATTCAGAAACACTGGGGGGAGAGAGAGAGAAACACTGGGGAGAGAGAGAGAAACACTGGCGGCGAGAGAGAGGGAGAAACACTGGGGACAGAGACAGAGAGAGAGAGAGACACTGGGGGAGTAGAGAGAGAAACACTGGGGAGAGAGAGAAACACTGGGGGAGGAGAGAGAAACAATGGGGAGAGAGAGAGAGGAACTCTGGGGGGAGAGAGAGTGAAACACTGGCGGAGAGAGAGAGGGAGAAACACTGGGGACAGAGACAGAGAGAGAGAGAGACACTGGGGGAGTAGAGAGAGAAACACTGGGGAGAGAGAGAAACACTTGGGGAGGAGAGAGAAACAATGGGGAGAGAGAGAGAGGAACTCTGGGGGGAGAGAGAGTGAAACACTGGTGGGCGAGACAGAGAGAGAAACACTGGGAGAGAGAGAGAGAGAGAAACACTGGGGGGGATAGAGAAACACTTGGGGTAGAGAGAGAGAGTAATACTGCGGGGAGGGAGATAGAGAGAAACACTGGGGGAGAGAGAGAGAGAAACACTGGGGGGAGAGAGAGAGAGAAACAATGGGGAGAGAGAGAGAGAAACACTGGGGCGAGAGAGAGAAACACTGGGGCGAGAGCGAGAGAAACACTGGGGGAGAGCGAGAGAAACACTGCGGAGAGAGAGAGTGAGAAAGAGAAACACTGGGGCAGGAGAGAGAGAAACACTGGGGAGAGAGAGAAACACTGGGGTAGGAGCGAGAAACAATGGGGAGAGAGAGAGTTAGAGAAACACTGGGGTGAGATTCAGAAACACTGGGGGGAGAGAGAGAGAAACACTGGGGAGAGAGAGAGAGAGAAACACTGGCGGAGAGAAAGGGGGAGAAACACTGGGGACAGAGACAGAGTGAGAGAGCGAGACACTGGGGGAGGAGAGAGAGAAACACTGGGGAGAGAGAGAAACACTGGGGGAGGAGAGAGAAACAATGGGAAGAGAGAGAGTTAGAGAAACACTGGGGTGAGATTCAGAAACACTGGGGGGAGAGAGAGAGAAACACTGGGGAGAGAGAGAGAGAGAAACACTGGCGGAGAGAGAGAGGGAGAAATACTGGGGACAGAGACAGAGAGTGAGAGAGCGAGACACAGGGGGAGGAGAGAGAGAAACACTGGGGAGAGAGAGAAACACTGGGGGAGGAGAGAGAAACAATGGGGAGAGAGAGAGAGAGGAACTCTGGGGGGAGAGAGAGTGAAACACTGGTGGGAGAGAAAGAGACGGAAACACTGGGAGAGAGAGAGAGAGAAACACTGGGGGGGGGAGCGAGAGAAACACTGGGGAGAGAGAAAGAGAGAAACACTGCGTAGAGAGAGAGTGAGAAAGAGAAACACTGGGGCAGGAGAGATAGAAACACTGGGGAGAGAGAGAAACATTGGGGGAGGAGAGAGGAACAATGGGGGGAGAGAGAGAGAGAAACAATGGGGAGAGAGAGAGAGAAACACTGGGGCGAGAGAGAGAAACACTGGGGCGAGAGCGAGAGAAACACTGGGGGGAGAGCGAGAGAAACACTGGGGGGAGAGAGAGAGAGAAACAATGGGGAGCGAGAGAGAGAAACACTGGGGCGAGAGAGAGAAACACTGGGGCGAGAGCGAGAGAAACAGTGGGGGGAGAGCGAGAGAAACACTGCGGAGAGAGAGAGTGAGAAAGAGAAACACTGGGGCAGGAGAGAGAGAAACACTGGGGAGAGAGAGAAATACTGGGGTAGGAGCGAGAAACAATGGGGAGAGAGAGAGTTAGAGAAACACTGGGGTGAGATTCAGAAACACTGGGGGGAGAGAGAGAGAAACACTGGGGAGAGAGAGAGAGAAACACTGGCGGAGAGAGAGAGGCAGAAACACTGGGGACAGAGACAGAGAGGGAGAGAGCGAGACACTGGGGGAGGAGAGAGAGAAACACTGGGGAGGGAGAGAATCACTGGGGGAGGAGAGAGAAACAATGGGAAGAGAGAGAGTTATAGAAACACTGGGGTGAGATTCCGAAACACTGGGGGGAGAGAGAGAGAGAAACACTGGGGAGAGAGAGAGAGAGAAACACTGGCGGAGAGAGAGAAACACTGGGGGGGAGCGAGTGAAACACTGGGGAGAGAGAGAAACACTGGGGGAGGAGAGAGAAACAATGGGGAGAGAGAGAGAGAGGAACTCTGGGGGGAGAGAGAGTGAAACACTGGTGGGAGTGAAAGAGAGAGAAACACTGGGAGAGAGAAAGAGAGAGAAACACTGGGAGAGAGAGAGAGAGAGAAACACTGGGGCGGAGAGAGAGAAACACTGGGGGGGAGCGAGTGAAACACTGGGGAGAGAGAAAGAGAGAAACACTGCGGAGAGAGAGAGTGAGAAAGAGAAACACTGGGGCAGGAGAGAGAGAAACACTGGGGAGAGAGAGAAACACTGGGGAGAGAGAGAAACACTGGGGAGAGAGAGAAACACTGGGGAGAGAGAGAAACACTGGGGAGAGAGAGAAACACTGGGGAGAGAGAGAAACACTGGGGGAGGAGAGAGAAACAATGGGGGGAGAGAGAGAGTTAGAGAAACACTGGGGTGAGATTCAGAAACACTGGGGGGAGAGAGAGAGAAACACTGGGGAGAGAGAGAGAGAAACACTGGCGGAGAGAGAGAGGGAGAAACACTGGGGACAGAGACAGAGAGAGAGAGAGTGAGACACTGGGGGAGGAGAGAGAGAAACACTGGGGAGAGAGAGAAACACTGGGGGAGGAGAGAGAAACAATGGGGAGAGAGAGAGTTAGAGAAACACTGGGGTGATATTCAGAAACACTGGGGGGAGAGAGAGAGAAACACTGGGGAGAGAGTGAGAGATGGAAACACTGGCGGAGAGAGAGAGGGAGGAACACTGGGGACAGAGACAGAGAGAGAGAGAGAGCGAGACACTGGGGGAGGAGAGAGAGAAATTCTGGGGAGAGAGAGAAACACTGCGGGAGGAGAGAGAAACAATGGGGAGAGAGAGAGTTAGGGAAACACTGGGGTGAGATTCAGAAACACTGGGGGGAGAGAGAGAGAAACACTGGGGAGAGAGAGAGAAACACTGGCGGCGAGAGAGAGGGAGAAACACTGGGGACAGAGACAGAGAGAGAGAGAGACACTGGGGGAGTAGAGAGAGAAACACTGGGGAGAGAGAGAAACACTGGGGGAGGAGAGAGAAACAATGGGGAGAGAGAGAGAGGAACTCTGGGGGGAGAGAGAGTGAAACACTGGCGGAGAGAGAGAGGGAGAAACACTGGGGACAGAGACAGAGAGAGAGAGAGACACTGGGGGAGTAGAGAGAGAAACACTGGGGAGAGAGAGAAACACTTGGGGAGGAGAGAGAAACAATGGGGAGAGAGAGAGAGGAACTCTGGGGGGAGAGAGAGTGAAACACTGGTGGGCGAGACAGAGAGAGAAACACTGGGAGAGAGAGAGAGAGAGAAACACTGGGGGGGATAGAGAAACACTTGGGGTAGAGAGAGAGAGTAATACTGCGGGGAGGGAGATAGAGAGAAACACTGGGGGAGAGAGAGAGAGAAACACTGGGGGGAGAGAGAGAGAGAAACAATGGGGAGAGAGAGAGAGAAACACTGGGGCGAGAGAGAGAAACACTGGGGCGAGAGCGAGAGAAACACTGGGGGAGAGCGAGAGAAACACTGCGGAGAGAGAGAGTGAGAAAGAGAAACACTGGGGCAGGAGAGAGAGAAACACTGGGGAGAGAGAGAAACACTGGGGTAGGAGCGAGAAACAATGGGGAGAGAGAGAGTTAGAGAAACACTGGGGTGAGATTCAGAAACACTGGGGGGAGAGAGAGAGAAACACTGGGGAGAGAGAGAGAGAGAAACACTGGCGGAGAGAAAGGGGGAGAAACACTGGGGACAGAGACAGAGTGAGAGAGCGAGACACTGGGGGAGGAGAGAGAGAAACACTGGGGAGAGAGAGAAACACTGGGGGAGGAGAGAGAAACAATGGGGAGAGAGAGAGTTAGAGAAACACTTGGGTGAGATTCAGAAACACTGGGGGGAGAGAGAGAGAAACACTGGGGAGAGAGAGAGAGAGAAACACTGGCGGAGAGAGAGAGGGAGAAACACTGGGGACAGAGACAGAGGGAGAGAGAGCGAGACACTGGGGGAGGAGAGAGAGAAACACTGGGGAGAGAGAGAAACACTGGGGGAGGAGAGAGAAACAATGGGGAGAGAGAGAGAGAGAGGAACTCTGGGGGGGAGAGAGAGTGAAACACTGGTGGGAGAGACAGAGTGAGAAACACTGGGAGAGAGAGAGAGAGAAACACTGGTGGGAGATAGAGAAACACTTGGGGAGAGAGAGAGAGAAATACTGCGGGGAGGGAGAGAGAGAGAAACACTGGGGGAGAGAGAGAGAGAAACACTGGGGTGAGAGAGAGAGAGAAACACTGGGGAGAGAGAGAGAGAAACACTGGGGCGAGGGAGAGAAACACTGGGGCGAGGGAGAGAAACACTGGGGCGAGAGAAAGAAACACTGGGGGGAGAGCGCGAGATACACTGGGGAGAGAAAAAGAGAGAAACACTGCGGAGAGAGAGAGTGAGAAAGAGAAACACTGGGGCAGGAGAGAGAGAAACACTGGGGAGAGAGAGAAACACTGGGGGAGGAGAGAGAAACAATGGGGAGAGAGAGAGTTAGAGAAACACTGGGTGAGATTCAGAAACACTGGGGGGAGAGAGAGAGAAACACTGGGGAGAGAGAGAGAGAAAAACACTGGCGGAGAGAGAGAGAGGGAGAAACACTGGGGACAGAGACAGAGTGAGAGAGAGCGAGACACTGGGGGAGGAGAGAGAGAAACACTGGGGAGAGAGAGAAACACTGGGGGAGTTGAGAGAAACAATGGGGAGAGAGAGAGAGAGGAACTCTGGGGGGAGAGAGAGTGAAACACTGGTGGGAGAGAAAGAGAGAGAAACACTGGGAGAGAGAGAGAAACACTGGGGGGAGATAGAGAAACACTTTGGGGAGAGAGAGAGGGAAATACAGCGGGGAGGGAGAGAGAGTGAAACACTGGGGCGAGAGAGAGAAACACTGGGGGGGGGAGCGAGAGAAACACTGGGGAGAGAGAAAGAGAGAAACACTGCGGAGAGAGAGAGTGAGAAAGAGAAACACTGGGGCAGGAGAGAGAGAAACACTGGGGAGAGAGAGAAACATTGGGGGAGGAGAGTGAAACAATGGGGAGAGAGATTTAGAGAAACACTGGGGTGAGATTCAGAAACACTGGGGGGAGAGAGAGAGAAACACTGGCGGAGAGAGAGAGGCAGAAACACTGGGGACAGAGACAGAGAGGGAGAGAGCGAGACACTGGGGGAGGAGAGAGAGAAACACTGGGGAGGGAGAGAAACACTGGTGGAGGAGAGAGAAACAATGGGAAGAGAGAGAGTTAGAGAAACACTGGGGTGAGATTCAGAAACACTGGGGGGAGAGAGAGAGAAACACTGGGGAGAGAGAGAGAGAAACACTGGCGGAGAGAGAGAGGGAGAAACACTGGGGACAGAGACAGAGAGGGAGAGAGCGAGACACAGGGGGAGGAGAGAGAGAAACACTGGTGAGAGAGAGAAACACTGGTGGAGGAGAGAGAAACAATCGGGAGAGAGAGAGTTATAGAAACACTTGGGTGAGATTCAGAAACACTGGGGGGAGAGAGAGAGAAACACTGGGGAGAGAGAGAGAGAGAAACACTGGCGGAGAGAGAGAGGGAGAAATACTGGGGACAGAGACAGAGAGAGAGAGAGCGAGACACTGGGGGAGGAGAGAGAGAAACACTGGGGAGAGAGAGAAACACTGGGGGAGGAGAGAGAAACAATGGGGAGAGAGAGAGAGAGGAACTCTGGGGGGAGAGAGAGTGAAACACTGGTGGGAGAGAAAGAGAGAGAAACACTGGGAGAGAGAGAGAGAGAGAAACTCTGGGGCGAGAGAGAGAAACACTGGGGGGAGCGAGTGAAACACTGGGGAGAGAGAAAGAGAGAAACACTGCGGAGAGAGAGAGTGAGAAAGAGAAACACTGGGGCAGGAGAGAGAGAAACACTGGGGAGAGAGAGAAACACTGGGGAGAGAGAGAAATACTGGGGAGAGAGAGAAACACTGGGGGAGGAGAGAGAAACAATGGGGAGAGAGAGAGTTAGAGAAACACTGGGGTGAGATTCAGAAACACTGGGGGGAGAGAGAGAGAAACACTGGGGAGAGAGAGAGAGAAACACTGGCGGAGAGAGAGAGGGAGAAACACTGGGGACAGAGACAGAGAGAGAGAGTGAGACACTGGGGGAGGAGAGAGAGAAACACTGGGGAGAGAGAGAAACACTGGGGGAGGAGAGAGAAACAATGGGGAGAGAGAGAGTTAGAGAAACACTGGGGTGAGATTCAGAAACACTGGGGGGAGAGAGAGAGAAACACTGGGGAGAGAGTGAGAGAGAGGAACACTGGCGGAGAGAGAGAGGGAGGAACACTGGGGTCAGAGACAGAGAGAGAGAGAGCGAGACACTGGGGGAGGAGAGAGAGAAACTCTGGGGAGAGAGAGAAACACTGCGGGAGGAGAGAGAAACAATGGGGAGAGAGAGAGTTAGGGAAACACTGGGGTGAGATTCAGAAACACTGGGGGGAGAGAGAGAGAAACACTGGGGAGAGAGAGAAACACTGGCGGAGAGAGAGAGTGAGAAACACTGGGGACAGAGACAGAGAGAGAGAGAGACACTGGGGGAGTAGAGAGAGAAACACTGGGGAGAGAGAGAAACACTGGGGGAGGAGAGAGAAACAATGGGGAGAGAGAGAGAGGAACTCTGGGGGGAGAGAGAGTGAAACACTGGTGGGCGAGACAGAGAGAGAAACACTGGGAGAGAGAGAGAGAGAGAAACACTGGGGGCGGGGGATAGAGAAACACTTGGGGGAGAGAGAGAGAGTAATACTGCGGGGAGGGAGATAGAGAGAAACACTGGGGGAGAGAGAGAGAGAAACACTGGGGGGAGAGAGAGAGAGAAACAATGGGGAGAGAGAGAGAGAAACACTGGGGCGAGAGAGAGAAACACTGGGGCGAGAGCGAGAGAAACACTGGGGGGAGAGCGAGAGAAACACTGCGGAGAGAGAGAGTGAGAAAGAGAAACACTGGGGCAGGAGAGAGAGAAACACTGGGGAGAGAGAGAAACACTGGGGTAGGAGCGAGAAACAATGGGGAGAGAGAGAGTTGGAGAAACACTGGGGTGAGATTCAGAAACACTGGGGGGAGAGAGAGAGAAACACTGGGGAGAGAGAGAGAGAAACACTGGCGGAGAGAGAGAGGGAGAAACACTGGGGACAGAGACAGAGTGAGAGAGCGAGACACTGGGGGAGGAGAGAGAGAAACACTGGGGAGAGAGAGAAACACTGGGGGAGGAGAGAGAAACAATGGGGAGAGAGAGAGTTATAGAATCATAGAATCATAGAAGTTACAACATGGAAACAGGCCCTTCGGCCCAACATGTCCATGTCGCCCAGTTTATACCACTAAGCTAGTCCCAATTGCCTGCACTTGGCCCATATCCCTCGATACCCATCTTCCCCATGTAACTGTCCAAATGCTTTTTAAAAGACAAAATTGTACCCGCCTCTACTACTGCCTCTGGCAGCTCGTTCCAGACACTCACCACCCTTTGAGTGAAAAAATTGCCCCTCTGGATCCTTTTGTATCTCTCCCCTCTCACCTTAAATCTGTGCCCCCTCGTTATAGACTCCGCTACCTTTGGGAAAAGATTTTGACTATCGACCTTATCTATGCCCCTCATTATTTTATAGACTTCTATAAGATCACCCCTTAACCTCCCACTCTCCAGGGAATCAAGTCCCAGTCTGTTTAACCTCTCCCTGTAAGTCAAACCATCAAGTCCCGGTAGCATCCTAGTAAATCTTTTCTGCACTCTTTCTAGTTTAATAATATCCTTTCTATAATAGGGTGACCAGAACTGTACACAGTACTCCAAGTGTGGCCTCACCAATGCCCTGTACAACTTCAACAAGACATCCCAACTCCTGCATTCAATGTTCTGACCAATGAAACCAAGCATGCTGAATGCCTTCTTCACCACCCTATCCACCTGTGACTCCACTTTCAAGGAGCTATGAATCTGTACTCCTAGATCTCTTTGTTCTATAACTCTCCCCAACGCCCTACCATTAACGGAGTAGGTCCTGGCCCGATTCGATCTACCAAAATGCATCACCTCACATTTATCTAAATTAAACTCCATCTGCCATTCATCGGCCCACTGGCCCAATTTATCAAGATCCCGTTGCAATCCTAGATAACCTTCTTCACTGTCCACAATGCCACCAATCTTGGTGTCATCTGCAAACTTACTAACCATGCCTCCTAAATTCTCATCCAAATCATTAATATAAATAACAAATAACAGCGGACCCAGCACCGATCCCTGAGGCACACCGCTGGACACAGGCATCCAGTTTGAAAAACAACCCTCGACAACCATCCTCTGTCTTCTGTCGTCAAGCCAATTTTGTATCCAATTGGCTACCTCACCTTGGATCCCATGAGATTTAACCTTATGTAACAACCTACCATGCGGTACCTTGTCAAATGCTTTGCTGAAGTCCATGTAGACCACGTCCACTGCACAGCCCTCATCTATCTTCTTGGTTACCCCTTCAAAAAACTCAATCAAATTCGTGAGACATGATTTTCCTCTCACAAAACCATGCTGACTGTTCCTAATTAGTCCCTGCCTCTCCAAATGCCTGTAGATTCTGTCCCTCAGAATACCCTCTAACAACTTACCCACTACAGATGTCAGGCTCACTGGTCTGTAGTTCCCAGGCTTTTCCCTGCCGCCCTTCTTAAACAAAGGCACAACATTTGCTACCCTCCAATCTTCAGGCACCTCACCTGTAGCGGGGGGAGAGAGAGAGAAACACTGGGGAGAGAGAGAGAGAGAAACACTGGCGGAGAGAGAGAGGGAGAAACACTGGGGACAGAGACAGAGGGAGAGAGAGCGAGACACTGGGGGAGGAGAGAGAGAAACACTGGGGAGAGAGAGAAACACTGGGGGAGGAGAGAGAAACAATGGGGAGAGAGAGAGTTAGAGAAACACTGGGGTGAGATTCAGAAACACTGGGGGGAGAGAGAGAGAAACACTGGGGAGAGAGAGAGAGAAACACTGGCGGAGAGAGAGAGGGAGAAACACTGGCGGAGAGAGAGAGGGAGAAACACTGGGGACAGAGACAGAGGGAGAGAGAGCGAGACACTGGGGGAGGAGAGAGAGAAACACTGGGGAGAGAGAGAAACACTGGGGGAGGAGAGAGAAACAATGGGGAGAGAGAGAGAGAGGAACTCTGGGGGGGAGAGAGAGTGAAACACTGGTGGGAGAGACAGAGTGAGAAACACTGGGAGAGAGAGAGAGAGAAACACTGGGAGAGAGAGAGAAACACTTGGGGAGAGAGAGAGAGAAATACTGCGGGGAGGGAGAGAGAGAGAAACACTGGGGGAGAGAGAGAGAGAAACACTGGGGGGAGAGAGAGAGAGAAACACTGGGGAGAGAGAGAGAGAAACACTGGGGCGAGGGAGAGAAACACTAGGGCGAGGGAGAGAAACACTGGGGCGAGAGAGAGAAACACTGGGGGGAGAGCGCGAGATACACGGGGAGAGAGAAAGAGAGAAACACTGCGGAGAGAGAGAGTGAGAAAGAGAAACACTGGGGCAGGAGAGAGAGAAACACTGGGGAGAGAGAGAAAAACTGGGGAGAGAGAGAAATACTGGGGAGAGAGAGAAACACTGGGGGAGGAGAGAGAAACAATGGGGAGAGAGAGAGTTAGAGAAACACTGGGGTGAGATTCAGAAACACTGGGGGGAGAGAGAGAGAAACACTGGGGAGAGAGAGAGAGAAACACTGGCGGAGAGAGAGAGGGAGAAACACTGGGGACAGAGACAGAGAGAGAGAGAGTGAGACACTGGGGGAGGAGAGAGAGAAACACTGGGGAGAGAGAGAAACACTGGGGGAGGAGAGAGAAACAATGGGGAGAGAGAGAGTTAGAGAAACACTGGGGTGAGATTCAGAAACACTGGGGGGAGAGAGAGAGAAACACTGGGGAGAGAGTGAGAGAGAGGAACACTGGCGGAGAGAGAGAGGGAGGAACACTGGGGACAGAGACAGAGAGAGAGAGCGAGACACTGGGGGAGGAGAGAGAGAAACTCTGGGGAGAGAGAGAAACACTGCGGGAGGAGAGAGAAACAATGGGGAGAGAGAGAGTTAGGGAAACACTGGGGTGAGATTCAGAAACACTGGGGGGAGAGAGAGAGAAACACTGGGGAGAGAGAGAAACACTGGCGGAGAGAGAGAGGGAGAAACACGGGGGACAGAGACAGAGAGAGAGAGAGACACTGGGGGAGTAGAGAGAGAAACACTGGGGAGAGAGAGAAACACTGGGGGAGGAGAGAGAAACAATGGGGAGAGAGAGAGAGGAACTCTGGGGGGAGAGAGAGTGAAACACTGGTGGGCGAGACAGAGAGAGAAACACTGGGAGAGAGAGAGAGAGAAACACTAGGGGGGAGGGGGATAGAGAAACACTTGGGGGAGAGAGAGAGAGTAATACTGCGGGGAGGGAGATAGAGAAACAATGGGGAGAGAGAGAGAGAAACACTGGCGGAGAGAGAGAGGGAGAAACACTGGGGACAGAGACAGAGAGGGAGAGAGCGAGACACAGGGGGAGGAGAGAGAGAAACACTGGTGAGAGAGAGAAACACTGGTGGAGGAGAGAGAAACAATCGGGAGAGAGAGAGTTATAGAAACACTTGGGTGAGATTCAGAAACACTGGGGGGGGGGAGAGAGAGAGAAACACTGGGGAGAGAGAGAGAGAGAAACACTGGCGGAGAGAGAGAGGGAGAAATACTGGGGACAGAGACAGAGAGAGAGAGAGCGAGACACTGGTGGAGGAGAGAGAGAAACACTGGGGAGAGAGAGAAACACTGGGGGAGGAGAGAGAAACAATGGGGAGAGAGAGAGAGAGGAACTCTGGGGGGAGAGAGAGTGAAACACTGGTGGGAGAGAAAGAGAGAGAAACACTGGGAGAGAGAAAGAGAGAGAAACACTGGGAGAGAGAGAGAGAGAGAAACACTGGGGCGGAGAGAGAGAAACACTGGGGCGGAGCGAGTGAAACACTGGGGAGAGAGAAAGAGAGTAACACTGCGGAGAGAGAGAGTGAGAAAGAGAAACACTGGGGCAGGAGAGAGAGAAACACTGGGGAGAGAGAGAAACACTGGGGAGAGAGAGAAACACTGGGGAGAGAGAGAAACACTGGGGAGAGAGAGAAACACTGGGGGAGGAGAGAGAAACAATGGGGAGAGAGAGAGTTAGAGAAACACTGGGGTGAGATTCAGAAACACTGGGGGGAGAGAGAGAGAAACACTGGGGAGAGAGAGAGAGAAACACTGGCGGAGAGAGAGAGGGAGAAACACTGGGGACAGAGACAGAGAGAGAGAGAGTGAGACACTGGGGGAGGAGAGAGAGAAACACTGGGGGAGGAGAGAGAAACAATGGGGAGAGAGAGAGTTAGAGAAACACTGGGGTGATATTCAGAAACACTGGGGGGAGAGAGAGAAACACTGGGGAGAGAGTGAGAGATGGAAACACTGGCGGAGAGAGAGAGGGAGGAACACTGGGGACAGAGACAGAGAGAGAGAGAGCGAGACACTGGGGGAGGAGAGAGAGAAACTCTGGGGAGAGAGAGAAACACTGCGGGAGGAGAGAGAAACAATGGGGAGAGAGAGAGTTAGGGAAACACTGGGGTGAGATTCAGAAACACTGGGGGGAGAGAGAGAGAAACACTGGGGAGAGAGAGAGAAACACTGGCGGAGAGAGAGAGGGATAAACACTGGGGACAGAGACAGAGAGAGAGAGAGACACTGGGGGAGGAGAGAGAGAAACACTGGGGAGAGAGAGAAACACTGTGGGAGGAGAGAGAAACAATGGGGAGAGAGAGAGAGGTACTCTGGGGGGAGAGAGAGTGAAACACTGGCGGAGAGAGAGAGGGAGAAACACTGGGGACAGAGACAGAGAGAGAGAGAGACACTGGGGGAGTAGAGAGAGAAACACTGGGGAGAGAGAGAAACACTGGGGGAGGAGAGAGAAACAATGGGGAGAGAGAGAGGAACTCTGGGGGGAGAGAGAGTGAAACACTGGTGGGCGAGACAGAGAGAGAAACACTGGGAGAGAGAGAGAGAGAGAAACACTGGGGGGGATAGAGAAACACTTGGGGTAGAGAGAGAGAGTAATACTGCGGGGAGGGAGATCGAGAGAAACACTGGGGGAGAGAGAGAGAGAAACACTGGGGGGAGAGAGAGAGAGAAACAATGGGGAGAGAGAGAGAGAAACACTGGGGCGAGAGAGAGAAACACTGGGGCGAGAGCGAGAGAAACACTGGGGGAGAGCGAGAGAAACACAGCGGAGAGAGAGAGTGAGAAAGAGAAACACTGGGGCAGGAGAGAGCGAAACACAGGGGAGAGAGAGAAACACTGGGGTCGGAGCGAGAAACAATGGGGAGAGAGGGAGTTAGAGAAACACTGGGGTGAGATTCAGAAACACTGGGGGGAGAGAGAGAGAAACACTGGGGAGAGAGAGAGCGAGAAACACTGGCGGAGAGAGAGGGGGAGAAACACTGGGGACAGCGACAGAGTGAGAGAGCGAGACACTGGGGGAGGAGAGAGAGAAACACTGGGGAGAGAGAGAAACACTGGGGGAGGAGAGAGAAACAATGGGGAGAGAGAGTTAGAGAAACACTGGGGTGAGATTCAGAAACACTGGGGGGAGAGAGAGAGAAACACTGGGGAGAGAGAGAGAGAGAAACACTGGCGGAGAGAGAGAGGGAGAAACACTGGGGACAGAGACAGAGGGAGAGAGAGCGAGACACTGGGGGAGGAGAGAGAGAAACACTGGGGAGAGAGAGAAACACTGGGGGAGGAGAGAGAAACAATGGGGAGAGAGAGAGAGAGGAACTCTGGGCGGGAGAGAGAGTGAAACACTGGTGGGAGAGACAGAGTGAGAAACACTGGGAGAGAGAGAGAGAGAGAAACACTGGGGGGAGATAGAGAAACACTTGGGGAGAGAGAGAGAGAAATACTGCGGGGAGGGAGAGAGAGAGAAACACTGGGGGAGAGAGAGAGAGAAACACTGGGGGGAGAGAGAGAGAGAAACACTGGGGAGAGAGAGAGAGAAACACTGGGGCGAGGGAGAGAAACACTGGGGCGAGGGAGAGAAACATTGGGGCGAGAGAGAGAAACACTGGGGCGAGAGAGAGAAACACTGGGGGGAGAGCGCGAGATACACTGGGGAGAGAAAAAGAGAGAAACACTGCGGAGAGAGAGAGTGAGAAAGAGAAACACTGGGGCAGGAGAGAGAGAAACACTGGGGAGAGAGAGAAACACTGGGGGAGGAGAGAGAAACAATGGGGAGAGAGAGAGTTAGAGAAACACTGGGTGAGATTCGGAAACACTGGGGGGAGAGAGAGAGAAACACTGGGGAGAGAGAGAGAGAGAAACACTGGCGGAGAGAGAGAGAGGGAGAAACACTGGGGACAGAGACAGAGTGAGAGAGAGCGAGACACTGGGGGAGGAGAGAGAGAAACACTGGGGAGAGAGAGAAACACTGGGGGAGTTGAGAGAAACAATGGGGAGAGAGAGAGAGAGGAACTCTGGCGGGAGAGAGAGTGAAACACTGGTGGGAGAGAAAGAGAGAGAAACACTGGGAGAGAGAGAGAAACACTGGGGGGAGAGAGAGAAACACTGGGGGGGGGGAGCGAGAGAAACACTGGGGAGAGAGATAGAGAGAAACACTGCGGAGAGAGAGAGTGAGAAAGAGAAACACTGGGGCAGGAGAGAGAGAAACACTGGGGAGAGAGAGAAACATTGGGGGAGGAGAGAGAAACAATGGGGAGAGAGAGTTAGAGAAACACTGGGGTGAGATTCAGAAACACTGGGGGGAGAGAGAGAGAAACACTGGGGAGAGAGAGAGAGAAACACTGGCGGAGAGAGAGAGGCAGAAACACTGGGGACAGAGACAGAGAGGGAGAGAGCGAGACACTGGGGGAGGAGAGAGAGAAACACTGGGGAGGGAGAGAAACACTGGGGGAGGAGAGAGAAACAATGGGAAGAGAGAGAGTTAGAGAAACACTGGGGTGAGATTCAGAAACACTGGGGGGAGAGAGAGAGAAACACTGGGGAGAGAGAGAGAGAAACACTGGCGGAGAGAGAGAGGGAGAAACACTGGGGACAGAGACAGAGAGGGAGAGAGCGAGACACAGGGGGAGGAGAGAGAGAAACACTGGTGAGAGAGAGAAACACTGGTGGAGGAGAGAGAAACAATCGGGAGAGAGAGAGTTATAGAAACACTTGGGTGAGATTCAGAAACACTGGGGGGAGAGAGAGAGAAACACTGGGGAGAGAGAGAGAGAGAAACACTGGCGGAGAGAGAGAGGGAGAAATACTGGGGACAGAGACAGAGAGAGAGAGAGCGAGACACTGGGGGAGGAGAGAGAGAAACACTGGGGAGAGAGAGAAACACTGGGGGAGGAGAGAGAAACAATGGGGAGAGAGAGAGAGAGGAACTCTGGGGGGAGAGAGAGTGAAACACTGGTGGGAGAGAAAGAGAGAGAAGCACTGGGAGAGAGAGAGAGAGAAACACTGGGGCGAGAGAGAGAAACACTGGGGGGGAGCGAGTGAAACACTGGGGAGAGAGAAAGAGAGAAACACTGCGGAGAGAGAGAGTGAGCAAGAGAAACACTGGGGCAGGAGTGAGAGAAACACTGGGGAGAGAGAGAAACACTGGGGAGAGAGAGAAATACTGGGGAGAGAGAGAAACACTGGGGGAGGAGAGAGAAACAATGGGGAGAGAGAGAGTTAGAGAAACACTGGGGTGAGATTCAGAAACACTGGGGGGAGAGAGAGAGAAACACTGGGGAGAGAGAGAGAGAAACACTGGCGGAGAGAGAGAGGGGGAAACACTGGGGACAGAGACAGAGAGAGAGAGAGTGAGACACTGGGGGAGGAGAGAGAGAAACACTGGGGAGAGAGAGAGTTAGAGAAACACTGGGGTGAGATTCAGAAACACTGGAGAGAGAGTGAGAGAGAGGAACACTGGCAGAGAGAGAGAGGGAGGAACACTGGGGACAGAGACAGAGAGAGAGAGAGCGAGACACTGGGGGAGGAGAGAGAGAAACTCTGGGGAGAGAGAGAAACACTGTGGGAGGAGAGAGAAACAATGGGGAGAGAGAGAGTTAGGGAAACACTGGGGTGAGATTCAGAAACACTGGGGGGAGAGAGAGAGAAACACTGGGGAAAGAGAGAAACACTGGCGGAGAGAGAGAGGGAGAAACACTGGGGACAGAGACAGAGAGAGAGAGAGACACTGGGGGAGTAGAGAGAGAAACACTGGGGAGAGAGAGAAACACTGGGGGAGGAGAGAGAAACAATGGGGAGAGAGAGAGAGGAACTCTGGGGGGAGAGAGAGTGAAACACTGGTGGGCGAGACAGAGAGAGAAACACTGGGAGAGAGAGAGAGAGAGAAACACTGGGGGGGGATAGAGAAACACTTGGGGGAGAGAGAGAGAGTAATACTGCGGGGAGGGAGATAGAGAGAAACACTGGGGGAGAGAGAGAGAGAAACACTGGGGGGAGAGAGAGAGAGAAACAATGGGGAGAGAGAGAGAGAAACACTGGGGCGAGAGAGAGAAACACTGGGGCGAGAGCGAGAGAAACACTGGGGCGAGAGCGAGAGAAACACTGCGGAGAGAGAGAGTGAGAAAGAGAAACACTGGGGCAGGAGAGAGAGAAACACTGGGGAGAGAGAGAAACACTGGGGTAGGAGCGATAAACAATGGGGAGAGAGAGAGTTAGAGAAACACTGGGGTGAGATTCAGAAACACTGGGGGGAGAGAGAGAGAAACACTGGGGAGAGAGAGAGAGAAACACTGGCGGAGAGAGAGAGGGAGAAACACTGGGGACAGAGACAGAGTGAGAGAGCGAGACACTGGGGGAGGAGAGAGAGAAACACTGGCGGAGAGAGAGAAACACTGGGGGAGGAGAGAGAAACAATGGGGAGAGAGAGAGTTATAGAATCATAGAATCATAGAAGTTACAACATGGAAACAGGCCCTTCGGCCCAACATGTCCATGTCGCCCAGTTTATACCACTAAGCTAGTCCCAATTGCCTGCACTTGGCCCATATCCCTCGATACCCATCTTCCCCATGTAACTGTCCAAATGCTTTTTAAAAGACAAAATTGTACCCGCCTCTACTACTGCCTCTGGCAGCTCGTTCCAGACACTCACCACCCTTTGAGTGAAAAAATTGCCCCTCTGGATCCTTTTGTATCTCTCCCCTCTCACCTTAAATCTGTGCCCCCTCGTTATAGACTCCGCTACCTTTGGGAAAAGATTTTGACTATCGACCTTATCTATGCCCCTCATTATTTTATAGACTTCTATAAGATCACCCCTTAACCTCCTACTCTCCAGGGAATAAAGTCCCAGTCTGTCTAACCTCTCCCTGTAAGTCAAACCATCAAGTCCCGGTAGCATCCTAGTAAATCTTTTCTGCACTCTTTATAGTTTAATAATATCCTTTCTATAATAGGGTGACCAGAACTGTACACAGTACTCCAAGTGTGGCCTCACCAATGCCCTGTACAACTTCAACAAGACATCCCAACTCCTGCATTCAATGTTCTGACCAAAGAAACCAAGCATGCTGAATGCCTTCTTCACCACCCTATCCACCTGTGACTCCACTTTCAAGGAGCTATGAATCTGTACTCCTAGATCTCTTTGTTCTATAACTCTCCCCAACGCCCTACCATTAACGGAGTAGGTCCTGGCCCGATTCGATCTACCAAAATGCATCACCTCACATTTATCTAAATTAAACTCCATCTGCCATTCATCGGCCCACTGGCCCAATTTATCAAGATCCCGTTGCAATCCTAGATAACCTTCTTCACTGTCCACAATGCCACCAATCTTGGTGTCATCTGCAAACTTACTAACCATGCCTCCTAAATTCTCATCCAAATCATTCATATAAATAACAAATAACAGCGGACCCAGCACCGATCCCTGAGGCACACCGCTGGACACAGGCATCCAGTTTGAAAAACAACCCTCGACAACCACCCTCTGTCTTCTGTCGTCAAGCCAATTTTGTATCCAATTGGCTACCTCACCTTGGATCCCATGAGATTTAACCTTATGTAACAACCTACCATGCGGTACCTTGTCAAATGCTTTGCTGAAGTCCATGTAGACCACGTCTACTGCACAGCCCTCATCTATCTTCTTGGTTACCCCTTCAAAAAACTCAATCAAATTCGTGAGACATGATTTTCCTCTCACAAAACCATGCTGACTGTTCCTAATTAGTCCCTGCCTCTCCAAATGCCTGTAGATTCTGTCCCTCAGAATACCCTCTAACAACTTACCCACTACAGATGTCAGGCTCACTGGTCTGTAGTTCCCAGGCTTTTCCCTGCCGCCCTTCTTAAACAAAGGCACAACATTTGCTACCCTCCAATCTTCAGGCACCTCACCTGTAGCGGGGGGAGAGAGAGAGAAACACTGGGGAGAGAGAGAGAGAGAAACACTGGCGGAGAGAGAGAGGGAGAAACACTGGGGACAGAGACAGAGGGAGAGAGAGCGAGACACTGGGGGAGGAGAGAGAGAAACACTGGGGAGAGAGAGAAACACTGGGGGAGGAGAGAGAAACAATGGGGAGAGAGAGAGTTAGAGAAACACTGGGGTGAGATTCAGAAACACTGGGGGGAGAGAGAGAGAAACACTGGGGAGAGAGAGAGAGAGAAACACTGGCGGAGAGAGAGAGGGAGAAACACTGGCGGAGAGAGAGAGGGAGAAACACTGGGGACAGAGACAGAGGGAGAGAGAGCGAGACACTGGGGGAGGAGAGAGAGAAACACTGGGGAGAGAGAGAAACACTGGGGGAGGAGAGAGAAACAATGGGGAGAGAGAGAGAGAGAGGAACTCTGGGGGGGAGAGAGAGTGAAACACTGGTGGGAGAGACAGAGTGAGAAACACTGGGAGAGAGAGAGAGAAACACTGGGAGAGAGAGAGAAACACTTGGGGAGAGAGAGAGAGAAATACTGCGGGGAGGGAGAGAGAGAGAAACACTGGGGGAGAGAGAGAGAGAAACACTGGGGGGAGAGAGAGAGAGAAACACTGGGGAGAGAGAGAGAGAAACACTGGGGCGAGGGAGAGAAACACTGGGGCGAGGGAGAGAAACACTGGGGCGAGAGAGAGAAACACTGGGGGGAGAGCGCGAGATACACTGGGGAGAGAGAAAGAGAGAAACACTGCGGAGAGAGAGAGTGAGAAAGAGAAACACTGGGGCAGGAGAGAGAGAAACACTGGGGAGAGAGAGAAACACTGGGGAGAGAGAGAAACACTGGGGAGAGAGAGAAATACTGGGGAGAGAGAGAAACACTGGGGGAGGAGAGAGAAACAATGGGGAGAGAGAGAGAAACAATGGGGAGAGAGAGAGTTAGAGAAACACTGGGGTGAGATTCAGAAACACTGGGGGGAGAGAGAGAGAAACACTGGGGAGAGAGAGAGAGAAACACTGGCGGAGAGAGAGAGGGAGAAACACTGGGGACAGAGACAGAGAGAGAGAGAGAGTGAGACACTGGGGGAGGAGAGAGAGAAACACTGGGGAGAGAGAGAAACACTGGGGGAGGAGAGAGAAACAATGGGGAGAGAGAGAGTTAGAGAAACACTGGGGTGAGATTCAGAAACACTGGGGGGAGAGAGAGAGAAACACTGGGGAGAGAGTGAGAGAGAGGAACACTGGCGGAGAGAGAGAGGGAGGAACACTGGGGACAGAGACAGAGAGAGAGAGAGAGCGAGACACTGGGGGAGGAGAGAGAGAAACTCTGGTGAGAGAGAGAAACACTGGTGGAGGAGAGAGAAACAATGGGGAGAGAGAGAGTTAGGGAAATACTGGGGTGAGATTCAGAAACACTGGGGGGAGAGAGAGAGAAACACTGGGGAGAGAGAGAAACACTGGCGGAGAGAGAGAGGGAGAAACACGGGGGACAGAGACAGAGAGAGAGAGAGACACTGGGGGAGTAGAGAGAGAAACACTGGGGAGAGAGAGAAACACTGGGGGAGGAGAGAGAAACAATGGGGAGAGAGAGAGAGGAACTCTGGGGGGAGAGAGAGTGAAACACTGGTGGGCGAGACAGAGAGAGAAACACTGGGAGAGAGAGAGAGAGAGAAACACTGGGGGGGGGATAGAGAAACACTTGGGGGAGAGAGAGAGAGTAATACTGCGGGGAGGGAGATAGAGAGAAACACTGGGGGAGAGAGAGAGAGAAACACTGGGGGGAGAGAGAGAGAGAAACAATGGGGAGAGAGAGAGAGAAACACTGGCGGAGAGAGAGAGGGAGAAACACTGGGGACAGAGACAGAGAGGGAGAGAGCGAGACACAGGGGGAGGAGAGAGAGAAACACTGGTGAGAGAGAGAAACACTGGTGGAGGAGAGAGAAACAATCGGGAGAGAGAGAGTTATAGAAACACTTGGGTGAGATTCAGAAACACTGGGGGGAGAGAGAGAGAGAAACACTGGGGAGAGAGAGAGAGAGAAACACTGGCGGAGAGAGAGAGGGAGAAATACTGGGGACAGAGACAGAGAGAGAGAGAGCGAGACACTGGGGGAGGAGAGAGAGAAACACTGGGGAGAGAGAGAAACACTGGGGGAGGAGAGAGAAACAATGGGGAGAGAGAGAGAGAGGAACTCTGGGGGGAGAGAGAGTGAAACACTGGTGGGAGAGAAAGAGAGAGAAACACTGGGAGAGAGAAAGAGAGAGAAACACTGGGAGAGAGAGAGAGAGAGAAACACTGGGGCGGAGAGAGAGAAACACTGGGGGGGAGCGAGTGAAACACTGGGGAGAGAGAAAGAGAGAAACACTGCGGAGAGAGAGAGTGAGAAAGAGAAACACTGGGGCAGGAGAGAGAGAAACACTGGGGAGAGAGAGAAACACTGGGGAGAGAGAGAAACACTGGGGAGAGAGAGAAACACTGGGGAGAGAGAGAAACACTGGGGAGAGAGAGAAACACTGGGGAGAGAGAGAAACACTGGGGAGAGAGAGAGAGAAACACTGGCGGAGAGAGAGAGGGAGAAACACTGGGGACAGAGACAGAGAGGGAGAGAGCGAGACACAGGGGGAGGAGAGAGAGAAACACTGGTGAGAGAGAGAAACACTGGTGGAGGAGAGCGAAACAATCGGGAGAGAGAGAGTTATAGAAACACTTGGGTGAGATTCAGAAACACTGGGGGGAGAGAGAGAGAAACACTGGGGAGAGAGAGAGAGAGAAACACTGGCGGAGAGAGAGAGGGAGAAATACTGGGGACAGAGACAGAGAGAGAGAGAGCGAGACACTGGGGGAGGAGAGAGAGAAACACTGGGGAGAGAGAGAAACACTGGGGGAGGAGAGAGAAACAATGGGGAGAGAGAGAGAGAGGAACTCTGGGGGAGAGAGAGTGAAACACTGGTGGGAGAGAAAGAGAGAGAAGCACTGGGAGAGAGAGAGAGAGAAACACTGGGGCGAGAGAGAGAAACACTGGGGGGGAGCGAGTGAAACACTGGGGAGAGAGAAAGAGAGAAACACTGCGGAGAGAGAGAGTGAGCAAGAGAAACACTGGGGCAGGAGTGAGAGAAACACTGGGGAGAGAGAGAAACACTGGGGAGAGAGAGAAATACTGGGGAGAGAGAGAAACACTGGGGGAGGAGAGAGAAACAATGGGGAGAGAGAGAGTTAGAGAAACACTGGGGTGAGATTCAGAAACACTGGGGGGAGAGAGAGAGAAACAATGGGGAGAGAGAGAGAGAAACACTGGCGGAGAGAGAGAGGGGGAAACACTGGGGACAGAGACAGAGAGAGAGAGAGTGAGACACTGGGGGAGGAGAGAGAGAAACACTGGGGAGAGAGAGAAACACTGGGGGAGGAGAGAGAAACAATGGGGAGAGAGAGAGTTAGAGAAACACTGGGGTGAGATTCAGAAACACTGGAGAGAGAGTGAGAGAGAGGAACACTGGCAGAGAGAGAGAGGGAGGAACACTGGGGACAGAGACAGAGAGAGAGAGAGCGAGACACTGGGGGAGGAGAGAGAGAAACTCTGGGGAGAGAGAGAAACACTGTGGGAGGAGAGAGAAACAATGGGGAGAGAGAGAGTTAGGGAAACACTGGGGTGAGATTCAGAAACACTGGGGGGAGAGAGAGAGAAACACTGGGGAAAGAGAGAAACACTGGCGGAGAGAGAGAGGGAGAAACACTGGGGACAGAGACAGAGAGAGAGAGAGACACTGGGGGAGTAGAGAGAGAAACACTGGGGAGAGAGAGAAACACTGGGGGAGGAGAGAGAAACAATGGGGAGAGAGAGAGAGGAACTCTGGGGGGAGAGAGAGTGAAACACTGGTGGGCGAGACAGAGAGAGAAACACTGGGAGAGAGAGAGAGAGAAACACTGGGGGGGGGATAGAGAAACACTTGGGGGAGAGAGAGAGAGTAATACTGCGGGGAGGGAGATAGAGAGAAACACTGGGGGAGAGAGAGAGAGAAACACTGGGGGGAGAGAGAGAGAGAAACAATGGGGAGAGAGAGAGAGAAACACTGGGGCGAGAGAGAGAAACACTGGGGCGAGAGCGAGAGAAACACTGGGGCGAGAGCGAGAGAAACACTGCGGAGAGAGAGAGTGAGAAAGAGAAACACTGGGGCAGGAGAGAGAGAAACACTGGGGAGAGAGAGAAACACTGGGGTAGGAGCGAGAAACAATGGGGAGAGAGAGAGTTAGAGAAACACTGGGGTGAGATTCAGAAACACTGGGGGGAGAGAGAGAGAAACACTGGGGAGAGAGAGAGAGAAACACTGGCGGAGAGAGAGAGGGAGAAACACTGGGGACAGAGACAGAGTGAGAGAGCGAGACACTGGGGGAGGAGAGAGAGAAACACTGGGGAGAGAGAGAAACACTGGGGGAGGAGAGAGAAACAATGGGGAGAGAGAGAGTTATAGAATCATAGAATCATAGAAGTTACAACATGGAAACAGGCCCTTCGGCCCAACATGTCCATGTCGCCCAGTTTATACCACTAAGCTAGTCCCAATTGCCTGCACTTGGCCCATATCCCTCGATACCCATCTTCCCCATGTAACTGTCCAAATGCTTTTTAAAAGACAAAATTGTACCCGCCTCTACTACTGCCTCTGGCAGCTCGTTCCAGACACTCACCACCCTTTGAGTGAAAAAATTGCCCCTCTGGATCCTTTTGTATCTCTCCCCTCTCACCTTAAATCTGTGCCCCCTCGTTATAGACTCCGCTACCTTTGGGAAAAGATTTTGACTATCGACCTTATCTATGCCCCTCATTATTTTATAGACTTCTATAAGATCACCCCTTAACCTCCTACTCTCCAGGGAATAAAGTCCCAGTCTGTCTAACCTCTCCCTGGAAGTCAAACCATCAAGTCCCGGTAGCATCCTAGTAAATCTTTTCTGCACTCTTTATAGTTTAATAATATCCTTTCTATAATAGGGTGACCAGAACTGTACACAGTACTCCAAGTGTGGCCTCACCAATGCCCTGTACAACTTCAACAAGACATCCCAACTCCTGCATTCAATGTTCTGACCAAAGAAACCAAGCATGCTGAATGCCTTCTTCACCACCCTATCCACCTGTGACTCCACTTTCAAGGAGCTATGAATCTGTACTCCTAGATCTCTTTGTTCTATAACTCTCCCCAACGCCCTACCATTAACGGAGTAGGTCCTGGCCCGATTCGATCTACCAAAATGCATCACCTCACATTTATCTAAATTAAACTCCATCTGCCATTCATCGGCCCACTGGCCCAATTTATCAAGATCCCGTTGCAATCCTAGATAACCTTCTTCACTGTCCACAATGCCACCAATCTTGGTGTCATCTGCAAACTTACTAACCATGCCTCCTAAATTCTCATCCAAATCATTCATATAAATAACAAATAACAGCGGACCCAGCACCGATCCCTGAGGCACACCGCTGGACACAGGCATCCAGTTTGAAAAACAACCCTCGACAACCACCCTCTGTCTTCTGTCGTCAAGCCAATTTTGTATCCAATTGGCTACCTCACCTTGGATCCCATGAGATTTAACCTTATGTAACAACCTACCATGCGGTACCTTGTCAAATGCTTTGCTGAAGTCCATGTAGACCACGTCTACTGCACAGCCCTCATCTATCTTCTTGGTTACCCCTTCAAAAAACTCAATCAAATTCGTGAGACATGATTTTCCTCTCACAAAACCATGCTGACTGTTCCTAATTAGTCCCTGCCTCTCCAAATGCCTGTAGATTCTGTCCCTCAGAATACCCTCTAACAACTTACCCACTACAGATGTCAGGCTCACTGGTCTGTAGTTCCCAGGCTTTTCCCTGCCGCCCTTCTTAAACAAAGGCACAACATTTGCTACCCTCCAATCTTCAGGCACCTCACCTGTAGCGGGGGGAGAGAGAGAGAAACACTGGGGAGAGAGAGAGAGAGAAACACTGGCGGAGAGAGAGAGGGAGAAACACTGGGGACAGAGACAGAGGGAGAGAGAGCGAGACACTGGGGGAGGAGAGAGAGAAACACTGGGGAGAGAGAGAAACACTGGGGGAGGAGAGAGAAACAATGGGGAGAGAGAGAGTTAGAGAAACACTGGGGTGAGATTCAGAAACACTGGGGGGAGAGAGAGAGAAACACTGGGGAGAGAGAGAGAGAGAAACACTGGCGGAGAGAGAGAGGGAGAAACACTGGCGGAGAGAGAGAGGGAGAAACACTGGGGACAGAGACAGAGGGAGAGAGAGCGAGACACTGGGGGAGGAGAGAGAGAAACACTGGGGAGAGAGAGAAACACTGGGGGAGGAGAGAGAAACAATGGGGAGAGAGAGAGAGAGAGGAACTCTGGGGGGGAGAGAGAGTGAAACACTGGTGGGAGAGACAGAGTGAGAAACACTGGGAGAGAGAGAGAGAGAAACACTGGGAGAGAGAGAGAAACACTTGGGGAGAGAGAGAGAGAAATACTGCGGGGAGGGAGAGAGAGAGAAACACTGGGGGAGAGAGAGAGAGAAACACTGGGGGGAGAGAGAGAGAGAAACACTGGGGAGAGAGAGAGAGAAACACTGGGGCGAGGGAGAGAAACACTGGGGCGAGGGAGAGAAACACTGGGGCGAGAGAGAGAAACACTGGGGGGAGAGGGCGAGATACACTGGGGAGAGAGAAAGAGAGAAACACTGCGGAGAGAGAGAGTGAGAAAGAGAAACACTGGGGCAGGAGAGAGAGAAACACTGGGGAGAGAGAGAAACACTGGGGAGAGAGAGAAACACTGGGGAGAGAGAGAAATACTGGGGAGAGAGAGAAACACTGGGGGAGGAGAGAGAAACAATGGGGAGAGAGAGAGAAACAATGGGGAGAGAGAGAGTTAGAGAAACACTGGGGTGAGATTCAGAAACACTGGGGGGAGAGAGAGAGAAACACTGGGGAGAGAGAGAGAGAAACACTGGCGGAGAGAGAGAGGGAGAAACACTGGGGACAGAGACAGAGAGAGAGAGAGAGTGAGACACTGGGGGAGGAGAGAGAGAAACACTGGGGAGAGAGAGAAACACTGGGGGAGGAGAGAGAAACAATGGGGAGAGAGAGAGTTAGAGAAACACTGGGGTGAGATTCAGAAACACTGGGGGGAGAGAGAGAGAAACACTGGGGAGAGAGTGAGAGAGAGGAACACTGGCGGAGAGAGAGAGGGAGGAACACTGGGGACAGAGACAGAGAGAGAGAGAGAGCGAGACACTGGGGGAGGAGAGAGAGAAACTCTGGTGAGAGAGAGAAACACTGGTGGAGGAGAGAGAAACAATGGGGAGAGAGAGAGTTAGGGAAACACTGGGGTGAGATTCAGAAACACTGGGGGGAGAGAGAGAGAAACACTGGGGAGAGAGAGAAACACTGGCGGAGAGAGAGAGGGAGAAACACGGGGGACAGAGACAGAGAGAGAGAGAGACACTGGGGGAGTAGAGAGAGAAACACTGGGGAGAGAGAGAAACACTGGGGGAGGAGAGAGAAACAATGGGGAGAGAGAGAGAGGAACTCTGGGGGGAGAGAGAGTGAAACACTGGTGGGCGAGACAGAGAGAGAAACACTGGGAGAGAGAGAGAGAGAGAAACACTGGGGGGGGGATAGAGAAACACTTGGGGGAGAGAGAGAGAGTAATACTGCGGGGAGGGAGATAGAGAGAAACACTGGGGGAGAGAGAGAGAGAAACACTGGGGGGAGAGAGAGAGAGAAACAATGGGGAGAGAGAGAGAGAAACACTGGCGGAGAGAGAGAGGGAGAAACACTGGGGACAGAGACAGAGAGGGAGAGAGCGAGACACAGGGGGAGGAGAGAGAGAAACACTGGTGAGAGAGAGAAACACTGGTGGAGGAGAGAGAAACAATCGGGAGAGAGAGAGTTATAGAAACACTTGGGTGAGATTCAGAAACACTGGGGGGAGAGAGAGAGAGAAACACTGGGGAGAGAGAGAGAGAGAAACACTGGCGGAGAGAGAGAGGGAGAAATACTGGGGACAGAGACAGAGAGAGAGAGAGCGAGACACTGGGGGAGGAGAGAGAGAAACACTGGGGAGAGAGAGAAACACTGGGGGACGAGAGAGAAACAATGGGGAGAGAGAGAGAGAGGAACTCTGGGGGGAGAGAGAGTGAAACACTGGTGGGAGAGAAAGAGAGAGAAACACTGGGAGAGAGAAAGAGAGAGAAACACTGGGAGAGAGAGAGAGAGAGAAACACTGGGGCGGAGAGAGAGAAACACTGGGGGGGAGCGAGTGAAACACTGGGGAGAGAGAAAGAGAGAAACACTGCGGAGAGAGAGAGTGAGAAACAGAAACACTGGGGCAGGAGAGAGAGAAACACTGGGGAGAGAGAGAAACACTGGGGAGAGAGAGAAACACTGGGGAGAGAGAGAAACACTGGGGAGAGAGAGAAACACTGGGGAGAGAGAGAAACACTGGGGAGAGAGAGAAACACTGGGGAGAGAGAGAAACACTGGGGAGAGAGAGAAACACTGGGGAGAGAGAGAAACACTGGGGAGAGAGAGAAACACTGGGGAGAGAGAGAAACACTGGAGAGAGAGAGAAACACTGGGGAGAGAGAGAAACACTGGGGGAGGAGAGAGAAACAATGGGGAGAGAGAGAGTTAGAGAAACACTGGGGTGAGATTCAGAAACACTGGGGGGAGAGAGAGAGAAACACTGGGGAGAGAGAGAGAGAAACACTGGCGGAGAGAGAGAGGGAGAAACACTGGGGACAGAGACAGAGAGAGAGAGTGAGACACTGGGGGAGGACAGAGAGAAACACTGGGGGAGGAGAGAGAAACAATGGGGAGAGAGAGAGTTAGAGAAACACTGGGGTGATATTCAGAAACACTGGGGGGAGAGAGAGAGAAACACTGGGGAGAGAGTGAGAGATGGAAACACTGGCGGAGAGAGAGAGGGAGGAACACTGGGGACAGAGACAGAGAGAGAGAGAGCGAGACACTGGGGGAGGAGAGAGAGAAACTCTGGGGAGAGAGAGAAACACTGCGGGAGGAGAGAGAAACAATGGGGAGAGAGAGAGTTAGGGAAACACTGGGGTGAGATTCAGAAACACTGGGGGGAGAGAGAGAGAAACACTGGGGAGAGAGAGAGAAACACTGGCGGAGAGAGAGAGGGAGAAACACTGGGGACAGAGACAGAGAGAGAGAGAGACACTGGGGGAGGAGAGAGAGAAACACTGGGGAGAGAGAGAAACACTGGGGGAGGAGAGAGAAACAATGGGGAGAGAGAGAGAGGAACTCTGGGGGGAGAGAGAGTGAAACACTGGCGGAGAGAGAGAGGGAGAAACACTGGGGACAGAGACAGAGAGAGAGAGAGACACTGGGGGAGTAGAGAGAGAAACACTGGGGAGAGAGAGAAACATTGGGGGAGGAGAGAGAAACAATGGGGAGAGAGAGAGAGGAACTCTGGGGGGAGAGAGAGTGAAACACTGGTGGGCGAGACAGAGAGAGAAACACTGGGAGAGAGAGAGAGAGAGAGAGAGAAACACTGGGGGGGATAGAGAAACACTTGGGGTAGAGAGAGAGAGTAATACTGCGGGGAGGGAGATAGAGAGAAACACTGGGAGAGAGAGAGAAACACTGGGGGGAGAGAGAGAGAGAAACAATGGGGAGAGAGAGAGAGAAACACTGGGGCGAGAGAGAGAAACACTGGGGCGAGAGCGAGAGAAACACTGGGGGAGAGCGAGAGAAACACTGCGGAGAGAGAGTGAGAAAGAGAAACACTGGGGCAGGAGAGAGAGAAACACTGGGGAGAGAGAGAAACACTGGGGTAGGAGCGAGAAACAATGGGGAGAGAGAGAGTTAGAGAAACACTGGGGTGAGATTCAGAAACACTGGGGGGAGAGAGAGAGAAACACTGGGGAGAGAGAGAGAGAGAAACACTGGCGGAGAGAGAGGGGGAGAAACACTGGGGACAGAGACAGAGTGAGAGAGCGAGACACTGGGGGAGGAGAGAGAGAAACACTGGGGAGAGAGAGAAACACTGGGGGAGGAGAGAGAAACAATGGGGTGAGAGAGAGTTAGAGAAACACTGGGGTGAGATTCAGAAACACTGTGGGGAGAGAGAGAGAAACACTGGGGAGAGAGAGAGAAACACTGGGGCGAGGGAGAGAAACACTGGGGCGAGAGAGAGAAACACTGGGGGGAGAGCGCGAGATACACTGGGGAGAGAAAAAGAGAGAAACACTGCGGAGAGAGAGAGTGAGAAAGAGAAACACTGGGGCAGGAGAGAGAGAAACACTGGGGAGAGAGAGAGAGAAACACTGGGGCGAGGGAGAGAGAGAAACACTGGGGAGAGAGAGAGAGAAACACTGGGGGAGAGAGAGAGAGAAACACTGGGGAGAGAGAGAGAGAAACACTGGGGCGAGGGAGAGAAACACTGGGGCGAGGGAGAGAAACACTGGGGCGAGAGAGAGAAACACTGGGGGGAGAGCGCGAGATACACTGGGGAGAGAAAAAGAGAGAAACACTGCGGAGAGAGAGAGTGAGAAAGAGAAACACTGGGGCAGGAGAGAGAGAAACACTGGGGAGAGAGAGAAACACTGGGGGAGGAGAGAGAAACAATGGGGAGAGAGAGAGTTAGAGAAACACTGGGTGAGATTCAGAAACACTGGGGGGAGAGAGAGAGAAACACTGGGGAGAGAGAGAGAGAGAAACACTGGCGGAGAGAGAGAGAGGGAGAAACACTGGGGACAGAGACAGAGTGAGAGAGAGCGAGACACTGGGGGAGGAGAGAGAGAAACACTGGGGAGAGAGAGAAACACTGGGGGAGTTGAGAGAAACAATGGGGAGAGAGAGAGAGAGGAACTCTGGGGGGAGAGAGAGTGAAACACTGGTGGGAGAGAAAGAGAGAGAAACACTGGGAGAGAGAGAGAAACACTGGGGGGAGATAGAGAAACACTTTGGGGAGAGAGAGAGGGAAATACAGCGGGGAGGGAGAGAGAGTGAAACACTGGGGCGAGAGAGAGAAACACTGGGGGGGGGAGCGTGAGAAACACTGGGGAGAGAGAAAGAGAGAAACACTGCGGAGAGAGAGAGTGAGAAAGAGAAACACTGGGGCAGGAGAGAGAGAAACACTGGGGAGAGAGAGAAACATTGGGGAGGAGAGAGAAACAATGGGGAGAGAGAGTTAGAGAAACACTGGGGTGAGATTCAGAAACACTGGGGGGAGAGAGAGAGAAACACTGGGGAGAGAGAGAGAGAAACACTGGCGGAGAGAGAGAGGCAGAAACACTGGGGACAGAGACAGAGAGGGAGAGAGCGAGACACTGGGGGAGGAGAGAGAGAAACACTGGGGAGGGAGAGAAACACTGGGGGAGGAGAGAGAAACAATGGGAAGAGAGAGAGTTAGAGAAACACTGGGGTGAGATTCAGAAACACTGGGGGGAGAGAGAGAAACACTGGGGAGAGAGAGAGAGAAACACTGGCGGAGAGAGAGAGGGAGAAACACTGCGGACAGAGACAGAGAGGGAGAGAGCGAGACACAGGGGGAGGAGAGAGAGAAACACTGGTGAGCGAGAGAAACACTGGTGGAGGAGAGAGAAACAATCGGGAGAGAGAGAGTTATAGAAACACTTGGGTGAGATTCAGAAACACTGGGGGAGAGAGAGAGAAACACTGGGGAGAGAGAGAGAGAGAAACACTGGCGGAGAGAGAGAGGGAGAAATACTGGGGACAGAGACAGAGAGAGAGAGAGCGAGACACTGGGGGAGGAGAGAGAAAAACACTGGGGAGAGAGAGAAACACTGGGGGAGGAGAGAGAAACAATGGGGAGAGAGAGAGAGAGGAACTCTGGGGGGAGAGAGAGTGAAACACTGGTGGGAGAGAAAGAGAGAGAAACACTGGGAGAGAGAGAGAGAGAGAAACACTGGGGCGAGAGAGAGAGAAACACTGGGGAGAGAGAGAAACACTGGGGAGAGAGAGAAATACTGGGGAGAGAGAGAAACACTGGGGGAGGAGAGAGAAACAATGGGGAGAGAGAGAGTTAGAGAAACACTGGGGTGAGATTCAGAAACACTGGGGGGAGAGAGAGAGAAACACTGGGGAGAGAGAGAGAGAAACACTGGCGGAGAGAGAGAGGGAGAAACACTGGGGACAGAGACAGAGAGAGAGAGTGAGACACTGGGGGAGGAGAGAGAGAAACACTGGGGAGAGAGAGAAACACTGGGGGAGGAGAGAGAAACAATGGGGAGAGAGAGAGAGGAACTCTTGGGGGAGAGAGAGTGAAACACTGGTGGGCGAGACAGAGAGAGAAACACTGGGAGAGAGAGAGAGAGAGAAACACTGGGGGGGGGATAGAGAAACACTTGGGGGAGAGAGAGAGAGTAATACTGCGGGGAGGGAGATAGAGAGAAACACTGGGGGAGAGAGAGAGAGAAACACTGGGGGGAGAGAGAGAGAGAAACAATGGGGAGAGAGAGAGAGAAACACTGGGGCGAGAGAGAGAAACACTGGGGAGAGAGCGAGAGAAACACTGGGGCGAGAGCGAGAGAAACACTGCGGAGAGAGAGAGTGAGAAAGAGAAACACTGGGGCAGGAGAGAGAGAAACACTGGGGAGAGAGAGAAACACTGGGGTAGGAGCGAGAAACAATGGGGAGAGAGAGAGTTAGAGAAACACTGGGGTGAGATTCAGAAACACTGGGGGGAGAGAGAGAGAAACACTGGGGAGAGAGAGAGAGAAACACTGGCGGAGAGAGAGAGGGAGAAACACTGGGGACAGAGACAGAGTGAGAGAGCGAGACACTGGGGGAGGGGAGAGAGAAACACTGGGGAGAGAGAGAAACACTGGGGGAGGAGAGAGAAACAATGGGGAGAGAGAGAGTTATAGAATCATAGAATCATAGAAGTTACAACATGGAAACAGGCCCTTCGGCCCAACATGTCCATGTCGCCCAGTTTATACCACTAAGCTAGTCCCAATTGCCTGCACTTGGCCCATATCCCTCGATACCCATCTTCCCCATGTAACTGTCCAAATGCTTTTTAAAAGACAAAATTGTACCCGCCTCTACTACTGCCTCTGGCAGCTCGTTCCAGACACTCACCACCCTTTGAGTGAAAAAATTGCCCCTCTGGATCCTTTTGTATCTCTCCCCTCTCACCTTAAATCTGTGCCCCCTCGTTATAGACTCCGCTACCTTTGGGAAAAGATTTTGACTATCGACCTTATCTATGCCCCTCATTATTTTATAGACTTCTATAAGATCACCCCTTAACCTCCTACTCTCCAGGGAATAAAGTCCCAGTCTGTCTAACCTCTCCCTGTAAGTCAAACCATCAAGTCCCGGTAGCATCCTAGTAAATCTTTTCTGCACTCTTTATAGTTTAATAATATCCTTTCTATAATAGGGTGACCAGAACTGTACACAGTACTCCAAGTGTGGCCTCACCAATGCCCTGTACAACTTCAACAAGACATCCCAACTCCTGCATTCAATGTTCTGACCAATGAAACCAAGCATGCTGAATGCCTTCTTCACCACCCTATCCACCTGTGACTCCACTTTCAAGGAGCTATGAATCTGTACTCCTAGATCTCTTTGTTCTATAACTCTCCCCAACGCCCTACCATTAACGGAGTAGGTCCTGGCCCGATTCGATCTACCAAAATGCATCACCTCACATTTATCTAAATTAAACTCCATCTGCCATTCATCGGCCCACTGGCCCAATTTATCAAGATCCCGTTGCAATCCTAGATAACCTTCTTCACTGTCCACAATGCCACCAATCTTGGTGTCATCTGCAAACTTACTAACCATGCCTCCTAAATTCTCATCCAAATCATTCATATAAATAACAAATAACAGCGGACCCAGCACCGATCCCTGAGGCACACCGCTGGACACAGGCATCCAGTTTGAAAAACAACCCTCGACAACCACCCTCTGTCTTCTGTCGTCAAGCCAACTTTGTATCCAATTGGCTACCTCACCTTGGATCCCATGAGATTTAACCTTATGTAACAACCTACCATGCGGTACCTTGTCAAATGCTTTGCTGAAGTCCATGTAGACCACGTCTACTGCACAGCCCTCATCTATCTTCTTGGTTACCCCTTCAAAAAACTCAATCAAATTCGTGAGACATGATTTTCCTCTCACAAAACCATGCTGACTGTTCCTAATTAGTCCCTGCCTCTCCAAATGCCTGTAGATTCTGTCCCTCAGAATACCCTCTAACAACTTACCCACTACAGATGTCAGGCTCACTGGTCTGTAGTTCCCAGGCTTTTCCCTGCCGCCCTTCTTAAACAAAGGCACAACATTTGCTACCCTCCAATCTTCAGGCACCTCACCTGTAGCGGGGGGAGAGAGAGAGAAACACTGGGGAGAGAGAGAGAGAGAAACACTGGCGGAGAGAGAGAGGGAGAAACACTGGGGACAGAGACAGAGGGAGAGAGAGCGAGACACTGGGGGAGGAGAGAGAGAAACACTGGGGAGAGAGAGAAACACTGGGGGAGGAGAGAGAAACAATGGGGAGAGAGAGAGTTCGAGAAACACTGGGGTGAGATTCAGAAACACTGGGGGGAGAGAGAGAGAAACACTGGGGAGAGAGAGAGAGAGAAACACTGGCGGAGAGAGAGAGGGAGAAACACTGGCGGAGAGAGAGAGGGAGAAACACTGGGGACAGAGACAGAGGGAGAGAGAGCGAGACACTGGGGGAGGAGAGAGAGAAACACTGGGGAGAGAGAGAAACACTGGGGGAGGAGAGAGAAACAATGGGGAGAGAGAGAGAGAGAGGAACTCTGGGGGGGAGAGAGAGTGAAACACTGGTGGGAGAGACAGAGTGAGAAACACTGGGAGAGAGAGAGAGAGAAACACTGGGAGAGAGAGAGAAACACTTGGGGAGAGAGAGAGAGAAATACTGCGGGGAGGGAGAGAGAGAGAAACACTGGGGGAGAGAGAGAGAGAAACACTGGGGGGAGAGAGAGAGAGAAACACTGGGGAGAGAGAGAGAGAAACACTGGGGCGAGGGAGAGAAACACTGGGGCGAGGGAGAGAAACACTGGGGCGAGAGAGAGAAACACTGGGGCGAGGGAGAGAAACACTGGGGCGAGGGAGAGAAACACTGGGGCGAGAGAGAGAAACACTGGGGCGAGAGAGAGAAACACTGGGGCGAGAGCGCGAGATACACTGGGGAGAGAGAAAGAGAGAAACACTGCGGAGAGAGAGAGTGAGAAAGAGAAACACTGGGGCAGGAGAGAGAGAAACACTGGGGAGAGAGAGAAACACTGGGGGAGGAGAGAGAAACAATGGGGAGAGAGAGAGTTAGAGAAACACTGGGTGAGATTCAGAAACACTGGGGGGAGAGAGAGAGAAACACTGAGGAGAGAGAGAGAGAGAAACACTGGCGGAGAGAGAGAGAGGGAGAAACACTGGGGACAGAGACAGAGTGAGAGAGAGCGAGACACTGGGGGAGGAGAGAGAGAAACACTGGGGAGAGAGAGAAACACTGGGGGAGGAGAGAGAAACAATGGGGAGAGAGAGAGTTAGAGAAACACTGGGTGAGATTCAGAAACACTGGGGGGAGAGAGAGAGAAACACTGGGGAGAGAGAGAGAGAGAAACACTGGCGGAGAGAGAGAGAGGGAGAAACACTGGGGACAGAGACAGAGTGAGAGAGAGCGAGACACTGGGGGAGGAGAGAGAGAAACAATGGGGAGAGAGAGAGTGAGAGAAACACTGGGGTGAGATTCAGAAACACTGGGGGGAGAGAGAGAGAAACACTGGGGAGAGAGAGAGATAGAAACACTGGGGACAGAGACAGAGAGAGAGAGACACTGGGGGATGAGATAGAAACACTGGGCAGAGAGAGAGAGAGAAACACTGGGAGGCGATAGAGAAACACTGGGGTGAGGAGTGAGAGAGAAACACTGAGGGGAGAGAGAAACACTGGGGGAGAGAGAGAGAAACACTGGGGGGAGAGAGAGAGAAACACTGGGGGGAGAGAGAGAGAAACACTGGGGGGAGAGAGAGAGAAACACTGGGGGGAGAGAGGGGGAAACACTGGTTGAGAGAGAGAAACACTGGGGGGAGGGGAGAGAGAGAGAGAAACACTGGGGGAGGGAGAGAGAGAAACTATGAATTAGAAGTATTATTCGAAGTATTAATCAGGATATAGTCGGGGCATGTAACAAGGGAACAGTTGTAATTATTGGGGATTTTAACTATCATATTAACTGTACAAATCAAATTGGGCAGGGCAGCCTTGAGGAAGAGTTTATTGAGTGTGTTAGGAATGGATTTCTTGAGCAGTATGTAACTGATCCTACAAGGGGGAATGCAACCTTGGACCTGGTCCTGTGCAATGAGCCAGGATTAATTAATAATGTCCTTGTTAAGGATCACCTTGGAATGAGTGACCATAACATGGTTACATTCCATATCCAATTAGAGGGTGAGAAGGTTGGTTCTCAAACAAGCGTACTGATCTTGAATAAAGGAGACTATGATGGTATGAGAGCGGAATTGATTAAAGTGGACTGGGAAAATAGATTAAAGGGTAAGACGGTACATGAGCGAGGTGTTCATTCAAGGAGTTATTTTACAACTTTCAAAAAAAAAATTCCACTGAGGAAAAAAGGGTTTCAAAGAAATGACAGCCATCCGTGGCTAAGTAAAGAAATTAAGGACAGTATCCGACTAAAAACAAGGACATATAAGGTAGCCAAACTTAGTGGGAGGATAGAAGATTGGGAAGTCTTCAAAAGACAGCAAAAAGTAACTAAAGGATTGATTAAGAAAGGGAAGATAGATTATGAAAATAAATTAGCAAAAAATATAAAAACAGATAGCAAGAGTTTCCACAGTTATATAAACAGAAAAAGGGTGGCTAAGGCAAACGTATCACCATCCCTGGGTATGTCCTGTCCCACCGGCAGGACAGACCCACCAGAAGTGGCGGTACAGTGATAAACAGTCAGGAGGGAGTGGCCCTGGGAGTCCTCAACATTGACTCTGGACCCCATGAAATCTCATGGCATCAGGTCAAACATGGGCAAGGAAACCTCCTGCTGATTACCACCTACCGTTCTCCCTCAGCTGATGAATCAGTCCTCCTCCATGTTGAACACCACTTGGAGGAAGCACTGAGGGTAGCAAGGGCACAAAATGTACTCTGCGTGGGGGACTTCAATGTCCATCACCAAGAGTGGCTCGGTAGCACCACGACTGACCGAGCTGGCCGAGTCCTGAAGGACATAGCTGCTAGACTGGGCCTGCGGCAGGTGGTGAGCGAACCAACACGAGGGAAAAACTTACTTGACCTCGTCCTCACCAATCTACCTGTCGCAAATGCATCTGTCCATGACAGTATTGGTAGGAGTGACCACCGCACAGTCCTCGTGGAGATGAAATCCCGTCTTCGCACTGAGGACACCATCCAACGTGTTGTGTGGCACTACCACCGTGCTAAATGGGATAGATTCAGAACAGATCTAGCAGCTCAAAACTGGGCATCCATGAGGCGCTGTGGGCCATCAGCAGCAGCAGAATTGTATTCCAGCACAATCTGTAACCTCATGGCCCGGCATATTCCTCACTCTACCATTACCAACAAGCCAGGGGATCAACCCTGGTTCAATGAGGAGTGTAGAAGAGCATGCCAGGAGCAGCACCAGGCGTACCTAAAAATGAGGTGCCAACCTGGTGAAGCTACAACTCAGGACGACATGCATGCTAAACAGCGGAAGCAACATGCTATAGACAGAGCTAAGCGATTCCACAACCAACGGATCAGATCAAAGCTCTGCAGTCCTGCCACATCCAGTCGTGAATGGTGGTGGACAATTAAACAACTAACGGGAGGAGGAGGCTCTGCAAACATCCCCATTCTCAATGATGGCGGAGTCCAGCACGTGAGTGCAAAAGACAAGGCTGAAGCGTTTGCAACCATCTTCAGCCAGAAGTGCCGAGTGGATAATCCATCTCAGACTCCTCCCGATATCCCCACCATCACGGAAGCCAGTCTTCGGCCAATTCGATTCACTCCACGTGATATCAAGAAACGGCTGAGTGCACTGGATACAGCAAAGGCTATGGGCCCCGACAACATCCCAGCTGTTGTGCTGAAGACTTGTGCTCCAGAATTAGCTGCGCCTCTCGCCAAGCGTTCCAGTACAGCTACAACACTGGCATCCACCCGACAATGTGGAAAATTGCCCAGGTATGTCCTGTCCACAAAAAGCAGGACAAATCCAATCCGGCCAATTACCGCCCCATCAGTCTACTCTCAATCATCAGCAAAGTGATGGATGGTGTCGTCGACAGTGCTATCAAGCGGCACTTACTCACCAATAACCTGCTCACCGATGCTCAGTTTGGGTTCCGCCAGGTCCACTCGGCTCCAGACCTCATTACAGCCTTGGTCCAAACATGGACAAAAGAGCTGAATTCCAGAGGTGAGGTGAGAGTGACTGCCCTTGACATCAAGGCAGCATTTGACCGAGTGTGGCACCAAGGAGCCCTCGTAAAATTGAAGTCAATGGGAATCAGGGGGAAAACTCTCCAGTGGCTGGAGTCATACCGAGCACAAAGAAAGATGGTAGTGGTTGTTGGAGGCCAAGCATCTCAGCCCCAGGGCATTGCTGCAGGAGTTCCTCAGGGCAGTGTCCTAGGCCCAACCATCTTCAGCTGCTTCATCAATGACCTTCCCTCCATCATAAGGTCAGAAATGGGGATGTTCGCTGATGACTGCACAGTGTTCAGTTCCATTCGCAACCCCTCAGATAATGAAGCAGTCCGAGCCCGCATGCAGCAAGACCCGGACAACATCCAGGCTTGGGCTCATAAGTGGCAAGTAACATTCGCGCCAGATAAGTGCCAGGCAATGACCATCTCCAACAAGAGAGAGTCTAACCACCTCCCCTTGACATTCAACGGCATTACCATCGCCCAATCCCCCACCATCAACATCCTGGGGGTCACCATTGACCAGAAACTTAACTGGACCAGCCATATAAATACTGTGGCTAGGAGAGCAGGTCAGAGGCTGGGTATTCTGCGGCGAGTGACTCACCTCCTGACTCCCCAAAGCCTTTCCACTATCTACAAGGCACAAGTCAGGAGTGTGATGGAATACTCTCCACTTGCCTGGATGAGTGCAGCTCCAACAACACTCAAGAAGCTAGACACCATCCAAGATAAAGCAGCCCGCTTGATTGGCACCCCATCCACCCCCCTAAACATTCACTCCCTTCACCACCGGCGCACTGTGGCTGCAGTGTGCACCATCCACAGGATGCACTGCAGCAACTCGCCAAGGCTTCTTCGACAGCACCTCCCAAACCCGCGACCTCTACCACCTAGAAGGACAAGGGCAGCAGGCGCATGGGAACAACACCACCTGCACGTTCCCCTCCAAGTCACACACCATCCCGACTTGGAAATTTATCGCCGTTCCTTCATTGTCACTGGGTCAAAATCCTGGATCTCCCTTCCTAACAGCGCTGTGGGAGAACCGTCACCACACGGACTGCAGCGGTTCAAGAAGGCGGCTCACCACTACCTTCTCAAGGGCAATTAGGGATGGGCAATAAATGCCGGCCTCGCCAGCGACGCCCACATCCCGTGAACGAATAAAAAAAAAGGCAAACGTAGATCCCTTAGAGGATGAGACCGGGAAATTAATGATGGGAAACATGGAAATCGCAAAAATGCTGATCAAATATTTTGTTTCACTCTTTACGGTAGAGGACACTAAGAATATCCCAACACTGGACAAACAGGGGGCTCAAGGGGGGGGGGGGCTAAGTACGATTAAAATCACTAAGGAATTGGTACTCAGTAAAATAATGGGACTCAAGGCGGATAAGTCCCCTGGACCTGATGGGTTACATCCTAGGGTCTTGAGGGACGTGGCAATAGGGATTGTGAATGCTTTGGTAATAATTTTCCAAAATTCTCTGGACTCGGCAAAGGTCCCGGCAGATTGGAAAACTGCTAATGTAACACCCTTATTTAAAAAGAGTAGTAGGCAGAAGGCTGGAAATTATAGACCAGTTAGCCTAACATCTGTGGTGGGTAATATTTTGGAATCTATTATCAAGGAGACAGTAGCGGAACATTTGGATAAACATAATTTAATTGGACAAAGTCAGCATGGCTTTACAAAGGGGAAGTCATGTCTGACAAATTTGCTTGAGTTCTTTGAGGACATAACGTGCAGGGTGGATAAAGGGGAACCAGTGGACGTGGTGTATTTAGAATTCCAGATGGCATTCGACAAGGTGCCACATAAAAGTTTATTGCTCAAGATAAAGAATCACTGGATTGGGGGTAATATTCTGGCATGGGTGGAAGATTGGTTATCTAACAGGAAGCAGAGAGTTGGTATAAACGGTTCATTCTCGGACTGGCAACCAGTAGCCAATGGTGTTCCGCAGGGGTCGGTGCTGGGTCCCCAACTCTTGACAATCTATATTAACGATTTGAAGGAGGGGACCGAGTGTAACATATCAAAGTTTGCAGATGATACAAAGATGGGAGGGAAAGTGGAGAGTGAGGAGGACATTAAAAACCTACAGGGGATATAGACAGGCTGGGTGAGTGGGCGGAGATTTGGCAGATGCAATACAATATTGGAAAATGTGAGGTTATGCACTTTGGCAGGAAAAATCAGAGAGCAAGTTATTATCTTAAAGGCGAGAAACTGGAAAGTACTGCAGTACAAAGGGATCTGGGGGTCGTAGTGCAAGAAGTTCAAAAAGATAGTATGCAGGTGCTGCAGGTGATCAAGAAGGCCAACGGAATGTTGGCATTTATTGCTAGGGGGATAGAATATAAAAACAGGGATGTATTGCTGCAGTTATATAAGGTATTGGTGAGACCGCACCTGGAATACTGCATACAGTTTTGGTCTCCATACTTAAGAAAAGTCAAACTTGCTCTCGAGGCAGTACAAAGAAGGTTCACTCGGTTAATCCCGGGGATGAGGGGGCGGACATATGAGGAGAGGTTGAGTAGATTGGGACTCTACTCATTGGAGTTCAGAAGAATGAGAGGCGATCTTATTGAAACATATAAGATTGTGAAGGGGCTTGATCGGGTGGATGCGGTAAGGATGTTCCCAAGGATGGTTGAAACTAGAACGCGGGGGCATAATCTTAGAATAAGGGGCTGTTCTTTCAAAACTGAGATGAGGAGAAACTTCTTCACTCAGAAGGTAGTAGGTCTGTGGAATTTGCTGCCCCAGTAAGCTGTGGAAGCTACATCATTATAAAAATTTATAACGGAAATCGACAATTTCCTAGAAGTAAAGGGAATTAGGGGTTACGGGGAGCGGGCAGGAAATAGGACATGAATTTAGTTTTGAGGTTAGGATCAGATTAGCCATGATCTTATTGAATGGCGGAGCAGGCTCGAGGGGCCGATTGGCCTACTCCTATTTCTTATGTTCTTATGTTCTTAAACACTGGGGAGAGAGAGAGAGAGAGAGAGAGAGAGAAACACTTGGGGGAGAGAGAGAGAGAGAGAGAGAGAGAAACACTGGGGGGAGAGAGAGAGAAACACTGGGGTAGAGAGAGAAAGAGAAACACTGTGGGGAGAGAGAGAAAAACACTGGGGAGAGAGAGGAACACTGTGGAGAGAGAGTGAGAGAAACACTGGGGGATGAAAGAGAGAAACACTGGGGAGAGACAGAGAGAAACACTGGGGAGAGACAGAGAGAAACACTGGGGAGAGACAGAGAGAAACACTGGTGGGAGAGACAGAGAAACACTGGTGGGAGAGAGAGAATAACACTGGGGGGAGAGAGAGATAAACACTGGGGGGAGAGAGAGAGAAAAACTGGGGGTAGAGAGAGAAAAACTGGGGGGAGAGAGAGAGAAACACTGGGGGGAGAGAGAGAAACACTGGGGGGAGAGAGGGAGAGAAAAACACTGGGGAGAGAGAGAGAGAAACACTGGGGGGAGAGAGAGAGAAACACTGGTGGAGAGAGAGAGAAACACTGGGGGGTGAGAGAGAGAAACAATGGGGGAGAGAGAGAGAAAAACTGGGGAGAGAGAGAGAGAGATCGAGAAACATTGTGTGGAGAGAGAGAGAGAGTCATAGAGTCATACAGCACGGATAGAGGCCCTTCGGCACATCGTGTCCTAGCCGGCCATCAGCCCTGTCTACTCTAATCCCATATTCCAGCATTTGGTCCGTAGCCTTGTATGCTATGGCATTTCAAGTGCTCATCCAAATGCTTCTTGAATGTTGTGAGGGTTCCTGCCTCCACAACCCTTTCAGGCAGTGAGTTCCAGACTCCAACCACCCTCTGGGTGAAAAAGTTCTTTCTCAAATCCCCTCTAAACCTCCCGCCTTTTACCTTGAATCTATGTCCCCTTGTTATAGAACCCTCAACGAAGGGAAAAAGCTCCTTAGTATCCATCCTATCTGTGCCCCTCATAATTTTGTACACCTCAATCATGTCCCCCCTCAGCCTCCTCTGCTCCAAGGAAAACAAACCCAATCTTCCCAGTCTCTCTTCATAGCTGAAGCGCTCCAGCCCTGGTAACATCCTGGTGAATCTCCTCTGCACCCTCTCCAAAGCGATCACATCCTTCCTGTAGTGTGGCGACCAGAACTGCACACAGTACTCCAGCTGTGGCCTAACCAGTGTTTTATACAGCTCCATCATAACCTCCTTGCTCTTATATTCTATGCCTCGGCTAATAAAGGCAAGTATCCCATATGCCTTCTTTACCACCTTATCTACCTGTTCCGCCGCCTTCATGGATCTGTGAACTTGCACACCAAGATCCCTCTGAACCTCTGTCTTGCCTAGGGTCCTCCCATTCATTGTGTATTCCCTTGCCTTGAGAGAAACTCAGTCGGGAGAGAGAGAGAGAAACGCTGGGGAGGAGAGAGAGAAACACTGGGGTCAGAGAGAGACAGAGAAACACTGGGGGAGAGAGAGAAACACTGGGGGGAGAGAGAGAGAGAGAAACACTGCGGAGGAGAGAGAGAAACACTGCGGAGGAGAGAGAGAAACACTGGGGGGGGAGAGAGAGAAATACTGGGGGGAGAGAGAGAGAAACACTGGGGAGAGAGAGAGAGAAACACTGGGGGGAGAGAGAGAGAGAAAAACACTGGGGGGAGAGAGAGAGAAACACTGGGGGGAGAGAGAGAGAAACGTTGGTGGAGAGAGAGAGAAACACTGGGGGGTGAGAGAGAGAAACACTGGGGGAGAGAGAGAGAAAAACTAGGGAGAGAGAGAGAGAGAGCGAGAAACATTGTGAGGAGAGAGAGAGAGAGAAACTCAGTCGGGAGAGAGAGAGAGAAACACTGGGGAGGAGAGAGAGAAACACTGGGGAGGAGAGAGAGAAACACTGGTCTGAGAGAGAGAGAGAAACACTGGGGGAGTGCGAGAAACACTTGGGGGAGAGAGAGAAACACTGGGGAGGAGGGCGAGAAACACTGGGGTGAGAGAGAGAGAAAAACTTGTGGAGAGAGAGAAACTCAGTGGGGAGAGAGAGAGAGAGAAACACTGGGGAGGAGAGAGAGAAACACTGGGGGGGGGGAGTGAGATAAAAACACTGGGGGAGAGAGTGAAACATTGCGGAGGAGAGAAACACTGGGGGGAGAGAGGGAGAAATACTGGGGGGAGAGAGAGAAACACTGGGGGGAGAGAGAGAGAGAAAAACGCTGGGGGGAGAGAGAGACAAACACTGGGGGGAGAGAGAGACAAACACTGGGGGGAGAGAGAGAGAAAAACTGGTGGAGAGTGAGAGAGAGAGCGAGAAACATTGTGTGGAGAGAGAGAGAGAAACTCAGTCGGGAGAGAGATCGAGAAACATTGGGGAGGAGAGAGAGAAACACTGGTCTGAGAGAGAGAGAGAGAAAAACGGGGGGAGAGCGAACAACACTTGGGGGAGAGAGAGAAACACTGGGGAGAAGGGCGAGAAACAATGGGGGGAGAGGGAGAGAAACACTGGTGGAGAGAGACAAACACTGCGGGGAGAGAGAGAGAAATACTGGGGGGAGAGAGAGAACCACTGGGGGAGAGAGATAGAGAAAAACACTGGGGGGAGAGACAGAGAGAGAAACACTGGGGGGAGAGAGAGAAAAGCACTGGGGGAGAGAGAGAGAGAGAGAAAAACTGGGTGAGAGTGATAGAGAAACACTGGGGGGAGAGAGAGAAACACTGAGGGGAGAGAAATAATAACACTGGGGGGAGAGTGGGATAAACACTGGGGGGTGAGAGAGAGAAAAACTGGGGGTAGAGAGAGAGAAACACTGGGGGGAGAGAGAGAGAGAAACAGTGGGTGGAAAGAGGGTGAAACAATGGGGGGAGACAGAGAAACACTGGGGGGAGAGAGAGAGAAAAACTGGGGCGGGGGAGAGAGAGAGAAACAGTGGGGGGAGTGAGAGAGAAACACTGGGGGGAGAGAGAGAGAAACACTGCGGAGGAGAGAGAGAAACACTGGGGGGAGAGAGAGAGAAATACTGGGGGGAGAGAGGGAGAAATACTGGGGGGAGAGAGAGAAACACTGGGGGGAGAGAGAGAGAGAAAAACGCTGGGGGGAGAGAGAGACAAACACTGGGGGGAGAGAGAGACAAACACTGGGGGGAGAGAGAGAGAAAAACTGGTGGAGAGTGAGAGAGAGAGCGAGAAACATTGTGTGGAGAGAGAGAGAGAAACTCAGTCGGGAGAGAGATCGAGAAACATTGGGGAGGAGAGAGAGAAACACTGGTCTGAGAGAGAGAGAGAGAAAAACGGGGGGAGAGCGAACAACACTTGGGGGAGAGAGAGAAACACTGGGGAGAAGGGCGAGAAACAATGGGGGGAGAGGGAGAGAAACACTGGTGGAGAGAGACACTGTCTGTACAAAGTCACTGCTTCCGGTCTGTACAGAGTCAGGAACTCTCGGTGTCAGTGATTCTGTACAGACCGGAAGGCAGTGACTCTGCAGAGAGTCACTGACTACCCGTCTGTTAACGTCACTGACTCCCGGTCCGTACAGAGTCACTGACTCCAGGTCTGTGCAGAGTCACTGACTCCCGGTCTGTACAGAGACACTGACTCCTGGCCTGTACAGTCACTGACTCCCGGTCGGTGCAGAATCACTGACTCCAGGTCTGTACAGAGTCACGAACTCTCGGTGTCAGTGACTCTGTACAGACCGGAAGGCAGTGACTCTGTTGAGCGTCACTGGCACCCCGTCTGTACAAAGTCACTGACTCCCGGTCCGTACAGAGTAACTGAGTGCAGGACTGCACAGAGTTACTGATTCCCGGCCTTACAGACCCACTGACTACCGGTCTGTACAGAATCACTGACTCCCTCTCTGTACAGAGTCAATGATTCCCATCTGTACAGAGCCACTGACTCCAGGTCTGTGCAGATTCACCAACTCACTGTCTGTACAGAGTCACTGATTCCCGATCTGTAAAGACTCCATGACAACCGGTCTGTGCAGTGTCACTGACACCTGGTCTCTACAGAGCCACTGACTCCCGGTCCGTGCAGAGTCACTGACTCCAGGTCTGTACAGCATCACTGACTTATGTCGTATAGCGGTCTGTGCAGATTCACTGACTCCAGTTCTGGAGAGAGTCACTGAATCCCGCTGTGCACAGAGTCACTGACTCCGGGTCTGCACAGAGTAACTGACTTCCGGTCTATGCAGAGTCACTGACACCCGGTCTCTACAGATTCATTGACTCTCGGTATGTACAGATACCCTGACTCCTGTCTGTACAGAGTCACTGATTCCGGTCTGTACAGATTCACGAACTCCCGGTGTCATTGACTCTGTACAGACCGGAAGGCAGTTAATCTGCAGAGATTCCCTGACACCCCGTCTGAACAAAGTCACTGACACCCGATCTGTACAGAGCCACTAACTCCAGGTCTGTGCAGATTCACGAACTCACTGTCTTTACAGAGTCACTGATTCCCGATCAATGAAGACTCACTGACACCCGGTCGGTACACAGCCACTGACTCCAGATCTGCGCAGATTCACTAACTCACTGTCTGCACAGAGTCACTGATACCGGTCTGTACAGAGTCACCGACTTCCGGTCGGTACAGAATAACTGACTCCCGCTCTGTACAGAGTCGCTGACTCCAGGTCAGTACATAATCAATGATTCCGAACTGCACACTGTCACTGACACCCGGTCTGGACAGACTGACAGACTCCGGGTCTGTACGGAGTCACTGACGCCTGGTTTGTACAGATTTACTGACGCCCGGTCTTAGAGAGCCACTGACTCCAGGTCTCTACAGAGTCACTGACTTCCGGTCTGTACAGAGTCACTGACATCCGATCTGAAGAGCGCCGTTGAATCCAGGTCTTCACAGGTTGACTGACTCACTGTCTCAAAAGAGTCACTGATTCTGGTCCATACAGAGCCACGGACTCCCGGCCTGTAGCGATTCACTGATTCCCTGTCTGTACAGATTCACTTATTCCGGTCTGTACATCGTCACTGACTGCAGGACCGTACAGATTTACTGATTCCCGGTCTTACAGAGCCACTGACTATCGGTCTGTACAGAGTCACTTAATCCGGTCGGTAGAGAATCACTGACTCCCGCTCTGTACTGAGTCGCTGACTCCAGGTCTGTACATAATCAATGATTCCGAACTGCACAGAGCCGCTGACTCCCGGCCTGTACAGAGTAACTGACTCCCGTTCTATACAGAGGAACTGACTCCTGGTCTGTGCAGAGTCACTGACTCCAGTTCTGTCCAGCATCACTGACTCCCGTCGTACAGAGTCACTGACTCCCGGTCGTACAGAGTCACTGACTCCCGGTCGTACAGAGTAACTGACTCCCGTTCTATACAGAGGAACTGACTCCTGGTCTGTTCAGAGTTACTGACTCCCGGTCTGTAAAGACTCACTGAAACCTGGTCTGTACAGAGTCACTGACACCCGGACTGTACAGAGCCACTGACTCCAGGTCTGTGCAGATTCATTAACTCACTGTCTGTACAGAGTCACTGAATCCGGTCTGTACAGAGTCACCGACTTCTGGTCGGTACAGAATCACTGACTCCAGGTCTGTACATAATCAATGATTCCGAACTGCACAAAGTCGGTGACTCCCGGCCTGTACAGAATAATAGACTCCCGTTCTATACAGAGTAACTGACTTCCGGTCGTACAGCGTCACTGACTCACGGTTGGACAGAGTCACTAACACTCGGTCTGTTCAGAGTTACTGACTCCCGGTCTGGACTGAATCATTGACTCCCTGTCTGCACTGAGCCACTAACTCCCGGTCTGTACAGATTCACTGACCATGGTCTGCACAGTTTCACTGACTCACTGTCTGAACAGAGTCACTGATTCCGGTCCATACAGAGTCACGGACTCCGGCCTGTACAGATACACTGATTCCGGTCTGTACAGAGACACTGACACCCGGCCTGGACAGTCACTGACTCCCGGTCTGTGCATAGTCGCTGACTCCCGGTCCGGACAGAGTCACTGACTGCAGGACTGTACAGAGTCAATGATTCCGATCTGTAGAGAGCCACTGACTCCAGGTCTGTGCAGATTCACTAACTCACTGTCTGTGCAGATTCACTAACTCACTGTCGATACAGAGTCACTGATTCTGCTCTGTACAGATTCACCGACTTCCGGTCGGTGCAGAATCACTGACTCCCGCTCTGTACAGAGTCGCTGACTCCAGGTCTCTACATAATCAATGATTCCGAACAGCACAGAGTCGCTGACTCCCAGCCTGTACAGAGTAATTGAATCCCGGTCTGTGCAGAGTCACTGACTCCAGGTCTGTACAGCATCACTGACTCCCGTTCGTACAGCATCACTGACTCCCGGTTGGACAGAGCCACTAACACTCGGTCTGTTCAGAGTTACTGACTCCCGGTCTGTGAAGACTCACTGACTCCCCGTCTGGACAGAATCACTGACCCCCGGTCTGCAGAGAGCCACTAACTCCCGGTCTGTACAGATTCACTGACTCCAGGTCTGGAGAGAGTCACTGAATCCCGCTATGCACAGAGTCACTGACTCCCGGTTTGTACAGAGTAACTGACTTCCGGTCTGTGCAGAGTCACTGACTTCCGGTCTGCACAGAGTCACCGACTTCAAGTACGTACAGAATCAACGACTCCCGGTCTGCACAGAGCCATTGAATCCCGGTCTGCACAGGGACACTGACTCCAGGTCTATACAGAGTCACTGACACCCGGTCTGTACAGAGCCACTGACTCCAGGTCTGCTCAGATTCACTGACTAACTGTCTGTACAGAGACACTGACTCCAGATCCGTACACAGTCACTGACTCACGGTCCTACAAAGTAACAGACTCCCGGTCCGCACAGAGTCACTGACTCACCGGCCTGTACACATTCACTGACTTCCGGTCTGCACAGAGTCACTGACACCCGATCTTCACAGAGCCACTGACTCCCGGTCTGTACAGACTGACAGACTGCGGGTCTGTATGGAGTCACTGACGCCCGGTCTGCACAGAGTTACTGTCTCCCGGTCTTACAGAGCCACTGAATCCAGGTCTGCACAGGTTCACTGACTCACTGTCTGAAAAGAGTCACTGATTCCGGTCCATACAGAGTCACTGACTCCCGCCCTGTAGCGATTCACTGATTCCCTGCCTGTACAGATTCACTGATTCCGGTCTGTACAGCGTCACTGACTGCAGGACCGTACAGAGTTACTGATTCCCGGTCTGTACAGAGTCACTGATTCCGGTCTGTACAGAGTCAACGACTTCTGGTCGGTACAGAATCACTGACTCCCGCTCTGTACTGAGTCGCTGATTCCAGGTCTGTACAGCGTCACTGTATCCCGGTTGGACAGAGTCACTAACACTCGGTCTGTTCAGAGTTACTGACTCCAGGTCTGTAAAGACTCACTCACTCCAGGTCTGGACAGAATCACTGATTCCGGTCCATACAGAGTCACTGACTCCCGGCCTGTACAGTCACTGACTCCCGGTCTGTGCAGAGTCACTGACTCCAGGTCTGTACAGAGTCACGAACTCTTGGTGTCACTGACTCTGTACAGACCGGAAGCCAGTGACTCTGTTGAGAGTCACCGACACCCCGTCTGTGGAAAGACACTGACTCTCGGTCGATACAGAGTCACTGATTGCAGGACTGTACAGAGTTACCGATTCCCGGTCTTACAGAGCCACTGACTCCCGGTCTCTGCAGAGTCACTGACTCCCGGTCGTACAGCGTCAATGACTCCCGGTTGGACAGTCACTAACACTCGGTCTGTTCAGAGTTACTGATTCCAGGTCTGTAAAGACTCACTGACTCCAGGTCTGGACAGAATCACTGACACCCGGTCTGCACAGTTTGACTGAATCACTGTCTGAACAGAGTCACTGATTCCGGTCCATACAGAGTCACGGACTCCCGGCCAGTACAGGTTCACTGACTCCCTTTCTGTACAGATTCACTGATTCCAGTCTGTACAGAGACACTGACTCCCGGCCTGTACAGTCACTGACTCCCGGTCTGTGCAGAGTCACTGACTCCAGGTCTGTACAGAGTCACGAACACTTGGTGTCACTGACTCTGTACAGACCGGAAGCCAGTGACTCTGTTGAGAGTCACCGACACCCCGTCTGTGGAAAGACACTGACTCTCGGTCGGTACAGAATCACTGACTGCAGAACTGTACAGAGTTGCCGATTCCCGGTCTTACAGAGCCACTGACTACCGGTCTGTACAGAGTCACTAACTCACTGTCTGTACAGAGTCACTGATTCCCGATCTATGAAGACTCACTGACACCCGGTCTGTGCAGCGTCACTGACACCCGGTCTGTACAGAGCAACTGATCCAGGTCTGTGCAGATTCACTAACTCACTGTCTGCACAGAATCACTGACTCCCGCTCTGTACAGAGTCGCTGACTCCAGGTCTGTACATAATCAATGATTCCGAACTGCACAGAGTCGCTGACTCCCGGCCTGTACAGAGTAATTGACTCCCGTTCTGTACAGATTCACTGACTCCCTTTCTGTACAGAGTCACTGATTCCGGTCTGTGCAGAGTCACGAACTCTCGGTGTCAATGACTCTGTACTGACCGGAAGGCAGTTACTCTGAAGAGAGTCACTGACGCCCCGTCTGTACAAAGTAACAGACTCCCGGTCCGCACAGAGTCACTGACTCACCGGCCTGTACACATTCACTGACTTCCGGTCTGCAAAGAGTCACTGACACCCGATCTTTACAGGGCCACTGACTCCCGGTCTGTACAGACTGACAGACTGCGGGTCTGTATGCAGTCACTGACGCCCGGTCTGCACAGAGTTACTGTCTCCCGGTCTTACAGAGCCACTGAATCCAGGTCTGCACAGATTCACTGACTCACTGTCTGAAAAGAGTCACTGATTCCGGTCCATACAGAATCACTGACTCCCGCCCTGTAGCGATTCACTGATTCCCTGCCTGTACCGATTCACTGATTCCGGTCTGTACAGCGTCACTGACTGCAGGACCGTACAGAGTTACTGATTCCCGGTCTGTACAGAGTCACTGATTCCCGGTCTGTACAGAATCACTGACTCCCGCTCTGTACTGAGTCGCTGATTCCAGGTCAGCACATAATCAATGATTCCGAATTGCACAGAATCACTGACTCCCGCTCTGTGCAGAGTCGCTGACTCCAGGTCTGTACATAATCAATGATTCCGAACTGCACAGAGTCGGTGACTCTCGGCCTGTACAGAGTAATTGACTCCCGTTCTGTACAGAATAACTGACTCCCGGTCTGTGCAGAGTCACTGACTCCCGGTCGTACAGCGTCAATGACTCCCGGTTGGACAGTCACTAACACTCGGTCTGTTCAGAGTTACTGATTCCAGGTCTGTAAAGACTCACTGACTCCAGGTCTGGACAGAATCACTGACACCCGGTCTGCACAGTTTGACTGAATCACTGTCTGAACAGAGTCACTGATTCCGGTCCATACAGAGTCACGGACTCCCGGCCAGTACAGGTTCACTGACTCCCTTTCTGTACAGATTCACTGATTCCAGTCTGTACAGAGACACTGACTCCCGGCCTGTACAGTCACTGACTCCCGGTCTGTGCAGAGTCACTGACTCCAGGTCTGTAAAGAGTCACGAACTCTTGGTGTCACTGACTCTGTACAGACCGGAAGCCAGTGACTCTGTTGAGAGTCACCGACACCCCGTCTGTGGAAAGACACTGACTCTCGGTCGGTACAGAATCACTGACTGCAGAACTGTACAGAGTTGCCGATTCCCGGTCTTACAGAGCCACTGACTACCGGTCTGTACAGAGTCACTAACTCACTGTCTGTACAGAGTCACTGATTCCCGATCTATGAAGACTCACTGACACCCGGTCTGTGCAGCGTCACTGACACCCGGTCTGTACAGAGCAACTGATCCAGGTCTGTGCAGATTCACTAACTCACTGCACAGAATCACTGACTCCCGCTCTGTGCAGAGTCGCTGACTCCAGGTCTGTACATAATCAATGATTCCGAACTGCACAGAGTCGCTGACTCCCGGCCTGTACAGAGTAATTGACTCCCGTTCTGTACAGATTCACTGACTCCCTTTCTGTACAGAGTCACTGATTCCGGTCTGTGCAGAGTCACGAACTCTCGGTGTCAATGACTCTGTACTGACCGGAAGGCAGTTACTCTGAAGAGAGTCACTGACGCCCCGTCTGTACAAAGTAACAGACTCCCGGTCCGCACAGAGTCACTGACTCACCGGCCTGTACACATTCACTGACTTCCGGTCTGCAAAGAGTCACTGACACCCGATCTTTACAGGGCCACTGACTCCCGGTCTGTACAGACTGACAGACTGCGGGTCTGTATGCAGTCACTGACGCCCGGTCTGCACAGAGTTACTGTCTCCCGGTCTTACAGAGCCACTGAATCCAGGTCTGCACAGATTCACTGACTCACTGTCTGAAAAGAGTCACTGATTCCGGTCCATACAGAATCACTGACTCCCGCCCTGTAGCGATTCACTGATTCCCTGCCTGTACAGATTCACTGATTCCGGTCTGTACAGCGTCACTGACTGCAGGACCGTACAGAGTTACTGATTCCCGGTCTGTACAGAGTCACTGATTCCCGGTCTGTACAGAATCACTGACTCCCGCTCTGTACTGAGTCGCTGATTCCAGTTCTGCACATAATCAATGATTCCGAATTGCACAGAGTCGCTGACTCCCGGCCTGTAAAGAGTAATTGACTCCCGTTCTATGCAGAGTAACAGACTTCCGGTCTGTGCAGAGTCACTGACTCCAGGTCTGTACAGCGTCACTGTCTCCCGGTTGGACAGAGTCACTAACACTCCGTCTGTTCAGATTTACTGACTCCAGGTCTGTAAAGACTCACTGACTCCAGTTCTGGACAGAATCACTGACACCCGGTCTGCACAGTTTCACTGACTCACTGTCTCAACAGAGTCACTGATTCCGGTCCATACAGAGTCACGGACTCCCGGCATGTACAGGTTCACTGACTCCCTTTCTGTACCGATTCACTGATTCCAGTCTGTACAGAGACGCTGACTCCCGGCCTGTACAGAGTAATTGACTCCCGTTCTGTACAGAATAACTGACTCCCGGCCTGTGCAGAGTCACTGACTCCAGGTCTGTACAGCATCACTGACTCCCGTTCGTACAGCGTCACTGACTCCCGGTTGGACGGAGTCATTAACACTCGGTCTGTTCAGAGTTACTGACTCCCGGTCTGTAAAGAATCACTGTCTCCCGGACTGGACAGAATCACTGACTCGACGTCTGCAGAGAGTTACTGAATCCCGCTATGCACAGAGTCACTGACACCCGGTCTGTACAGAGCCACTAATTCCAGGTCTGTACAAATTGACTGATTACTGTCTGTACAGAGACACTGACTCCAGGTCCGTACAGAGTCAGTGACTCCCGGTCCTACAGAGTCACTAACTCCCGGTCTGTACAGATTCACTGCCTCTCAGTATGAACAGATTCACTGATTGCCTGTCTGAACAGATACTGATTTTGGTCTGTGCAGAGTCACGAACTCTCGGTGTCAGTGACTCTGTACAGACCGGAAGGCAGTGACCCTGTTGAGAGTCACCGACACCCCGTCTCTGGAAAGACACTGACTCTCGGTCCGTACAGAGTCACTAACTGCAGGACTGTGCAGAGTTACTGATTCCCGTTCTTACAGAGCCACTGACTACCGGTCTGTACAGAGTCACTGACTCCCTCTCTGTACAGAGTCAATGATTCCGATCTGTACAGAGCCACTGACTCCAGGTCTGTGCAGATTCACTAACTCACTGTTTGTACAGAGTCACTGTTACGCGATCTATGAAGACTCACTGACACCCGGTCTGTGCAGCGTCACTGACACCCGGTCTGTACAGAGCAACTGATCCAGGTCTGTGCAGATTCACTAACTCACTGTCTGCACAGAATCACTGACTCCCGCTCTGTACAGAGTCGCTGACTCCAGGTCTGTACATAATCAATGATTCCGAACTGCACAGAGTCGCTGACTCCCGGCCTGTACAGAGTAATTGACTCCCGTTCTGTACAGAGTAACTGACTCCCGATCTGTGCAGAGTCACTGACTCCAGGTCTGTACAGCATCACTGACTCCCGGTCGTACAGCGTCACTGACCCCCGGTTGGACAGTCACTAACACTCGGTCTGTTCAGAGTTACTGACTCCCGGTCTGTAAAGACTCACTGACTCCCGGACTGCACAGAATCATTGACTCCCGGTCTTCACAGATTCACTGACTCTACGTCTGCAGAGAGTCACTGAATCCCTCTATGCACAGAGTCACATACTCCGGGTCTGCACAGTCACCGACTTCAAGTCCGTATAGAATCACCGACTCCCGGTCTGCACAGAGCCAATGAATCCCAGTCTGCACAGGGACACTGACTCCAGGTCTGTAGTGAGTCACTGACAGCCGGTCTCTACAGAGCCACTGACTCTAGGTCTGTACAGATTCACTGACTAACTGTCTGTACAGAGACACTAACTCCAGGTCCGTACAGAGTCAGTGACTCCCGGTCCAACAGAGTCACTAACTCCCGGTCTGTACAGATTCACTGCCTCTCGGTATGAACAGATTCACTGATTCCCTGTCTGAACAGTCACTGATTTTGGTCTGTGCAGAGTCACGAACTCTCGGTGTCAGTGACTCTGTACAGACCGGAAGGCAGTGACTCTGCAGAGAGTCACTGACACCCAGGCTGTACAAAGTCACTGACTCCCGGTCCGTACAGAGTCACTGACTCCAGGTCTGTACAGAATCACTGACTCCCCGGCCTGTACACAGTCACTGACTTCCGGTCTGCACAGTGTCACTGACACCCGATCTGTACCGAGCCACTGACTCCAGGTCTGTGCAGATTCACTAACTCACTGTCTGTACAGAGTCACTGATTCCCGATCTATGAAGACTCACTGACACCCGGTCTGTACAGAGGCACTGACACCCGGTCTGTACAGAGCCACTGATTCCAGATCTGCGCAGATTCACTAACTCACTGTCTGTACAGAGTCACTGATTCCGGTCTGGACAGAGTCACCGATTTCCGGTCTGTACAGAATCACTGACTCCCGCTCAGTACAGAGTCGATGATTCCAGGTCTGTACATAATGAATACTTCCGAACTGCACAGAGTCGCTGACTCCCGGCCTGCACAGAGTAATTGACTCCCGTTCTGTACGGAGTAACTGACTCCCGCTCTGTGCAGATTCACCGACACCAGGTCTGTACAGCCACACTGACACCCCGACTGTACAGTGTCACTGACTCCCGGTCTGTACAGACTCACAGACTATGGGTCTGCACGGAGTCACTGACGCCTGGTTTGTACAGAGTTACTGAATCCAGGTCTTACAGAGCCACTGACTCCCGGTCTCTACAGAGTCACTGACTTCCGGTCTGTACAGAGTCACTGACACCCGATCTGTTGAGAGCCACTGAATCCAGGTCTGCACAGGTTAACTGACTCACTGTCTGAAAAGAGTCACTGATTCCGGTCCATATAGAGTCACGGACTTCCGGCCTGTAGCGATTCACTGACTCCAGGTCTGGACAGACTTACTGTCTCCCGATCTATGAAGGCTCACTGACACCCGGTCTGTACAAAGTCACTGACACCCGGTCTGCACCAGAGCCAATTAATTAAATAAAAAATCTGGAATTAAAATACTAGTATCAGTAATGATGGCCATGAAACGACCGGATTGTCATAACAACCCATCTGGTTCACTAATGTCCTCGAGGGAAGGAAGCCTGCCGCCCTTACCCGGTCTGGCCTACATGTGACTCCAGACCCACAGCAATGTGGTTGATTCTTAATTGCCCTCTGAAATGGCCTAGCAACCACTCAGTTGTAAAATCTCGCTACAAAATGTCATAATAAGAATAAAACCGGACGGACCACCCGGCATCGGACCACTAGGCACCGGACACGACAACGGCAAAACACCAAGCCCAGTCGACCCTGAAAGGTCCTCCTTACTAACATCTGGGGACTTGTGCCAAAATTGGGAGAGCTGTCCCACAGACTAGTCAAGCAACAGCCTGACATAGCCATACTCACAGAATCATATCTTTCAGCCAACGTCCCAGACTCTTCCATCACCATCCCTGGGTATGTCCTGTCCCACCGGCAGGACAGACCCACCAGAGGTGGCGGTACAGTGATATACAGTCAGGAGGGAGTGGCCCTGGGAGTCCTCAACATTGACTCTGGACCCCATGAAATCTCATGGCATCAGGTCAAACATGGGCAAGGAAAGCTCCTGATGATTACCACCTACCGTCCTCCCTCAGCTGATGAATCAGTCCTCCTCCATGTTGAACACCACTTGGAGGAAGCACTGAGGGTAGCAAGGGCACAAAATGTACTCTGGGTGGGGGACTTCAATGTCCATCACCAAGAGTGGCTCGGTAGCACCACTACTGACCGAGCTGGCCGAGTCCTGAAGGACATAGCTGCTAGACTGGGCCTGCGGCAGGTGGTGAGCGAACCAACACGAGGGAAAAACTTACTTGACCTCGTCCTCACCAATCTACCTGTCGCAAATGCATCTGTCCATGACAGCATTGGTAGGAGTGACCACCGCACAGTCATCGTGGAGATGAAATCCCGTCTTCGCACTGAGGACACCATCCAACGTGTTGTGTGGCACTACCACCGTGCTAAATGGGATAGATTCAGAACAGATCTAGCAGCTCAAAACTGGGCATCCATCAGGCGCTGTGGGCCATCAGCAGCAGCAGAATTGTATTCCACCACAATCTGTAACCTCATGGCCCGGCATATTCCTCACTCTACCATTACCAACAAGCCAGGGGATCAACGCTGGTTCAATGAGGAGTGTAGAAGAGCATGCCAGGAGCAGCATCAGGCGTACCTAAAAATGAGGTGCCAACCTGGTGAAGCTACAACTCAGGACTACATGCATGCTAAACAGCGGAAGCAACATGCTATAGACAGAGCTAAGCGATTCCACAACCAACGGATCAGATCAAAGCTCTGCAGTCCTGCCACATCCAGTCGTGAATGGTGGTGGACAATTAAACAACTAACGGGAGGAGGAGGCTCTGCAAACATCCCCATTCTCAATGATGGCGGAGTCCAGCACGTGAGTGCAAAAGACAAGGCTGAAGCGTTTGCAACCATCTTCAGCCAGAAGTGCCGAGTGGATAATCCATCTCAGCCTCCTCCCGATATCCCCACCATCACGGAAGCCAGTCTTCGGCCAATTCGATTCACTCCACGTGATATCAAGATACGGCTGAGTGAACTGGATACAGCAAAGGCTATGGGCCCCGACAACATCCCAGCTGTAGTGCTGAAGACTTGTGCTCCAGAACTAGCTGCGCCTCTAGCCAAGCTGTTCCAATACAGCTACAACACTGGCATCCACCCGACAATGTGGAAAATTGCCCAGGTATGTCCTGTCCACAAAAAGCAGGACAAATCCAATCCGGCCAATTAGCGCCCCATCAGTCTACTCTCAATCATCAGCAAAGTGATGGAAGGTGTCGTCGACAGTGCTATCAAGCGGCACTTACTCACCAATAACCTGCTCACCGATGCTCAGTTTGGGTTCCGCCAGGACCACTCGGCTCCAGACCTTATTACAGCCTTGGTCCAAACATGGACAAAAGAGCTGAATTCCAGAGGTGAGGTGAGAGTGACTGCCCTTGACATCAAGGCAGCATTTGACCGATGTGTGGCACCAAGGAGCCCTCGTAAAATTGAAGTCAATGGGAATCAGGGGGAAAACTCTCCAGTGGCTGGAGTCATACCTGGCACAAAGGAAGATGGCAGTGGTTGTTGGAGGCCAGTCATCTCAGCCCCAGGGCATTGCTGCAGGAGTTCCTCAGGGCAGTGTCCTAGGCCCAACGATCTTCAGCTGCTTCATCAATGACCTTCCCTCCATCATAAGGTCAGAAATGGGGATGTTCGCTGATGACTGCACAGTGTTCAGTTCCATTCGCAACCCCTCAGAGAATGAAGCAGTCCGAGCCTGCATGCAGCAAGACCTGGACAACATCCAGGCTTGGGCTCATAAGTGGCAAGTAACATTCGCACCAGATAAGTGCCAGGCAATGACCATCTCCAACAAGAGAGAGTCCAACCACATCCCCTTGACATTCAACGGCATTACCATCACCGAATCCCCCACCATCAACATCCTGGGGGTCACCATTGACCAGAAACTTAACTGGACCAGCCATATAAATACTGTGGCTAGGAGAGCAGGTCAGAGGCTGGGTATTCTGCGGCGAGTGACTCACCTCCTGACTCCCCAAAGCCTTTCCACTATCTACAAGGCACAAGTCAGGAGTGTGATGGAATACTCTCCACTTGCCTGGATGAGTGCTGCTCCAACAACACTCAAGAAGCTCGACACCATCCAAGATAAAGCAGCCTGCTTGATTGGCACCCCATCCACCACCCTAAACATTCACTCCCTTCACCACCGGCGCACTGTGGCTGCAGTGTGCACCATCCACAGGATGCACTGCAGCAACTCGCCAAGGCTTCTTCGACAGCACCTCCCAAACCCGCGACCTCTACCACCTAGAAGGACAAGGGCAGCAGGCGCATGGGAACAACACCACCTGCACGTTCCCCTCCAAGTCACACACCATCCCGACTTGGAAATATATCGCCGTTCCTTCATCGTCGCTGAGTCAAAATCCTGGAACTCCCTTCCTAACAGCATTGTGGGAGAACCGTCACCACACGGACTGCAGCGGTTCAAGAAGGCGGCTCACCACCACCTTCTCGAGGGCAATTAGGGATGGGCAATAAATGCCGGCCTTGCCAGCGACGCCCACATCCCGTGAACGAATTAAAAAAATAAACTCCAGGTCTGTGCAGATTCACTAACTCACCGTCTGCAATGAATCACTGATTCCGGTCTGTACAGAATAACCGACTTCATTTCGGTACAGAATCACTGACTCCCGCTCTGTGCAGAGTCGCTGACTCCAGGGCTGCACATAATCAATTAATCCAAACTGCGCAGAGTCGCTGACTCCCGGCCTGCACAGAGAAATTGACTCCCGTTCTATACAGAGTAACTGATTCCCATTCTGTGCAGAGTCGCTGACTCCAGGTCTGTACAGCATCACTGACTCCCGGTCGTACAGCGTAACTTACTCCCGGTTGGACAGAGTCACTAACACTTGGTCTGTTCAGAGTTACTGACTCCCGGTCTGTAAAGACTCACTGACTCCCGGTCTGGACAGAATCACTGACTCCCGGTCTGCACAGAGCCACTAACTCCCGGGCTGTACTGATTCACTGACTCCAGGTCTGCAGAAAGTCACTGAATCCCGCAATGCACAGAGTCACTGAGTCCTGGTCTGTACAGAGTTACTGACTTCCAGTCTATGCACGGTCACTGACATCCGGTCTGCACAAAGTCACCGACTCCCGGTCTGCAAAGAGTCACTGACGCCCGGTCTGCACAGAGCCATTGAATCCCGGTCTGCACAGGGACACTGACTCCAGGTCTGCACAGAGTCACTGACTCCCAGTTTGTACAGAGAAACTGACTCCAGGTCTGTACTGAATCAATGACTCCCTGTTTGTACAGATTCACTGATTCCGGTCTGTACAGTGTCACTGATTCCCGGTCTGTGCAGCGTCACTGACTCCAGGTCGGTACAGAGTCATTACGTCTTGGTCCGTTCAGAGTTACCGACTCCCGATCTCTGAAGACTCACTGACACCCGGTCTGGACAGAGTCACTGACACCCGGTCTGTGCAGAGCCACTGACTCCAGGTCTGTCCAGATTCACTGACTAACTGTCTGTACAGAGACCCTGACTCCAGGTCTGTACGGAGTCAGTGACTCCCAGTCCTACAGAGTCACTGACTCCTGTTCTGTACAGATTCACTGACTCTCGGTTTGTACAGATTCACTGAATCCCTGCCTGTACCGAGTAACTGACTCCCGGTCGGCAAAGTGTCTCTGATTCCCGGTCTATGCAGAGTCACTGACTCCCTTTCTGCCCAGAATCACTGACTTCCGGTCCGTGCAGCGAATCTGACTTCTGGTCTATGCAGAGTCACTGACACCCTGTCTGTTCAAAGTCACTAACTCTCGGTCTGTACAGGGTCAATGATTCCCTGTCTGTACAGATTCACTGAATCCCGGTCCGTGCAGAATCACAGACTCCCGTTTTGTACAGAACCACTGACTCACGGTCTGTGCAGAGAACCCGACTCCAGGTCTGTGCACAGTAACTGATTCCAGGTCTGTGCAGAATCACGGACACCCGGTCTGTACAGAGTGACCGACTCCCGGTTTGCAAAGAGTCACTGACGCCCGGTCTGTACAGAGTCACCGAGTTCCGGTCCGTACAGAAACACCGATTCCCGGTCTGGACAACGTCACTGAATTCAGGTCTCTAATGAATCACTGACTCCCCGGCCTGCACAGAATCAATGACTCCCCGACTGTACAGAGTCACTGAATCCCGGTCTGTACAGACTCACTGACGTTCGGTCCGTATAGTGGCACTGACTCCAGGTCTGTACAGAATCACTGACTCCCTGTCTGTACTGAGTCATTGACACCCGCTCTGTGCAGAGACACTGACACCCGGTCTGTACAGAGACACTGTCTCCAGGTCTGTGCAGAGTCACTGACTCCCCGGCCTGTACAGAGTCACTGACTTCCAGTATGTACAGAATCTTTGACACCCGGAATGTACAGAGGCACTGACACTCGGTCGGTGCAGAGCCATTGAATCCAGGTCTGTACAGATTCATTGACTCACTGTCTGTGCAGAGTCACTGATTACGGTATTTACAAGGTCACTGACTCCCGGTCTGTGCAGAGTTACTACTCCAGCTCTGAACAGAGTGGCTAACTCTCGGTCCGTTCAGAGTTACTGACTCCGGGTCTATGAAGACTAACTGCCTCCCGGTCTGTACAGAATCATTGCCTCCCGGACTGCGGAGAGTCACTGACTCCCGGTCTGTTAAGAGTAATTGACTTCCGGTCTGTACAGATTCACTGACTCCCGGTCTGTACAGAGTAACTGACTCCAGTTCTGTGCAGAGTGACTGACTCCCGTCCTGTACAGATACACTGACTCCCAGTCTGCACAGAATCACTGATTCCGGTCCGTACAGAGTCACTAACTCCCGGTCTGTACAGAGTCAGTGACTCCGGTTCTATACAGAGTCACTGACTCCCCGTCGTACAGCGTCACTGACTCCCGCTCGTACAGAGTCAGTGACTCTCGGTCTGTTCAGAGTTACTGATTCTCGGTCTGTACAGAGACACTGACTCCAGGTCTGTGCTGAGTCACTGGCTCCAGGTCTGTACAGACTCACTGTCCCCAGGTCTGGACAGAGTCACTGACTCCCTGTCTGTACAGAGTCACTGACTCCAGGTGTGTACAGAATCACAGACTCCCGGTCTGCATAGCGTCACTGACTTAAGGTCTGTACAGAGCCACTGACTCCCTTTCTTTACAGAATCACTGATTCCGGTCCGTACAGAGTCACAAACACCAGGCCTGTACAGAGTCAATGACTCCCGTTCTATACAGAGTAACTGACTCCAGGTCTGCACAGGGTGACTGACTCCCGTCCTGTACATATTCACGGACTCCCTGTCTGTACAGAATCACTGATTCCGGTCCGTACAAAGTCAGTAACTGCCGGCCTGCACAGAGTCACTGACACCGGTTCTATACAGAGTAAGTGTCTCCCGGTCTGTGCAGAGTCACTGACTCCAGATCTGCACAGAGTCAGTGACTCTCGTCGGACAGCGTCACTGACACCCGGTAGTACACTGTCAGTAACTCTCCGTCTGTTCAGAGTTACTGACTCTCGGTCTGTACAGAGTCACTGACTCCCGGTCTGCACAGAGTCGCTGACTCCAGATGTGCACATAATCAATAATTCCCCGTCTATACAGAGTCACTGACTCCCGGTCTGTACAGAGTCACTGACTCCCGGTCTGTGCAGAATCACTGAATCCGGTCTGCACAGAGACATTGACTCCCGGTCTGCACAGAGACACTGACTACCGGTCTGTACAGAGGCACTGACTCCCAGTCTGTGCAGAATCACTGAATCCGGTCTGCACAGAGACATTGACTCCCGGTCTGCACAGAGACACTGACTACCGGTCTGTACAGAGGCACTGACTCCATGTCTGTACACAGTCACTGACTCCTGGTTAGTACAGAGCCACTGACTCTCGGCATGTTCAGATTCACGGACTCCCTGTCAATACAGAGTCACTGATTCCGGTCTGCACAGAGTCACTGACTCTCGGTCTACACAGTGACACTGACACCCGGTCTGTGCAGAGTGACTGACTCCAGGTCTGTACAGACTCACTGACTCCCAGTCTGGCCAACGTCACTGACTCCCGGTCTGTACAGAGTCACTGACTCCCGTTCCGTTCAGAATCACAGACGCCCGGCCTGTACAGAGTCATTGACTCCCAGTCTTTACAGTGTCACTGACTTTCGTCTGTACAGACTCACTGACTCCAGGTCTGTAAAGATTCACTGACTCCCGGTCTGTACCGAGTCACTGACTTCCGGTCTGTACAGCATCACTTGCTCCAGGTCTGTGCAGACTCACTGACTCAAGGTCTGTACAGAGTCACTGACTCACGGTCCGTACAGAGTCACCGACTCCCGGTTTGTACAGAAACACTGACATCGGTCTGTACAGACAAACTGACTCCCGTTCTGTACAGAGTCACTGACTCCCGGTCTGTTCAGATAAACTGAGTCCAGTTCTGCACAGAGTCTGTACAGAGTCGCTGACTCCCGGTCTGTACAGAGTCAATGACTCCCGGTCTGTGCATATTCACTGACTCCAGGTCGTGCAGAGTCACCGAATCCCGGTCTGCACAGAGTCACTGACTCCCGTTCTGTACAGAATCGCTGACTCCAGGTCTGTACATAATCAATGATTCCCTGTCTGTACAGAGTCACTGACTCCTGGTCTGTGCAGAGTCAATGTGTCCAGGTCTGTACAGAGTAACTGACTTCCGGTCTGTACAGAGACACTGACTCCAGGTTTGAACAGAGTCACCGACTCCTGGTCTGTGCAGCGTCACTGGCTCCAGGTCTGTACAGACTCACTGACTCCAAGTCTGGACACAGTCACTGCCTCCAGGTCTGTACAGAGTCACTGACTCCACGTCTGTACTGAGTCGCTGACTCCATGTCTGTACATCATCAATGATTCCCCATCTGTACCGAGTCGCTGACTCCCTGTCTGCACAGAGCCACTGACTACCAGTCTGTACAGAGACGCTGTCTCCCCGTTTGCACAGAGCCACTGACTACCAGTCTGTCCAGAGACACTGAATCCCGGTCTGCACAGAGTCACTGACTCCCGGTCTGTACAGAGACACTGACTCCCCGTATGCACAGAGCCACTGACTACCAGTCTGTCCAGAGACCATGAATCAAGGTCTGTACAGAGTCACTGACTCCAGTTCCGTACAGATTCACTGAATCCCGGTCTGTACAACGTTAGTGACTCAAACTCTGTGCTGAGTTTCTGATGTCCAATCCGTACAGAATCGATGACTTCCGGTCTGCACAGAGTCACTGACTCCTGGTCTGCACAGAGTCACTGACTCCCGTTCTCTGCAGACGAACTAACTTCAGGTCTGTCCAGAGTAACTGACTCCCGGTCTGTACAGAGTCACTGAATCCCCGTCTGTGCAGACTCGCCGACTCCAGGTCTGTGCAGAGTAACTGACTTCCGGTCTGTACAGAGTCACTGACTCCCGGTCTGTTCAGAGAAATTGAGTCCAGGTCTGTAATGAGTCTGTACAGCGTCGCTGACTCCCGGTCTGTACAGAGTCAATGATTCCCGGTCTTTACAGAGTCAATGACTCCCGGTCTGTACAGGGTCACTGACTCCCGGTCTGTACAGCTTCACTTGATCCAAGTCTGTGCAGACTCACTGACTGCCGGTCCGTACAGTACCCCTAACTCCCGGTCTGCGCAGAGCCACTGATTCCCGGTCCGTAGAGAACCACTGACTCCCGGTCTGCACAGAGCCACTGACTACCGGTCTGTACCGAGAAACTGACTCTATGTCTGCACAGTGCCACTGACTACCGGCCTGTACAAAGTCACTGAATTCAGGTCTGTACAGAGTCAATGCAACCCGGTCTGCACAGAGTCACTGACTCCCGTTCTGTACAGAGACACTGATTCCCGGTTCATACAGAATCACCGACTCCCGGTCTGCACAGAGACACTGACTCCAGGTCTGTTCAGAATCGCTGACTCCAGGTCTGCACTGAGTCGCTGACTCCATGTCTGTACATCATCAATGATTCCCCATCTGTACCGAGTCGCTGACTCCCCGTCTGTACAGAGTCACTGACTCCAGGTCTGGACAGACTCACTGACTCCCAGTCCGGCCAGAATCACAGACGCCCGGCCTGTACAGAGACACTGACTCCCAGTCTGTGCAGAGTCACTGAATCTCGTCTGTGCAGACTCACTGACTCCCGGGCTGCACAGACTCACTGACTTCCGGACCATACAGAGTCGCCGACTCCCGGTCTATACAGAAACACTGACTCCCGGTCTGCACAGAATCACAGACTTCTGTTCGGTACAGAACAACTGACACACGGTCTGCACCGAAACACTCACTCCAGGTCTGTACAGAGTCACTGACTCGAGGTCTGTACAGAGTCGCTGACAGCCGGTCTGTACAGAGTCAATGACTCCCGGTATGTGCAGCGTCACTGGCTCCAGGTCTGTGCAGACTCACTGACTCCAGGTCTGGACAGAATCACTGACTCCCGGTCTGTACAGCGTCACTGACTCCCGGTCTGTACAGAATAACTGAATTCCGGTCGATGCAGAGTCACTGACTCCCGGTCTGTACAGTCACTGATTCCCGGTCCGTACAGAATCATCGACAACCGGTCTGCACAGAGACATTGACTACAGGACTGTACAGTGTTGCTGACTCCCGGTCTGCACATAATCAATGATTCCTCTCTGCACAGAGTCACTGACACCCTGTCGGCACAGAATCGCAGAACAATTGACACGCGGTCTGTACAGAGACACTGACTCCAGGTCTGGAAAGAGAAACTGACTCCAGGTCTGCACAGAGTCATTGACTCGAGGTCTGTACAGAGTCGCAGACACCCGGTCTATACAGAGTCAATGACTCCCGGTCTGTACAGCGTCAATGGCTCCAGGTCTGTCATAGAGTCATAGAGTTATACAGCACGGATAGAGGCCCTTCGGCCCATCGTGTCCGCGCCGGCCATCAGCCCTGTCTACTCTAATCCCATATTCCAGCATTTGGTCCGTAGCCTTGTATGCTATGGCATTTCAAGTGCTCATCCAAATGCTTCTTGAATGTTGTGAGGGTTCCTGCCTCCACAACCCTTTCAGGCAGTGAGTTCCAGACTCCAACCACCCTCTGGGTGAAAAAGTTCTTTCTCAAATCCCCTCTAAACCTCCCGCCTTTTACCTTGAATCTATGTCCCCTTGTTATAGAACCCTCAACGAAGGAAAAAAGCTCCTTAGTATCCATCCTATCTGTGCCCCTCATAATTTTGTACACCTCAATCATGTCCCCCCTCAGCCTCCTCTGCTCCAAGGAAAACAAACCCAATCTTCCCAGTCTCTCTTCATAGCTGAAGCGCTCCAACCCTGGTAACATCCTGGTGAATCTCCTCTGCACCCTCTCCAAAGCGATCACATCCTTCCTGTAGTGTGGCGACCAGAACTGCACACAGTAATCCAGCTGTGGCCTAACCAGTGTTTTATACAGCTCCATCATAACCTCCTTGCTCTTATATTCTATGCCTCGGCTAATAAAGGCAAGTATCCCATATGCCTTCTTTACCACCTTATCTACCTGTTCCGCCGCCTTCAGGGATCTGTGAACTTGCACACCAAGATCCCTCTGACCCTCTGTCTTGCCTAGGGTCCTCCCATTCATTGTGTACACAGAGTCACTGACTCCCGGTATGTACAGAGTAACTGACTTCCGGTCTATGCAGAGTCACTGACTTCAGGTCTGCACACAGTCACCGACTTCAAGTCCGTACAGAATCACCGACTCCCGGTCTGCACAGAGCCATTGAATCCCGGTCTGCCCAGGGACACTGATTCCAGGTCTGCACAGAGTCAATGAAACCCGGTCTGAACAGAGTCACTGACACCCGGTCTGTACATGGTGATTGAATTCCGGTCGATGCAGATTCACTGACTCCCAGTCTGGACAGAGTTACTGACTCCCGGTCTGTAAAGGCTCTCTGACACCCGGTCTGGACAGAATCACTGACTCGCGGTCCGCACAGAGCCACTAGCTCCCGGTCTGTACAGATTCACTGTCTGCAGGTCTGCAGTGAGTCCATGAATCCCGCTACGCACAGTGTCACTGACTCCCAGCCTGTACAGATTCACTGACACCCGATCTGTACAGATTCACTGATTCCGGTCTGTACAGAGTCACTTACACTCGGTCTGTTCAGAGTTACTGACTCCCGGTCTTAAAGACTCACTGACTCCCGTTCTGGACAAAATCACTGACTCCCGGTCTGCACAGAGCCAATAACTCCCGGTCTGTACAGATTCACTGTCTCCAGGTCTGCAGTGAGTCACTGAATCCCGCTACGCACAGTGTCACTGACTCCTGGTCTGTACAGAGTAACTGACTTCAGGTCCGTACAGAATCACCAACTCCCGGTCTGCACAGAGCCATTGAATCCCGGTCTGCACAGGGACACTGACTCCAGGTTTGCCCAGAGACACTGACTCCCGGTCTGTACTGAGAAACTGACTCCAAGTCTGTACTGAATCAATGATTCCTGTTTGTACAAATTCACTGATTCCGGTCTGTACAGTGTCACGGACTCCCGGTCTGCGCAGAATTACTGACTCCCGGTCGGTACAGAGTCACTAAGTCACGGTCCATTCATTGTTACAGACTCCCGGTCTCTGAAGGCTCATTGACACCCGGTCTGTACAGAGTCACTGACACCCGGTCTGTACAGAGCCACTAACTCCAGGTCTGTACAGATTCATTGACTCCCGGTCCTACAGAGTCACTGACTCCCGGCCTGTACAGATTCACGGACTCTCGGTTTGTTCAGATTCACGGACTCCCTGCCTGTACAGCGTCACTGAATCCCGGTCTGCAGCGTCACTGATTCCCGGTTTATGCAGAGTCACTGACATCCTGTCTGTTCAAAGTCACTAACTCTCGGTCTGTACAGGGTCAATGATTCCCTGTCTGTACAGATTCACTGACTCCCGGTCCGTACAGAATCACAGACTCCCGTGTTGTACAGAACCACTGAATCACGGTCTGTGCAGAGAACCCGACTCCAGGTCTGTGTACAGTAACTGATTCCATGTCTGTACAGAACCACGGACACCCGGTCTTTACAGAGTGACCGACTCCCGGTCTGCGAAGAGTCACTGACGCCCGGTCTGTACAGAGTCACCGAGTTCCGGTCCGGACAGAAACACCGATTCCCGGTCTGGACAACGTCACTGAATTCAGGTCTGTAAAGAATCACTGACTCCCCGGCCTGTACAGAGTCACTGTCTTCCTGTCTGTGCAGGGTCACTGAATCCAGGTGATTCAAATGACTCACTGTCTGTACAGAGACACAGATTCCGGTCTTTACAGGGTCACTGACTCCCGGTCTGTGCAGAGTCACTGACTCCAGCTCTGAACAGAGTGGCTAACTCTCGGTCCGTTCAGAGTTACTGACTCCGGGTCCATGAAGACTCACTGCCTCCCGGTCTGTACAGAATCATTGCCTCCCTGTCTGTGGAGAGTCACTGACATCCCGTCTGGACAAAATCACTGACTACTGGTCTGTACAGAGTCACTGACTCCCAGTCTGTGAAGAGTAATTGACTTCCGGTCGATGCAGATTCACTGACTCCCGGTCTGTAGAGAGTAACTGACTCCCGGTCCGGACAGAATCACTGACTCCCGGTCTGCAAGGAGACAGTGACTCCAGGTCTGTACAGAGTGACTGACTCCCGCCCGGCACAGAATCGCAGAACAATTGACACGCGGTCTGTACAGAGACACTGACTCCAGGTCTGGAAAGAGAAACTGACTCCAGGTCTCGACAGAGTCATTGACTCGAGGTCTGCACAGAGTCGCAGACACCCGGTCTGTACAGAGTCAATGACTCCCGGTGTGTACAGCGTCAATGGCTCCAGGTCTGTCATAGAGTCATAGAGTTATACAGCACGGATAGAGGCCCTTCGGCCCATCGTGTCCGCGCCGGCCATCAGCCCTGTCGACTCTAATCCCATATTCCAGCATTTGGTCCGTAGCCTTGTATGCTATGGCATTCCAAGTGCTCATCCAAATGCTTCTTGAATGTTGTGAGGGTTCCTGCCTCCACAACCCTTTCAGGCAGTGAGTTCCAGACTCCAACCACCCTCTGGGTGAAAAAGTTCTTTCTCAAATCCCCTCTAAACCTCCCGCCTTTTACCTTGAATCTATGTCCCCTTGTTACAGAACCCTCAACGAAGGAAAAAAGCTCCTTAGTATCCATCCTATCTGTGCCCCTCATAATTTTGTACACCTCAATCATGTCCCCCCTCAGCCTCCTCTGCTCCAAGGAAAACAAACCCAATCTTCCCAGTCTCTCTTCATAGCTGAAGCGCTCCAACCCTGGTAACATCCTGGTGAATCTCCTCTGCACCCTCTCCAAAGCGATCACATCCTTCCTGTAGTGTGGCGACCAGAACTGCACACAGTACTCCAGCTGTGGCCTAACCAGTGTTTTATACAGCTCCATCATAACCTCCTTGCTCTGATATTCTATGCCTCGGCTAATAAAGGCAAGTATCCCATATGCCTTCTTTACCACCTTATCTACCTGTTCCGCCGCCTTCAGGGATCTGTGAACTTGCACACCAAGATCCCTCTGACCCTTTGTCTTGCCTAGGGTCCTCCCATTCATTGTGCATTCCCTTGCCTTGTTAGTCCCTCCAAAGTGCATCACCTCGCACTTTTCCGGGTTAAATTCCATTTGCCACTGTTCCGCCCATCTGACCAACCCATCTATATCGTCCTGCAGACTGAGGCTATCCTCCTCGCTATTTACCACCCTACCAATTTTTGTATCATCAGCGAACTTACTGATCATGCCTTTTACATTCATATCCAAGTCATTAATGTAGACCACAAACAGCAAGGGACCCAGCACCGATCCCTGTGGTACGCCACTGGCCACAGGCTTCCAGTCACAAAAACAACCTTCGACCATCACCCTCTGCCTTCTGCCACGAAGCCAGTTTTGTATCCAAAGTGCCAAGGCACCCTGGATTCCATGGGCTCGTACCTTCTTGACCAGTCTCCTGTGGGGGACTTTATCGAAGGCCTTACTGAAATCCATGTATACCACATCCACTGCGTTACCCTCATCCACACGCCTAGACACCCCCTCAAAAAATTCAATCAAATTAGTCAGACATGATCTTCCCTTGACAAAGCCATGTTGACTAACCCTGATTAATCCTTGCTTCTCCAAGTGGAGACTAATTTTCTCCTTCAGAACTTTTTCCAATAATTTTCCTACCACTGATGTTAGGCTCACTGGCCTGTATTAGGGCTAGGGTTAGGGTTAGGGTTAGGGTTAGGGTTAGGTTGTATGGTGTTGGCAGGAGGGGAGTTACACCCTCTTGTGTTCGTATTCTCACTCAACGCTTGAGCTTCTTGTCACTTATACCTGACACTTTTGGTTGGCCCACGCTTTGCCTCACCACCTGGCTTCTTTTTCTTGCCGATCTCTTCTTAGTAATTTCTTGATCCGTAATCCTTTGATCCCCCTCTGGGGTTATAATCAGTTCCTGAGTTCTGCCAATTGATGGTCTCTATCTAGTATTTAGTTATTATTTGCTTACTTAAAAATTATTATTGGTGTTGGAACCATACCCTTTATTTTAAGTAGTGTTAGGGTTATGTTGTATTGAGGTTGGGGGGTTCAGGTTAGGGTTAGGGTTGCTGCACTGGGGTTAGTGTTGGGGTTAGGTGAGGTTCAGGGTCGCAGTTAGGTTCAGGGCTATATTGGGGTTAGGTTGGGGTGCATCAGGGTTAGGGTTAGGTGTGTAGGGGTGGGGTGGGGTTAGGGTTAAGTTTTAGGGGTAGGGTTGGGTGCATCAGGGTTAGGGTTAGGTGTTTAGGGGTAGGGTAGGGTGCATCACGGTTAGGGTTAGGTGTTTATCGGTGCATCAGGGTTAGGGTTAGGTGTTTAGGGGTAGGGTAGGGTGCATCAGGGTTAGGGTTAGGTGTTTAGGGGTAGGGTAGGGTGCATCAGGGTTAGGGTCCAGGGTCAGAGTTGTGATTAGATTCAGGGCTAGGGGGTTGGAGTTATGGGTTAGGGTTGCATTAGGGGTAGGGTTAAGTGAGGGTCAGGGTTTAGGAGTCGGGTGGGGTGTGTTAGGCTTAGATTTTAGGGGTGGGGTGGGAGATTAGGTTTGCTGTATTAGAGTTACGGTTAGGCTTTAGGGGTAGAGTGGGGTGCATTGGAGTTAGGATTTGGGATATGGATGGGGTCTGTTTGTAGTTAGGGTTGGGGCTTTGGTCTGTTTGCTGTGGGCAGTGTGGGGTTTAGTGGTTTTGGATAGCTCAAACAGTAGGGGTTAGCTCTGTTTACTGTGATTAGGGTAGGGTGTGGTTGCGGTTTGAGAGGTTTATCAAGCTGGGGTTGGGATTTGTGGTAATTAAGGTCGGGGCAGTTTTGTTTTTTGATGTTGGATTTCCCCCATTTTAGATCTGATTTAAGCCCTTTGGTAACTGAGTTTGTAGGGTTGTTATCCAGTGTTTTTCCCTCCTCTTCCTTTGTGAGGTTGTCCAGTTCATGTTGGCTCCAACCCCATAAATTCCAGGGATTCAAGACCATGCTCCATGAAGTGTCGGGAGGTAGGTTTGTATACATCCTTTGTTCTAATAGCACTGAGGTGTCCTGTGAGCCTCATCCTTAGACTATTCCCTGTTTCTCCTACATACAAGATGTGGCATTGTTTGCATCGAATTGCATATACAGCATTGTGCTGTTCACATGTAATTCTTTGTTTAATTAGGGCTGCTTTTCCTGTGTGTCTATTTTGTATCATTTTGCGGATTATTAGGTATTTACACGTCCCACATTTTGGGTTTGTGCAGTTCTGGGTTGTCTGTTTTCTTATTCTAGTACGAACCAGCATGTCCCGAAGGTTTCGAGTTCTTTTGTATGCTGACGTTATGTTGTATCGGCTGAGTGTATCAACATCCTCTTTTAGTTTTCCAAATTGGGTTTTAATCACCCCGTGTATTAGTTTGGTCGTTGTATCGTATGTCGTTATCAGTGGTAGTCTTACTACTTCTCTGTTTGGCCGTGGGCTATTCAGTCCCCTCAGGAAATCAGACTTAAGGTGCCTGAGGAACCTTTTCGTGTAACCTCTCTGTCTCAGTGCAGTAAATAGGGTTGTGGTGGCTTCCCTAAAGTCCTCTCCGTTTGTGCATATGCGGTGAAAACGTGTCAGTTGTGACTTCACCAGCCCCCGTAAGGTATGTTTTGGATGGTGGCTGTTTATGTGCAGGAGTGTGTGTGTGTCTGTTTCTTTAAAGAATACCTTTGTTGCTAGCTTGTGGCTGTTATTCTCCTGTTGTAATTTAAATACTGTGGTGTCCAGGAAATCCACACTTTCTCTATGTGTTGTAACTTTAAGTTTAATAGATTGGTGGTGACTGTTGAGAATATCTACAAATTCTTGCAATTCTGTTTCTGTGTGAGTCCAGACTCCCCATATGTCATCCAGGTATCTGTAATAACACATCGGGAGCTTGGAACACTTTTCAAAGACTGTGTTTTCCCAGTCCGCCATGTATATGTTTGCGTAGGCCGGGGCAAATTTCTTGCCCATAGCCGTGCCCTTAATCTGTAGGTAGAATTGCTCCTGGAATTCAAAGTCATTTTTTGTTAGTCCTAGGTGTAATAGCTGGATTATGGCTGCATCTGGTCTGTGGGGTTGGGGGAACTTTCTAAGGATATTTTCCACTGCCTGTATGCCTCTGTGTGTTTCTATGTTTGTGTATAGGCTTTCAATGTCCATGGTAAAGAGTATTGCGTTCGGGGGTACGGTCAGTGAGTTCACTATTTCTATGAAGTGGTAAGTGTCTTTAATGTAGCTAGGGTGCTTCTGTGATAAGGGGTTTAGGAATGAGTCAATGTATTCTGCTATCCTGTAGGATTCACTACCACAGTCTGACACAATTGGTCTTCCTGGTGGTATTTCTCCTGGTACAGTCCATGTGTCAGGGTGCTTGTGTATTTTGGGTAGGATGTAGAATTTTCTGGGTTGTGGTTGTTCCCCTCTTAGGTATTCCACTTGTTTCTGATTTAAGTGTTTAGATCTCTTTAGTTCTGTTAAAATGTTTCCAATCTCTTTTCGTGTGTCCTGGTACATTGGTGCTGTTAATTTAGTGTAGTGGGCTGTATTATTAAGCTGTCTGTGAGCTTCAAGTAGATACTGTTGCCTATCCATGATCACTATACTACTGCCCTTATCTGCTGGTTTTATGATTATATCTAGATTGTTTCTAAGTTCTATGATTGCCCGTCTCTCTCTTCCAGTGAGGTTTTGCTTGTCTGTCTGTTTAGGGATTTTTTCAATTTGTGATTGAATCTGTTTAATAAAGTTTAGGATTTCTGGCTCTATTTTATTGTTTGGTGGGGTCCATTCTGATGGTGGTGTAAAAGGTTGCTTGTCTGTTTCTGAATCGCTAAAGTAATCGGTCAGTTTTACTCTCCTGTAAAACCTTTTCAGATCCTCCTGAATTTGTACTTTACAATGTTTTGGGGTTGGAACAAATGTAAGGCCCTTGTTTAAAACCCTCTCCTGTACCTCTGTGGGGTTAAAGAGTTGGGAAATATTAATAACAGTTTTTCCCAGGTTTAATCTACCCTTCTCTTGGGTTAATGTCCTTTTTAGTTTAAACACTTCATCCACTGGTTTATTATGTTATGGGCAGTGCTATCTGTCCAATGGATGTGGTCAGCCCCCACTTTAAAGGATCTAGCATTAATTGCTGGTATGTAATTCTGTTTTTTTATATGCTGGTTAATTCCTCTGATTGTATCCCTCTCCATTTCTGGAAGTAAGTTACTGAAGTTAATTTCCGGCACCCAGATCTGAGCATTTGGGAATGTGCTCTTAGTCAATTTAAGTAATGACTGCAGTTGCTTGGTTGCAGTCAGTGGTCTCTGCGTTCGATTATTAATGCCAACTGAGAGCACCACCTTTTTGGTCTCCGGACAGGGTTCCAATTTGTCCAGAAATGCTGCGACATGAATGAATTTAGCTCCTGGAAAGCTATCAATTTGGGTGGTGGGATTTGGGCATCTTTTTATCTTGGAGAGGTTAGAATCTCCTATTATTAAAATGGATTTTCTGGGTTCCAATTTCCAGATTATGTTTTTTCGGCTGGTGTTGGGGTGCCTCGTCACTCTCTGTGCATCTTCCCCTTCAGAGTCAGGTTCTGCCCCTGTTGGTGTGTTTTCTGTTTCTGTGTCTGCTCCCCCTGCCTCCCCTATTGTGTTCCCTACCTCGGCTACAGCTATTTCTGCCTCTCCTACTGTGTTATCTGTCTGGGCTCTCATTGTTCCTGTCCCCATTTCTGTGTCTATTGGGTTTACCTGTCCGGTCTGGTCGCTCCCTTGTTTCTGTGGAAGGGGTTGTTTTGTGACTTTGATCTCGGGCTCTAAAACTGCTGTATTTCTTGGGATGGTTGGTTTGGTACAGTCTTTCTTTTGTCTCTGTGGGAGCGGTTGGTACGTGACCCTGGTGTTGGGGAACAGGAATGTTGTGCATGGATTTGTACCTGGTGTAGGGGGGGTTCTCCCTCCTGTTTGTTTTGGGTCTGAGGAATCCCTAGTGATTTGGTTTAATACGGTCTGATGTTGGTTCCCCATGTAGTGCTGGGATCTATGTGGCTCAGGCTCTTGAGAGCCAGGTCCCTAATGATGGCCACATTGGAAATCCTGGTCCTTGGCCTGTGGGGTGGGGTAGGGCTGGTCGCCGCCCTGGATGGCGGGGAAGGGGGGGTCGCTGCCCTGGACCACAGGGAAGGGGGGGTTTCGGTGGTCTGCTGGTGGTGTGACGAAGTCGAGCTAGCTGGCCCACGGGGTGGGGGGTCTGTCGGTGGCGTGACGAAGTCGTAGCAACTTGTGCGAGGGGTGGGGGGTCTGCCGGTGGCGTGACGAAGTCGTGGCAGCTGGTCCAAGGGGTAGGGGGGTCTGTCGGTGGCGTGACGAAGTCGTGGCAACTGGTGCAAGGAGTGGGGGGGTCTGACGGTGGCGTGCTGAAGTCATGGCAGCTGGCTCAAAGGGTGGGGGGGTCTGTCGGTGGCGTGACGAAGTCGTGGCAACTGGTGCAAGGGGTGGGGGGGTCTGACGGTGGCGTGCTGAAGTCATGGCAGCTGGCTCAAAGGGTGGGAGGGTCTGTCGGTGGCGTGACGAAGTCGTGGCAACTGGTGCAAGGGGTGGGGGGGGTCTGCCGGTGGCGTGCTGAAGTCATGGCAGCTGGCTCAAAGGGTGGGGGGGTCCATCGGTGGCATGACAAAGTCGTGGCAGCTGGCCCACGGGGTGGGGGGGGGGTTTCAGTCCGTCTGCGGCATGAGGGGACTGTGATCGCAGGCTGGTGGAACAAGGCTGCCCAGGTATTTGGCCTATGGCGTGGGGGCGTCCTAGTCCGTGTGCCGGTCCGCTGTTCTGTCCTCAATTGTGTGCTGGTCCCTTGCTCTGTCAACCGTGATGCTAATCCCACCACATGTCTCTTTGCCTCATCAATTGATTGAATTTTGAATTTATGTCTAAGACTCTTTTTAATCCAATTAGTGGCTTTCGTCATAATTTCTTCCAGGCGCTCTGTCACTGCAGCCTGAGCAAATTCATTTTCTAATTCTTCCAGGTTTGTTGTATAGTGCTCAATTAGAATCTGTCTGGTCTGTTTTGCCCAATTTTCTGAATTCAAAGCCAATTTGGTTAGGGTTTCCTGTGACGGTTTTGCCGGTTTTATGAAGTAGGTTAGTTTATCAGCTTGTTTTAAGATGCCCTTAGGGGGCTGATTCTGGCCCTTTAAGAATATTAGATGGTGGATTGTCTGGAAAATTCTATAAATTATTCTCACCGCTATAGCAAATTCATCCCTGACTATGGTGAGACACCTATGTGTACCAGGGTCCGACCTCATATGCGTACGGTTGTCAGACAACCTGCATGTGTTCCGCATAGTGTTAGCCATTCCCTGGGTGTAGAAAGGTGCAAAAGGTTTTAAAAGATGTTACTAGCTTCTATTTGGTAATAGAGGTCCCCGCTAGTAACTGTAATCTCACCCCACGGTGGCTCCCTGGCTCAGATGGTCTCCTGCCTGGGACTGCATCCTCCAAACACTCCCCAGCTCAGCCGGCTGTCCCGCCTGGAAAAGCTCTTTTTCCACCAGTCTCCCCTCCCCTCCGGTGGCTCTCTGGCTTCGATGGTTCTCTGCCTGCAACAGTACTATCCAAAAACTCTTCAGTTCAGTCAGTTCTCCGGCCTGGAATCTTTTTTTCTCCGACGTTTCGCTTATCCTTAAGCTTCATCAGGGAGAAAGGATTTTAATTTTGTTCACAGATGCTTTTCAATCCGGTGCCTTGGACTGGCCCCTCCCCTGTGTGCTACTGTTGGCTGAAGTTTTGTTCCCGCCCACAAGCAGGCTAGCCTTGACCTGGGATTGGTTAGAATTTCTGTCCTGTATGTAATGAGTCCTGTCTCATGCAGGGCTGGCCCCGCCCCCTTCGCTCCACGTGTTCGTTATTTTTAAATTATATTTTTTTAACCTAATGTTTTAATGTTCCTTTAGTTTATCTTAGATGTTTGGGGTTATTTTTTTCGAGGTAATGTTTTTAAAAATATTGCTTTTTAACCTTTGAATCTGTTTTAATGCTCCAGGTCATTCTGGCGCCACGGAGTCGGACTGTCTCCGCTGACCCCGGGGCTTGATTACCTGTCCGCCTCACCTGATTTTTTAATTAAAAACATGATGCTACTTCTCCAAATCCCCACCTCCGGCTATGTATTTTAATTATAAGGGTATTTTAAACAATTAATTAAACTTCCCACCGATTTCCTCCTTTTTAAACCCGCTCGCTCGTTAAACGAAACTCAATCTCCCAGAATGCCTCACGCGGCGCTCGCTTTTCAGCGGCCGCGCAGAAAAAACCGATTTCCAAGGTCCGATTCCCCAAAAAACTCCCGAATCCGCCGCCACCCACCCCCCGGGGGGGAGAGGAGGGGGAAAGAAAGGTCCCACAGCCCCAAAAACCCAAAGTAAACCCTTTTATTTAAGAGCGTTGCCCTCGTGTTTGACCCGAGAGAACTCCATATCCCAGAATGCCTCACGCGGCGCTCGCTTTTCAGCGGCCGCGTGGAACAAAATTTGATTTCCAAGGTCCGATTCCCCATAAAAACTCCCGTAACCGCTGCCACCCGCCCCCCGGGGGGAGAGGAGGGGGAAAGAAAGGTCCCCCAGCCCCAGAGAGACCAAGTAAACCCTTTTATTTACGGGTCTTGCCCTCGTGTTTGACCCGAGAGAACTCCATATCCCAGAATGCCTCACGCGGCGCTCGCTTTTCAGTCGCTGCGAAAAAAACCCGATTTCAAAGATAAAAATCACCCGGTGAACGCTCAAAATCTAAAGACTAGATAAAGTTATCGGATTCTCACCCGTGTCCCCAACTCCTCCAGATCCCCGGGGAAAGGGTTTCTTTTAAAAAAACCCGAGGTCGATATCCAGCAGCTCCCTGCTGTCGCGTTCCCCGCAGCACCAGGCATCTCTTAAAGGGGCCGTCCCCGCATCACCAGGCATCTCTTAAAGGGGCCGTCACCGCATCAATGTCCAGTGACCGTGTCTATGATTCCTATGGGAACTACAACTTTTAAAAAAAAAATATGTAATCTTTGGTGCCCTTAATGCTGTCCCAAACCTCGTGGGGGGGGGGAGTGGTTTGGGAAGATGAGTTCCATGTCCGTCAGTCCCACATTTCCAGCCATGCTTTTTTTTGAGTGCACCTTTTAAATATTTTAGATTTTAAAATTTAAAAAACCACCTTGGTGCTCCCTATTTTTATAAGTTGCTTGCTGCTTTTTTTGTGGGGGGGCGAAAGGGGAACAAAAAGTTATTTAACCATCTACCTCACTGATCAAGTTTAGATTTAAGGTATTTGCAAGATATATTCTCTGGGTTTTCTTTTCTTGGCATTTATATCTTTTTTTGTCTGTGGTAATGTAAAGCGTGTCACTCCTGAATGTTAGGTTGTATGGTGTGGGCAGGAGGGTAGTTACACCCTCTTGTGTTCGTATTCTCACTCAACCCTTGAGCTTCTTGTCACTTATACCTGCCACTTTTGGTTGGCCCACGCTTTATCTTACCACCTGGCTTCTTTTTCTTGCCGATCTCTTCTTAGTAATTTCTTGATCCGTAATCCTTTGATCACCCTCTGGGGTTATAATGAGTTCCTGGGTTTTGCCAATTTATGGTCTCTATGTAGTATTTAGTTATTATTATTGGTGTTGGAACCCTACCCTTTATTTTAAGTAGTGTTAGGGTTATGTTGTATTGAGGTTGGGGGGTTCAGGTTCGGGTTAGGGTTGCTGCACTGGGGTTCGTGTTGGGGTTAGGTGAGGGTCAGGGTCGCAGTTAGGTTCAGGGCTATATTGGGGTTAGGTTGGGGTGCATCAGGGTTAGGGTTAGGTGTTTAGGGGTGCATCAGGGTTAGGGTTAGGTGTTTAGGGGTAGGGTAGGGTGCATCAGGGTTAGGGTTAGGTGTTTAGGGGTAGGGTAGGGTGCATCAGGGTTAGGGTTAGGTGTTTAGGGGTGCATCAGGGTTAGGGTTAGGTGTTTAGGGGTAGGGTAGGGTGCATCAGGGTTAGGGTTAGGTGTTTAGGGCTAGGGTAGGGTGCATCAGGGTTAGGGTCCAGGGTCAGAGTTGTGATTAGATTCAGGGCTAGGGGGTTGGAGTTATGGGTTAGGGTTGCATTAGGGGTAGGGTTAAGTGAGGGTCAGGGTTTAGGAGTAGGGTGGGGTGTGTTAGGCTTAGATTTTAGGGGTGGGGTGGGAGATTAGGTTTGCTGTATTAGAGTTACGGTTAGGCTTTAGGGGTAGAGTGGGGTGCATTTGGAGTTAGGATTTGGGATATGGATGGGGTCTGTTTGTAGTTAGGGTTGGGGCTCTGGTCTGTTTGTTGTGGGCAGTGTGGGGTTTAGTGGTTTTGGTTAGCTTAAAAAGTTGGGGTTAGCTCTGTTTATTGTGATTAGGGTAGGGTGTGGTTGCGGTTTGAGAGGTTTATCAAGCTGGGGTTGGGATTTGTGGTAATTAAGGTCGGGGCAGTTTTGTTTTTTGATGTTGGATTTCCCCCATTTTAGATCTGATTTAAGCCCTTTGGTAACTGAGTTTGTAGGGTTGTTATCCAGTGTTTTTCCCTCCTCTTCCTTTGTGAGGTTGTCCAGTTCATGTTGGTCTCCAACCCCATAAATTCCAGGGATTCAAGACCATGCTCCATGAAGTGTCGGGAGGTAGGTTTGTATACATCCTTTGTTCTAATAGCACTGAGGTGTCCTGTGAGCCTCATCCTTAGACTATTCCTTGTTTCTCCTACATACAAGATGTGGCATTGTCTGCATCGAATTGCATATACAGCATTGTGCTGTTCACATGTAATTCTTTGTTTAATTAGGGCTGCTTTTCCTGTGTGTCTATTTTGTATCATTTTGCGGATTATTAGGTATTTACACGTCCCACATTTTGGGTTTGTGCAGTTCTGGGTTGTCTGTTTTCTTATCCTACTCCGAACCAGCATGTCCCGAAGGTTTCGAGTTCTTTTGTATGCTGACGTTATGTTGTATCGGCTAAGTGTGTCAACATCCTCTTTTAGTTTTCCAAATTTGGTTTTAATCACCCCGTGTATTAGTTTGGTCGTTGTATCGTATGTCGTTATCAGTGGTAGTCTTGCTACTTCTCTGTTTGGCCGTGGGCTATTCAGTCCCCTCAGGAAATCAGACTTAAGGTGCCTGAGGAACCTTTTCGTGTAACCTCTCTGTCTCAGTGCAGTAAATAGGGTTGTGGTGGCTTCCCTAAAGTCCTCTCCGTTTGTGCATATGCGGTGAAAACGTGTCAGTTGTGACTTCACCAGCCCCCGAAAGGTATGTTTTGGATGGTGGCTGTTTATGTGCAGGAGTGTGTGTGTGTCTGTTTCTTTAAAGAATACCTTTGTTGCCAGCTTGTGGCTGTTATTCTCCTGTTGTAATTTAAATACTGTGGTGTCCAGGAAATCCACACTTTCTCTATGTGTTGTAACTTTAAGTTTAATAGATTGGTGGTGACTGTTGAGAATACCTACAAATTCTTGCAATTCTGTTTCTGTGTGAGTCCAGACTCCCCATATGTCATCCAGGTATCTGTAATAACACATCGGGAGCTTGGAACACTTTTCAAAGACTGTGTTTTCCCAGTCCGCCATGTATATGTTTGCGTAGGCCGGGGCAAATTTCTTGCCCATAGCCGTGCCCTTAATCTGTAGGTAGAATTGCTCCTGGAATTCAAAGTCATTTTTTGTTAGTCCTAGGTGTAATAGCTGGATTATGGCTGCATCTGGTCTGTGGGGTTGGGGGAACTTTCTAAGGATATTTTCCACTGCCTGTATGCCTCTGTCTGTTTCTATGTTTGTGTATAGGCTTTCAATGTCCATGGTAAAGAGTTCGGGGTTACGGTCAGTGAGTTCACTATTTCTATGAAGTGGTAAGTGTCTTTAATGTAGCTAGGGTGCTTCTGTGATAAGGGGTTTCGGAATGAGTCAATGTATTCTGCTATCCTGGAGGATTCACTACCACAGTCTGACACAATAGGTCTTCCTGGTGGTATTTCTCCTGGTACAGTCCATGTGTCAGGGTGCTTGTGTATTTTGGGTAATATGTAGAATTTTCTGGGTTGTGGTTGTTCCCCCTTAGGTATTCCACTTGTTTCTGATTTAAGTGTTTAGATTTCTTTAGTACTGTTAAAATGTTTCCAATCCCTTTTCGTGTGTCCTGGTAAATTGGTCCTGCTAATTTAGTGTAGTGGGCTGTATTATTAAGCTGTCTGTGAGCTTCAAGTAGATACTGTTGCCTATCCATGATCACTATACTACTGCCCTTATCTGCTGGTTTTATGATTATATCTAGATTGTTTCTAAGTTCTATGATTGCCCGTCTCTCTCTTCCAGTGAGGTTTTGCTTGTCTGTCTGTTTAGGGATTTTTTCAATTTGTGATTGAGTCTGTTTAATAAAGTTTAGGATTTCTGGCTCTATTTTATTGTTTGGTGGGGTCCATTCTGAAGGTGGTGTAAAAGGTTGCTTGTCTGTTTCTGAATCGCTAAAGTAATCGGTCAGTTTTACTCTCCTGTAAAACCTTTTCAGATCTTCCTGAATTTGTACTTTACAATGTTTTGGGGTTGGAACAAATGTAAGGCCCTTGTTTAAAACCCTCTCCTGTACCTCTGTGGGGTTAAAGAGTTGGGAAATATTAATAATAGTTTTTCCCAGGTTTAGCCTACCCTTCTCTTGGGTTAATGTCCTTTTTAGTTTAAACACTTCATCCACTGGTTTATTATGTTATGGGCAGTGCTATCTGTCCAATGGATGTGGTCAGCCCCCACTTTAAAGGAACTAGCGTTAATTGCTGGTATGTAATTCTGTTTTTTTATATGCTGGTTAATTCCTCTGATTGTATCCCTCTCCATTTCTGGAAGTAAGTTACTGAAGTTAATTTCCGGCACCCAGATCTGAGCATTTGGGAATGTGCTCTTAGCCAATTTCAGTAATGACTGCAGTTGCTTGGTTGCAGTCAGTGGTCTCTGCGTTCGATTATTAATGCCAACTGAGAGCACCACCTTTTTGGTCTCCGGACAGGGTTCCAATTTGTCCAGAATTGCTGTGACATGAATGAATTTAGCTCCTGGAAAGCTATCAATTTGGGTGGTGGGATTTGGGCATCTTTTTATCTTGGAGAGGTTAGAATCTCCTATTATTAAAATGGATTTTCTGGGTTCCAATTTCCAGGTAATGTTTTTTCGGCTGGTGTTGGGGTGCCTCGTCACTCTCTGTGCATCTTCCCCTTCAGAGTCAGGTTCTGCCCCTGTTGGTGTGTTTTCTGTTTCTATGTCTGCTACCCCTGCCTCCCCTATTGTGTTCCCTACCTCGGCTTCAGCTATTTCTGCCTCTCCTACTGTGTTATCTGTCTGGGCTCTCATTGTTCCTGTCCCCATTTCTGTGTCTATTGGGTTTACCTGTCCGGTCTGGTCGCTCCTTTGTTTCTGTGGAAGGGGTTGTTTTGTTACTCTGATCTCGGGCTCTAGAACTGCTGTATTTCTTGGGATGGTTGGTTTGGTACAGTCTTTCTTTTGTCTCTGTGGGAGCGGTTGGTACGTGACCCTGGTTTTGGGGTACAGGAATGTTGTGCATGGATTTGTCCCTGGTGTAGGAGGGGTTCTCCCTTCTGTTTGTTTTGGGTCTGAGGAATCCCTAGTGATTTGGTTTAATACGGTCTGATGTTGGTTCCCCATGTAGTGCTGGGGTCTACGTGGCTCAGGCTCTTGAGAGCCAAGTGTGATGTCCAGGTCCCTAATGATGGCCACATTGGAAATCCGGGTCCTTGGCCTGTGGGGTGGGGTAGGGCTAATCGCCGCCCTGGATGGCGGGGAAGGGGGGTCACTGCCCTGGACCGCAAGGAAGGGGGGGTTTCGGTGGTCTGCTGGTGGTGTGATGAAGTCGGGGTAGCTGGCCCACGGGGTGGGGGGGTCTGTCGGTGGCGTGACGAAGTCGTGGCAACTGGTCCAAGGGGTGAGGGGGTCTGTCGGTGGCGTGACGAAGTCATGGCAGCTGGCTCAAAGGGTGGGGGGGTGTGTTGGTGGTGTGACGAAGTCGTGGCAACTGGTGCAAGGGGTGGGGGGGTCTGCCGGTGGCGTGCTGAAGTCATGGCAGCTGGCTCAAAGGGTGGCGGGGTGTGTCGGTGGCGTGACGAGGTTGTGGCAGTTGGCCCACGGGGTTTGGGGGGGTTTTCAGTCCGTCTGCGGCATGAGGGGGCTGTGATCGCAGGCTGGTGGAACAAGGCTGCCCAGGTATTTGGCCTATGGCGTGGGGGCGTCCTAGTCCGTGTGCCGGTCCGCTGTTCTATCCCCAATTGTGTGCTGGTCCCTTGCTCTGTCAACCGTGATGCTAATTCCACCACATGTCTCTTTGCCTCATCAATTGATTGAATTTTGAATTTATGTCTAAGACTCTTTTTAATCCAATTAGTTGCTTTCGCCATCATTTCTTCCAGGCGCTCTGTCACTGCAGCCTGAGCAAATTCATTTTCTAATTCTTCCATGTTTGTTGTATAGTGCTCAATTAGAATCTGTCTGGTCTGTTTTGCCCAATTTTCTGAATTCAAAGCCAATTTGGTTAGGGTTTCCTGTGACGGTTTTGCCGGTTTTATAAAGCAGGTTAGTTTATCAGCTTGTTTTAAGATGCCCTTAGGGGGCTGATTCTGGCCCTTTTAGAATATTAGATGGTGGATTATCTGGAAATTTCTATAAATTATTCTCACTGTTGTAGCAAATTCATCCCTGGCTACGGGGAGACACCTATGTGTACCAGGGTCCGACCTCATATGCGTACGGTTGTCAGACAACCTGCATGTGTTCCGCATAGTGTTAGCCATCCCCTGGGTGTAGAAAGGTGCAAAAGGTTTTAAAAGATGTTACTAGCTTCTATTTGGTAATAGAGGTCCCCGCTAGTAACTGTAATCTCACCCCACGGTGGCTCCCTGGCTCAGATGGTCTCCTGCCTGGGACTGCGTCCTCCAAACACTCCCCAGCTCAGCCGGCTGTCCCGCCTGGAAAGGCTCTTTTTCCACCGGGCTCACCTCCCCTCCGGTGGCTCTCTGGCTTTGATGGTTCTCTGCCTGCAACAGTACTATCCAAAAACTCTTTAGTTCAGTAAGTTCTCCGGCCTGGAATCTTTTTTTCTCCGACGTTTCGCTTATCCTTAAGCTTCATCAGGGAGAAAGGATTTTAACTTTGTTCAAAGATGCTTATAAGTCCGGTGCCTTGGACTGGCCCCTCCCCTGTGTGCTACTG